>NC_090725.1:237583124-237900624 GCF_036898095.1 Palaemon carinicauda | reverse complement strand
TCTGCTAAAGAAGGTGATGAATGCAAGAGTTGATGGGAGAAGTACAAGAGGAAGGCCAGGTTTGGGTGGATGGATGGTGTGAAGAAAGCTCTGGGTGATAGGAGAATAGATGTGAGAGAGGCAAGAGAGCGTGCTAGAAATAGGAATGAATGGCGAGCGATTGTGACGCAGTTCCGGTAGGCCCTGCTGCTTCCTCCGGTGCCTTAGATGACCGCTGAGGTAGCAGCAGTAGGGGATTCAGCAGTATGAAGCTTCATCTGTGGTGGAAAATGTGGGAGGTTGGGCTGTGGCACCCTAGCAGTACCAGCTGAACTCGGCTGAGTCCCTGGTTAGGCTGGAGGAACGTAGAGAGTAGAGGTCCCCTTTTTTGTTTTGTTTCTTTGTTGATGTCGGCTACCCCCCAAAATTGGGGGAAGTGCCTTTGGTATATGGATGGATATAATGTATATATATATGTATGTACATAGCACACACACACACATATATATATACATATATATATACATATATATATATATATATATATATAAGTCTACATACACATATATGCATATATATATATATATATATATTATATATATACACACACACACATATATATATATATATATATATATATATATATATATAGAGAGAGAGAGAGAGAGAGAGAGAGAGAGAGAGAGAGAGAGAGAGAGAGAGAGAGAGAAAAAAATATTTTACCACAGTGGACATGATTTCAATTAAGAAAATAAAATGGGTTTTTTCATTAATAAGAATATTGCAGTTAACAAAGAAGAATGTTGTAGTTCTAGTGATGGAATTGTAGGATTAGTTATCAAACTAAATAAGAAGTATAAACTGAAGATCATTCAAATGTATGTACCAACATCATCCCATACAGAGGAAGAAATAGATACTTTTTAGGAAGATCTGAATATATCTATAAAAAACATAAAGACTCCATTTGCATTTATTTTGCTTGCTTTTAATAGTAAAGTATGTCAAAAGAAGAGAGGAGAATCAGCCGTAAATAAATTTGGAGTATGCACAAGAAATGGCAGAGGAGACATGCTTGTGAAATTTATTCAAAGAAACAATCATAAAACGAGAAAGTTTTATTTTTATATAAGATAAGGAACATAGGAAATGGACACGGATAAGCCCAAATGGAGAAACAAAAACCTAAATAGATTTTATTCTTAGAGAAAAAGTTAATTTAGTTAAAAATGTAACAGTGATAACCAAGTTAAAGTCAAATTACCATAGAATGGTTTGAAAGAAATTTATTATAGATGTAGGGAAAATATTTGGAAAGCGAATTTTAAGCAAGAAAATATACACTTGTAATAAGAGAAAAATCTGATGAGTTTAGTTTAGCAATACAAAATAGGTACTCCTAGCTACATGATGAAATGGAAGCAAGTAAAGAAGAAATGAACAATAACTTAACAAAATTTGTATTGGAATCAACACAAGCGATTGGTGGGAAGCTTCCTAAACAAGACCAAGAAAATTATCAGAAAACACCAAAAAACCCAATAAAGAAAAGATTGTAAATGAGGATAAAATCCGAGAAATGGAATAGAGTTGCAGAACTATCAAAACCAATAAACAAACTAGAAACCCAAGGCATTCGTAAACACAATCAGATAAAAATTGAGGAAAAACAAAAGAAAGGAATAAGCAACAGACTGATGAAAAGAAGACTTAGAACAGGGTGTCAATAGATATTTGTTTTAAAGGATGAATATGAAAAGAGATGGAATGATAAAGATTGCAGAGGAAATCTATACAATGCTATACAATAGTGATATACGAAATAACTTTGTCTATAGAAATTATGCACGTGAGCTGGTACCAAAAGGAATGATAGGAGGACTAAAAGAAGCTTTAAAAGGCATGAAAAGAGGCAAAGCAGCATAGAAGATAACGTAACAATCCATTAATAATAGATGGAGGAGATTTCATAGCAGTACAACTTGAACTTTACAGAAAATGTCTGCAAGAAAGCTCTATACCCACAGCTTATAAAAACTTTATCATTAAACTACTTCACAAAAAGGCGACGTTATATACCTGGAAATAACCAGCCAATAAGTCTATTCTCAGTAATATGTAAAATATTTACAAAGATCATATCAGGCCGAATAGAAAGACATTTGGATTTTAATCAACCAAGAGAGCAGACAGGCTTTAGAAGCGGGTACTCAACAAATGACCATAGCCAAATAATTAAACAGCTAAGGAAGAAATCATCAGAATATGTCAAACCACTACGTATGACATTTATAGACTATGAAAAAGCATTTGATTCTGTCAAAACTTCAGCAGTAATGAAAACCCTTCAAAGACAAGGAATATGCGAATCTTATGTTGGAACATTTGAAGATATCTATGTTAGAAGTACAGCAATCCTAAAACTACAAAAAGGTAGTGAGAAAATTCTGATTGAGTAATGAGTAGACAAGGAGACCCCATCTCTTCTAAATTAATGACAGCGTGCCTAGAAGTTTTTAATAAATTTAAATTGGGAAAATGTAGAAACTAATATTAATGGAGAATACCTAAACAACTGAAGATTTCCAGATGTCATAGTTCGGCTTAATGAGTCATGGGAAGAATTGTAAAAGATGATAGGAGATTTGAATATAGAAGGCAGAAGTGTAGGACTGAAAATTAATATGAATAATTTTAGGATAATGGTCAATGAAAATGAAGAGAGACAACAAATAAGAATTATGGACAAACCTCTAGAGATTGCACAGGACATGAGACCGAAGTTAAAAGAAGGATAAGCATGTGATGGAGAGTTTTTTGGTAAACAAAATGAGATTATATCATGTAAAATGCCGATTTCTCTAAAAGGAAAAGTATTTAATCTGATGGTCCTACCAGTATTAAGTTATGCTTCAGGAACTTTGAGCCTTACTAAAGCCTTGGAACTTAGCTAGTGACAACTCGAAGAGCTATGGCAAGAATAATTATGGGAATATCACTAAGAGACAGAAAAAGAGCAATATGAAAGATAGGACAAACTAAATTAGAAGATATTCTAACAACACGTAAGAAAAGGAAATGAACATGGGCAGGGCATATTATGAGAATAGCAGGCAAAAGATGGACATTAAGAATAACAGAATGGGTCCCTAGTGATTGCAAATGAAGCAGGGGAAGAAAGAGAAGACGAAGGATTGACGAACTAAGAAAGTTTGCGGGTGTGGACTGGCAAAGAAAGACCGTATACAGACGCAAGTAGAACGACATGTCTGAGGCCTTTATTCTGCAGTGGACTAGCTACAGCTGATGATGATATATATATATATATATGTGTGTATATATATATATATATATATATATGAAAATATATAATATGCTTATTCTAAAGAGACTGGAGAGAAAGATTGATGAAAAGCTAAGATATGAACAAGCAGGATTTAGAAAGGGTAGAGGTTGCACTGACCAAATTTTCATCTTGAGTCATGGTGTATAACAATGTGTAGAATATAGAAATCGCCTTTTGATGGCATTTGTGGACTATGAGAAAGCCTTTGATAGTGTGCACTGGCCAGTTTTTTTGGAAAGTCATGCGTTATTATGGAATTCCTCTTAAATTTGTAAATTTGATTAAGTCTGTTCATGAGCATAGCAAGTGCAGAGTTAATGTTAATGGAGTCTTATCAAATGAATTTCCAGTGAACAGCGGAATACTCCAAGGGAATGTGTTGTCACCTATATTGTTTATCCTCTTCATGGATTTTGTAATGCGTAGAACAGTCAGAGATTTAGCAGACCTAGAGTATGCTGATGCTGCTGTCATTGTTAGCAGAACAACCCAGGATTTGCAATGCTCGCTTACCAGAATGCATGAAATATCACATGAGGTTGGGCTGAAGATAAATAGAAAAAAGACAGAGATGATGAGAATGGAGTATGCAATGGAAGATGAAATATCATTGGAAGAAGAAAGGATTAATGAGGTAGAATCATTTAAGTATTCAGGAACTATGACCTCCAATACAGGGTCTTTAGAATTAGAGTTTACTGAAAGATTGAAAAAAAAAATCTGACAATGGCTAGGTTAAGTAAAATTTGTAAATCAAATCGCAGGAAATTAAATATAAAAATTAGACTATATATCAGTTTAGTGAGATTGGTGTTACTCTATGGACATGAGGCATGGTATGACAATGAAACTATCTCCAATAGATCTAGTAGATTTGAGAACAAATCCCTCAGAAAGATGTTGGGAGTTAAATGGCAGGACAGAATTAGAAATGAAACTATAAGAGAGATTACACGAGTGCCATATGTTGATGAGATCATGATGAGGGGCAGATGGAGATGGTTTGGGCATGCTTTTCGCACTCCCCAAGAGAGATTAGTTCACCGAAAGTTCAGTTGGCGTCCACAAGGCACTAGAAGAGTTGGAAGACCCAGGCCTATATGGCTGAGGACTATGCAGCGCGAAGTAGATGATGGTGAATGGAGAAGTATTGAATCAAAAGCTCAAGATAGAGACGACTGACGAAATCTAACCGAGGCCCTTTGCACCCATAGGCGTAGGAGGAGATGGTGATGATGATGATGATGATATATATATATATATATATATATATATATATATATATATGTATGTATATATATATGTACATATATATATATATATATATATATATATATATATATATATATATACTGTATATGCGTGTGTAATATATATATATATATATATATATATATATATATATACTGTATATATCACGTAAGAATAGAAGAATAATCGGCGTCAATGACCTTAGATGTTAGAATTCCAGAAAACCCCAAATCAATCAATCAATAGAAGAACAAGTGAACAAGGTACATTACTGCCACATTCATCATATAACTGCTGAATTGTGGACGAACCCTTGCGATTTAAAATTTCCACAACATGAACAACACCGTACGTTTACACTGAAGGCTCACCAACAGGAGGTGTCAACCTCTGCACAAACTTGGCCTTGCTGAATAGCTCCCGGAGGGGCAGCATCATAGCAGTAGCGCCTTCCTATCCACTGCACAGCAAATTTCCTTGCAATTGAAGTAACCTATGGGCTTTTCAGTAGGGAGTTTAGTGCTCTAATACTCTACTATAATCATCTTGGATATTACATAACATTGAATAATATTATATATATATATATATATATATATATAAATATGTATGTATATATACAGTATATATATACATATATTTATGTATGTATATGAATATATATATATATATATGTGTGTGTGTGTGTGTGATATATATATATATATATATGTGTGTGTGTGTGTATACATATATGATATATATATATATGTATGTGTATATATATATATGTATATATATATATATGTGTGTGTATATATATATATATATATATATATATGCACACACACACACACATATATATATATATATATATACAGGCACTATTTTTTTCATATAGTGTTGAAACCTGAACTTATTGCCCTCCCAGCAGAACAAATAGGTTAGAACTAACGACTAAAGAATGGACAGAACACCAAAGTAGTCCAAACGAGGCGAATAAACAATGAGACTAAGTCCAAAACTGGTTGTTTCTGCCATTTCCAGGATGTCAAGGTAACCATGCCATGCACTCGGACTTTTCATCACTTACTAGAGTTACTAGACCAAGGGCGCAGTTGTTCACAGTAAATCTGAAGAACCATCATCGCAAAGATTTTGGAAAAATATCATAAGAGTGAAGAGAAACAGTGCAATACAGCGGAGCCAACAAAGGCCATATCGTTATTTTTTTTTTCTTGTTCATTGAGCTTATCATCCATTTCTAAATCACTTTGCTGGTGGAATCAAGTGTGCAACTCAGTTGGTCTTATCACCGGAAAGGATCAAATACCACCGATCCTGAAAGCATTTGGTAAAGATATAAACTTTTATATCGGTCTGAAGATAAGGCTACGTTGGTTGCAATATCATGATAAGGTAAGTTACGAAACTAAATTTCTTTATTTCTTCAGAAGACAGTTCTTTAAATGAACTATGGTAGCTTTAGTGAGAACTGTAATTTTTATTCTAATTTCTTTAACAAGAGGAAAATATGAGCGTACATTCATACGGGCAACGACAAACTAGAAATAACAGTATATAGTTATATTACGTATACGAATATCTCTTCAGTTAACCGCCATCTTTTTGGGGTTTGCATTTGCCTCTGAATTTATTGTTAGTATGCATAATTTTTTTATTATACTGGTTAGGATGACCCATCTGTGCTTCGGTTCTGTGGGTGTGGGCTCTCTGCAATAGTAGTTATTTGTTGCCTTTTGCGTACTTCTATCCAAGTAGAATATTTTTTACCAATAGATTGTTGGGCAGTGCCACAGCCAGTCAGAATAACCGACAGCCAGCTAGTGACCAATATTAAAATCCCTGCCTTACAGAATTAGCCAGAATTCATGCATAAGTAAAGCATAGATACACATATTTCTTTGCGGCAGGTGGTACCAGCAGTCTATGACGACGTCATATTTATTCAGTCTAGTCTGACCAAACTTACAAAATGGAAAGACATGCTCTGAAACGTTCCATCATTAAGAGAACATTGTGGACAGAAAGGAAGAGTACTGATGAACTGAGACCGGCTTTGGAAAATGAATTTGAGGTATCCGTGTACACCCTATCTGAATATTTTTTAATGTGTTTGTACAATAAAGAGAGGAAACTGTGACATTCCCGATAAATCATACCGGAGTATGAATTTTGGCGTTCGACTTGTAGAAATGGGAATAAAATATTAGAAAAAGTAGAAAAGTTTCATTTAAAGTAGATGCTATTGAAGCAGCGATTATGTTCATTACTAAATATTATTCTTATTATTGAACTCTCTCTCTCTCTCTCTCTCTCTCTCTCTCTCTCTCTCTCTCTCTCTCTCTCTCTCTCTCTTTGTTTTTCTGTTTGGTTTTTCAGTATTTAACATCATTAGCAACATTGCTTGTCAATAGTTCTTCTTTTAATAAATCACGGATTAGTATCCTTCTCTCGTGTTACTTGACTTGGCGTAAACTAAACTTTGATCGGTTTATTGTTATACATTTTTCTCTTTGCATCTAAAGTTAGCTCTATTGTGGATGTTCCAGTCATCATCATAATTTCTGATCATAATCTTCAAGGTATTGCCTTTGTGTGCAATATTTATTCTTGGATTTGCTTTAAATGGAGCATTTAGAAATTTTTCCTTGCTGTATAGTTGCGAGTTCTGTTCAGGGTGATATGCTAGATACTGAGAGCCTTTCGTGATTTGAAGGTTTAAAGGTCACTCATGAATGGCAGAGACAAGGACCAGGACAATGACCTAGAACCCAGAGATTGACCATATATACACATATGATCAGCGCCTAAGTCCCCTCTCCATCAAGCTAGGACCAGGGAGAGCCAGACAATGGCTGCTGATGGCTCACTAAGTAAACATATAGGTTCCCCCACCCTAGTTCACAAGGACATTAAGGTTGCAGACTAATAAAAACTATACGAGCTCCCCTCTGGCAGGTCGCCAGGCAAGGATGTTTTCCGTAGGTTACCACGTGGTTTAATCCTGTTGATTCGAGGAATAACCATTAATACCAATTACATAGTCTTTTATTGTGAAAATAGAATTACCATTGCGACACACGGGTGAAATAAACACACTCCAGTTATGACCAGCGAATTCCAGTAGACTTTTGAATTTGGCTTTCCCTAGGCTATTCTGGGTCATAGTAGGGTTTGTACTTGCGTTTCGTTTACTTTAGTCTGGAATCTTTTCTGTATTATCTTGAGATTAGGCTATTTCACTTTGGTCTGTTTTTCTTCACAGTTTGTTGAATGGTTAATGTATTCCTGCAAACTTTGATTCACATCATGTTAATGACTTGTTTATGTTGGTGTTCTCCCATGACTGAACTAAGTTTCAATTACAGATGATCCAAGTGAAGAGCATCAGTCTTACCATCTAAGAGCCAAAATACATTCAATCCTACCCAAGTGATATTCTGTTTTGGATTTGCTCCCTGGGAACTAATATACTGTTATCCATGCCACTGGTCGTTGGTTATTATTCCATATTGATGATCCACAAGTTAGTGTGTTGTGCATATATTGCCACAGTATGAATATGGGCTACTCCCGATGTGTGGGTATATCAGGGGCTTCGATAGCTTGCCATTGCCGGAACCACTCTCTGCATTGATATTTTCATCTTCTCCTCAAGGCTGAAGCTTTATCATGGTAGCAGTGTAAAAGAAAATGCTTCGGTCATAAGAAATAACTGTGATTGACTTCAAGGTTAGACCACTAAAACCCACCCTTCCTTAGAGCCAATTTTAGTGGCTAGTTGACTACTGTTTTTGAGAGTAATGTTGTTGTCTACCTCCTCAATTCCGACACAGTAATACATGGTCTGTTATAAATAAAATTGTTGCAATCATTGCCAATGTAATATGAGAGTTTTTGTGCTTTCAGTTTTGTGTAACTTTGTCTATGATTGCTCATTATATGGGTAGAAACAGAGCTCTAAACACAAGATGGATATTAAAGTGTTCTACATGAGCTGTTCCATAAATAAACTATCAAAGCAGAAGGCAAAACTTGTTTTTATAGTGAAAGACATAAGAAATGAGGAACAGGTGTCGTATAATTTGTTGATGACTGGTGATGAAGATGTGCATTTGTATAACAATTAGGACCTGCCTGAGAAGGAACAGAATCCTGAGAATGTGTGGGCTCAGTTTGATTGACCCCTACTAGAATTTTTTATTGGACTGGTTGATCCCACATAGTATTTTCAAGTGGGGTAATTAACTTTCCAATGAATGTGGTCACTTAACGATGAATCAAGCGACGATTTTCTCAGCTGAATAACAAAATTAATCAAACAAGTGTAAATTCACTGGCATAGTTGAATGATTGATAGAGAAACTGATATTTGGTACTAAACGTGCTGAAGCCCAGAAGTCTCTTCTTATGCAAGATGAAGATTACACAATAGCAAAGGCAATTGAAGCTTGCAAGATTTATGATGCCTCTGTGTCACACCAGCAAGTATTATAGGGATTCAGTGGGGTGAAGCAAGTCATTGCAGTACAACTTGGTTACAAATTACAGGATGAATGTTCAAACTTTGGAGCATATCAGAATAAACAGTGTGAATTATGTTCCTCCAAGGGGATTGAATGTAAGCACTGTTGTTAAACACCATTGAGGTCTTTCAAGAATGTGCCCAAAGAGAAGTAAGAGCCCCAACGTCACCAATAGCCAGGGATTTAAAAGGAGACGTGGCAAATGTTGCTGTTACAGTCATAGCCTTCAGGTCCATTAGGTTGATGAAAGCGAGGCATCCAAAGACAAGGAATCCTACCAGGTTGGTTACATGATTAAAATCACATTGATTGGGACACACAAGTCAGTGCACATTAATGTTGACGTAAAACAACCTATTCAATCGCATATTCCCCAGAAAACTGGGCTCCACTGGGTACCAAAGACTATGTGAAATACGGGGCAGGCCCAGTGTGTGTCAGAGCACTTATAGTGGTGGGACAGTAAAATAGCGTGGCAGTTTAACCAGCATATGTTAATACAGGCAATGGGGCTGGTTGAAAGTGCCCTTCATAGCACAATCAGAAGGTTCTGTAATCCTTGGCTTGACTAGCTACAATGAAATTGAATTGATATTACTTCGGTTCAATGAAAATCCAAGCATCAACAGTAGAAGTCATGAAGCAATGCCAAAGAGGGAGAGGGTGCTGGAGAATTTGAAAAAATGAATTTCCTGTAAGGTTTGACACCATCAGGGATTTCAAGGATACTCATCTCTTAACCATAAATCCCAACATTCCTCCAGTTATCCATCCAAATAGGAAACATGCAATACAGTGCAAAGAGTCAATGCAGGAGTGAGATAGGATGCAAGCTTTGCACATCCTAACCAGTGACTGGTGCAGGCAAACGGAAGCACAATTGTAATCTTTTGAACCAAATGAGTAGCCAAGAAAGAGGGACAGGTCTTCAATTCAAACAAATGCTTGATAAAACCACTGGAAACTCCTTTCTTTTGATATATCTACTTCCTTGAGTGGAATACAGCAAGATTCTGACAGTGGCTATTGATTTGGGTGATAGCTAAGTGCAATGAAACGTTTTGACCTAGAGTTCAAGTGACTTAGTACTGCTAAATAATAGCAGTGTCCACACCAGGCTGAATGCAAACCAAGATTAAATCTGATTTTTTGCACCATTTGCTAATCTAATGTCATTATTTTTACTGTAGGCAAATGTAATTGATTACTGTAGTATTGTAAAATACAGTAATCACAAGTTCCACGGTGTGTTGCTTTGAGCTATTTAAAAAATCAATTGCATATAATGATATGTTGTTACTTTCATAGATGTGTTGCATTGTACCTGTCTTATAAAATATTTTGCAGTGATTGATATGGCAAATATGCCTCCCTCAGATATTTTTTGAAGGGGTTATAGGTTTATATATTGAACCTTATGTCTCATGGTTATAAGTAGGCCTGCTTTGTAGGACAGTCTGTAAGGTTGTCTATTACCGTTAAATATATACCTATCTGTATTCTATAAAAAAAAAAAGATAAATCACGCGCATCGATGTTTTCATCTTCCCAAGCCAGAAGTTTATAAAAACGTTCCGTATTCTAATCAAGGACTGCCTTTCAGGTATATTTGCCAATGAAAGGATCTTATGCTCACTAATTTGATGGGTTTATATTAATATTTTGCTTTGATTGATCATCAGGGTCAGTAGATTAGTACTACAAAATAACTGTATAACTGAACGCTATATAAATCACACCATCCTTCACTCCTCCTATACATAACTGGTCACCAGCCTAGGGACCCCGGGAGACTTTAAATCCAGGTTATAGGATCTTAATGTTTAACAAGACAGAACTCATCCCAAAGGAATATTTTATAAGGATCAGAGAACTAATCTTCATCTAGCCTCTTTTTCATTAGTGTACAGTATATATTGCTTCCTTTTGATGTATAAATCTGTATAATGAATCATTCTTACTCCCTTTAACAGTCTATCATGTCTCCTCTCAGTAAATATTACTGTTGCTATTAAAATTATACTAATAGGGCTCATTTTACAAAAGTAATCACACATTACAACTGTCACCTCACAACCAAGCTATCTAAATATATACATTAAACATTTATAACTAACCATGTGTTCTTTGGTGTTTAAATCCATGGCGACGAAAATTGTTGTAAAATTCTGTGCAAATTCCGTAGACCAACGAACGTTATACATGAATAATCTGATTGTTTCTAGAAGAACGGCCATTCCAGCACCATTGTTCATCATAGGGTTATCAATGCCATTGGTGTCATAGTCAGCTACCACCACAATGACTGCTTCTGGTTTGTTGCTTATTGCGTGGGCAATGCCAATAATGTTTACTCCTGTTACCTGCGGAAGAAAATTTAGAGTAAAGGGTGATTGGGACATGTTAAAGGAAAAGGTAAACTGATCTTATACATTACTTTTGATCCATCTTTGATTTGTATCCATTAAAATCACAAGAAAGCTAGATTCTCATTACCCATTTAAGAAAATTTCTTATTTAGTTAAAAGTATCTGTCAACAAACAATTGACAATAGCTAGCTCACTTGAGACTTGAGTGGTTCACTTCATGGGTCTTAATTGAATTTACAATCATATAATTGTACATTTTAAGTAATGAGGCCTTGCCATAAAGATTTAATACTAATCATTATGTAATTAAATATACTAGAAAACGGATTTTTTAATAAAGGTCTGACAGTAGGATTGATAAATTTAAAATCCATTCTAACGAAAATTATTCTGAACATATGTAAAGCTAACTGATTGAGAAAACTATGTTTTCAGATGTGCTTCATGGAGTCAAAATTTCTGTATCCGGCTCTCTGGGAGACGTATTCAATGATTTGGCATGTGTCTAACTCTTTCCAACATTTTAACATTTCTTTTTCAGAATTATCTCTCAACATTTCTCGAAAAATTACGATAGTAGTATGATTTTTAAGTTTGCCGGTTTATGCAGCTCTGTTATAGTTACCTTTTATCACTAAAAAGCTATTTGTCATCTGAAGTATATGAGCAATGGCTGTAAGAAGTGATAAATGACAATATATCTAAATCGGAAGGGGAATAGAAATGAGATCTTGTTTGAGTATAGTTTACTAGATTTGAATAAGATGCATTTAGTCGTCAATGGTTGTGTAAAGACATGCATTTAACAAAATACTAAGCGGCGTACAATTGACAGTAAAGAGGTGATAACTTAAGTATGAATTAAAGGCCTACAGTCATAACAAATCATTATGAGAGGAGGGATTTACTTAGATAAAAAATATGATAGTGAATCTTATCTATGAAGTAATAAAACATTTTCCAGAGTTTGAATTTAAGATATGTTCAATTATGAAACAGTATAACGTTCTGCTAAAGTATATAGTTGTAGAATTTGAATCTAAGACTTGGTAATAAGTTCATGGGCATTTGAAACAAAAACTAGTCATCGTAAATCAAACATTTATTAGGCCTTTATACTTACAACTTCATCGACGGTGTTAAAGTCAGTAATGGCTGTATTCACAGTAGTGTTGAATTTCTGCGTTTTGACAGTAAGGCCATGGTATCTGAAGGTTTCTTCGATGTGCTTACGTGCATTCTTGTGGTTTTCAGAGTAGTCTTTGTTCGGGTATCGGTGTTTGGTGAAATGCTTCAGCTGACTTGCTATGTCCACATCATATTTAACTTCTGCTGCACAAAAGCAGATTCCTGTTGAAGGTTAAAAAAAAAAAACATGAGTTATATTATCATAGCCAAATTAGAGTAGACCCTGCTAGATTTTGAAAAAGTGCAGTGGCATTCTCAGAGCTATTGTTGGTGGGAAAATCACCAAACCCACTATAAAGTGTTAGTTTGAATGTGTGTGAGTATAAAATAAAAAAAAAAAAACAATCTGGCATAAGTGTTCTTTCTTAATAAAAGAAAGATAAATGCCAAGTCACTTAGTAACACTTGAGTGGATTGTCCAAATTTCAAAAGGGATGGAATGACTGTGTCTGGTATACCTGAGAGAGAGCAGATGTGTAAGTCGTGGGGGCTACAGGACAGAATGAAGTTGCCTTGTATTTCAATTACCTACAGGTCCCCTTGAACAAGGTGTAAAACTTAAGAGCCTTTTATCCTAGGGGCTAGTTTTGCAGCCTTGTAGATGAATATTTATTTAATAGCAGAGAAATTCTGCTGATTAAAACAAGTGTGAATATGATAGGCTGCAGAAGAAGATTCCAAATATATCCTCTTTTCTGCCCTGGCTTATCTTTCACCTAAACGGAAGTACAGACACAATGCACATGGAACTATGTAGGATTGTTTTATTGTATTTTTTAACATTGCTTTGTTTTGTTTTTCTAAGTCCTTCAGAGAGAGAGAGAGAGAGAGAGAGAGAGAGAGAGAGAGAGAGAGAGAGAGAGAGTGGGGGGGAGGGTAGTTAGCGTAATTATTGATTGTTTATACCAAGTAAGACTTGGAATAACTGAAGTTCCGTTTGTTCACTTTTTTGTTGTAATGTGATAATTATGAACGAGTGTTTGTTAAGTTTCTATTTTTATTTTCAGGCTGCACTTCCTCATTTGACGTCTTATTACTCCTGCTTCTGAGTGAGGTCAGTTCCTTTTACCTACTTTGCATATGAATACTAATTGGATGTTATGGCCCAGCTTGTAGAAGAAATTACAGATTTGAATGACTCGTGAATATACTGATGTTGGTGGTAATGACGAGAACCTCCTAAATATATAACATCCTTTTTGTGTTTTATTGTTGTATATTAGGTTGTCATAATATATAACATCATTTTTGTATTTTCTTATTGTATATTAGGTTGTAGTATTTTTCTTTTTAAATATTATTGTTATTTGTATGAATGAGGCAAAGAGTATAAATATTTTCATATATATGTGTATATATATACATACACACACACACACACACACATATATATATATATATATATATGTATATATATACATACACACACACACACACACACATATATATATATATATATATAATATGTCCATTGCAGAATAAAGGCCTCAGACATGTCCTTCCTCTTGTGTATGTTTATAGTCTTTCTATGCCAGTCCACACCTACAAACTTTCCTAGTTCGTCAATCCGTCGTCTTCTCTTCCTTCCCCTGCCTCTTTTAAAATCTCTAGGAATCCGTCCTGTTATTCTTAATGACCATCTTTTATCTGTCATTCTCATTATATGTCCTGCCCATGGACATTTATTTTTCTACATGTTAGAATATTGTATACTTTAGTTTGCTCTCGTATCTGCTACTCTTTTTCTGTCTCTTACAGTTATTCCCAGAATTAATCTTCCCATAACTCTGAGGTGTAACTAGCTTATTTTCCAAGGTTTTGATAAGGCTCTAAGTTTCTGATACTTGAGTTAAAACTGGTAGAACCATCTGATTAAATACTTTCCGTTTTAGTTAAGTGGTATTTTACATTTCATAATCTCCATCCCATGCTTATCCTTCTTTTAATTTCGGTCTCGTGTCCTGGGGAAACACTTACTGTCTGTCTTAACTACGTACATTGATTAACAATCTCTATTTGAACACAAGTCTCCATTTGAACACAAGGTTAACGACTATCTTCACTGCATCCAACTATACCACATTGATATGACTGCAGTCGTCCTTTTTCCTCAACTATGTAATATCCTCCACAATTTCATCTCCTGTATCCAATTTTGCCCATTGCTAACCTACTAGCATCACACCACACTAACCCCGTCTCTCTCTTTCGCACATACCACTTCCTTCTCACATGATCCTCCTTCTTGACTCTGCGTACTACCGCGCAGATCATCGACCTGTCTCCAATGCTATTATCCCATTTCACTCCTTCCCCTCTCCTCTTTATGTAGTTTCCTACTGTTCTAAGCCATCCCACAACAAGGTAGTAACCCATCAACCTTCAGTATATTGAGAACACTTTCTTCTGCTTAGACTGTTATAAACTTCCAGAACTTCATTTCCTCTCTCAAGCATAAGCCTCCGTGCATTCTCCTCGTTCAGCCTCAGCCCCATAGTGGCTCCACCATACAAGGACTCTGGTGGTTTTGTTGTCAGCCCAAAACTCCTCAGATGTTCCATGACCTCTTCTGTCATCACCAAGTGCTTCATCAACAGGCATATCATGAATTTTTGCATTGCTACCAGAATTTCCTTTCCCACTCTTTCCAGGGTCATCTTGAGGACTACTGCCAAGATACATGGTACTGATTTTAGCACAAATTCCAATGTTGTTAGACAATAAGCTTGAATTGTACCTCACTAGCTGATATGTCCTCACCTTTTTTTATACACAAAACTGCAGGTAAGGTGACTTTAGGTCATCAAAGGTCGTGTCCTCATCATCTGTCGCCGCTTCCGTAGAGACTAACCACACATATTGGTGGCATCATGACTAGTGCACATAATTATTCAGTTCTCAAGCCAATAACAGCAGTACTTTATCTTTTATTGCCTGCACAACAACCATCGGTGGCAGCACACCTCTATCCACCTTCTTTCCCATAGCTTCCGTACAACCTCTGCAATCCATCCATCAACTGCTCTTTCAAATTTTTCTTTTACTTTCTTCCTTCTATCGAATATTCATAGCTACTCTCCTTGTTCGTCAGCAACTTTCCAATGCTGTTCATTGATTGTAAAAGTGACAGGCCCCCTTCCATGGCTTGCTGACTGAGCTCCACCATCCACACACCTGTGCTCATTCATCACGCGTGCAGCCCGTCCAAACATCACCCCACACTCACATATGGTAACATCCCCCAGTTGGCCAATCACATCCATCCTCATCATTATTTCTTTTCTTGTGATGATGCTGTCTGTCATTTACTCTCACTACCCTCTCATGCATCCTCAACTCTATCTCACTTGTACCCCTGCACCTAACCTCTCTACCATCAAATTGTACTAGGCTGCATTTTCCGCTACATCTATCAACTGACCGCAAAGCCAATATTGTGGTCGAGGGCCCTCACCCTCTTTCCCACTACCCCAACCTCTACTAGTGGCAAAGAGCTAGAAAGCACCTTTGCTCATCCAAAATGGAGGTTGAAGGTACACTAGCCCCTTTCTGGTTGTTTTCCTGGGTGCACCTTTGGGATATATGCCCTGTCTCACTGCAACAGTAGCAAATCTCAGTTTGCCTTGTCTCCTTGCAGTCCCTCACATTATGAGGGCCTTGACATCCAAAGCAATGACGCCTAAATATGGGAGCCTCTCCCTATCCACCAATACTCGATCATCACTTCGTTTAGAGTGCTGGTTCTCTGACTGGCTATGACAGTCCATTTTGCAGCCACGACAGCAATAGTGGAATGTTTGAAGACACCATTGTCCTAGCCTTCTTCACCAGCCTTTCCATGGGAAAATTAAAATCGGGCACTTATTGCAGCTCTGCTGGGACGTGGTCCGTAAACCTACACACAAATGTTATCTTAATGGTTGTTTCCAGCCATTTGCCCTTGTACCCAACTAGCCCGACCAATCATAATGTATCTTTGGCAAAAACGTCAATCTGCTCCCCACTCCACATTAGTGTTACCAATTCCCCATATGCTGCTCCTGGACACTTTGTAATGGCTTGCTCCAGTTTAGCCTCTACTTTCTCCATGTCCTACCCATCAGTTTTGCAAATCTGCCAGTACATGGGACACTTCCTTTCAAGTACAGTGGAATAAAACTTGCCACGTCCTTGATTCATTGAAGCCAAGCTACCAACTTGGCCTTGGTTAACCAAGCTACCAGATCCCTTCCCCATCATACAGACTCAACACATCCCCAATTTTGATTTTTCCTCCTAAGATATAGGCCAAGATAGCTTGTGGCTTTGCATAGAATTGTTCTTGATCTATCTGCCTATAATCACTCTACCCAGAGAAAACACTAACTTCAGATGTAAACTTGGGTACTTACCTACTTAGCTCCTCTGTAGAAGGTCGTCAATCACATGGTGATACAAGTGCAGTACTTGACCTAACTTGGGTTGACTTAACTCACTAAATTTACAACATAACTAGTGCTCTATTTCCTATCCACATACTCAAAGGTTGCTTATATCACAAAATCCTGTTATAACTTAACTACTATAAGATATTCCTACACACTAAGACTCAAGTCCCCCTAAATTCAAATTTAGATTGGCCTCACAGCTCACAGGTTGCGGGTCAGGTCAACAAAGGGGCTATGCATTGGCTGTGAACATCAAACCCCGTCATTTATCATTCACTCTGTATGCCCGGTCTCTCTTGGCTCATACCACATTATATATTCGAATTTTCACTTATTTTAAAGTGACATACTCACTGTTCAAGCGTTAGTGATTTAATCATGAAGTGGAATAGAATAATAGGGCAGTTGGGAGATATAATTTTACTTATTGTTACCAAATTTATTCCAGTCATAAATATTTTGTAATAATTGTGTTACTGTTCAAGAAGTATTCGATTTTTCTTGCATAATTACACTACATTAGTCTTTAAATTTTGATAGTGTGGAAAGTATTATTTACACAATTAAATTCTGAAGGAAATGTTGAGCCTTGTCGCATATCTTTATTTTAGATTGCAATGTTGCTTCCACAAGGTCTTGTAGTATAACATTATTCAGATTTCAATACACTGGTCAGTTAATTTAAATTCTTTCCATCATTTTGGGGTTTCAAAACTTGAGGTTTGGCTGTTTTGTCCATCTAGGGTAGGCTAGTGCACTTGTCTTTTAAGTGTCTACTTCAGTGTCGTCTATAGAATTGCATCTTGGGTCTTTTATTTTATCTACAATTCCGCTCTTACCTCAGCTTTAAAACCACTATTCTGTTTGTACTATTTCAGTCACGGTTACGTTGCTGTTAAAGAAAATTTTTTTCCTTATCCCTCAATGCCATCTATCAGAGTACTTCCTACATTACCACTGAGGAGATAGGTAACGCCTGAATCTCATGGGTCAGTCATCATTTCTCTCCTTCCGCAAATGTTTGGCCTTCTCCTTCCGCAAATGTTTTCCTTTTCCAAACTTTTATTATCTTTTTTTATTTAATAAATAGGTGTATCCCTTCCTCCATGGGTAATACCTACCCATCACACATGTACGGTTGAAAATTTTTATCTTTAGTCATGGAATCCAAGTTGTTTAGGTAATTGAATTGATGGTAGAGCTAAAATAGAGTAATGGTTTTTTCTGAAATACTGTATCAAACTTGATGTGAGACTGGTTCTAAATAAATAAGAATAGCCTAATGTCATGATATGATAGAACTAACAAATCAAATATCAACTTGAAAGAATTCTTAATGAATATTGAAAGAGGAGGATACTAATGAATCCCTCAGGTTCAAGATTGTTTTAATCAATTTATTCAAATATCAGGCCACAATTTACTCAATTTCATATGTGTAAGAATAGCATATCAGTGAAAAAGGCCAACAAAGAGGCACATTTTTTGTCTAATACCATGTCTAATATTTCTTGTTATGAATCATCAACTCTTAGTTGATCATTTCATAATATAATAATTTTCAATAGTGTTATAATTGCACACGACTCTGATTTACGGGTAACTTGTGGAATTTGGGTTACATGTCCCAGCACTGTGGCAGGGAAGGACATTCACCACCATAGTGAGATTGGGGTAAAATCTTGCAGTTGCTCTCCGAAGAAAAGTTAAGAGGTTGGACGGCAAGGTGGGAGAAAAGAAAAGGGAACGGGGGCAAAACAGAGGGATAATGAATTTTGCTAGAGATGGAGGGACGCTGGAAAAAACCTTAGCACTGTCCAAAGTGCACCCAGTGCCCTAGCAGTGATTACGTAATTGTATTTGCGGCAAGAAAACTGAACATTTTACTCAGATTTTTGCATCCCTGCGGCCTGCAGTAAACGATGCATATTGATATCGTTGCATAATTAATTTCATGCTACTGTCCTGCACCATATGTATTATGAATTACCTCAGAAATGAAGACAGTAAGAGAGAAAGACAAGAGAGACATGCAGGAGAGAGAATTGGTTTAGGGTGTAGATTGCAAAGACCGGCCATGCCAAAACTGCCGGCTTTCAAGTTCCGTTTCTTACCTGCTAAAAGTATGGGAAGTAACCTGACCATTGTCTCCCTTTGGTAACACTCGTCAGGTGTGTTCGTCACGTCCTTTTCCCTTGTTCTTCCGGATTAAGAAAAAAACACACAAACTACAAAATACAAATTATGAAAAACTCTACCATGTCTCGCCCTTGCTGTCTTTTCACAGCAACGGTTTTCTGGGTAGTGATAAGAGAGATAACTTAACTTGTCTCACACCCCACCACTCCTTATCCACCACTTACTCCCGGGGTTTAGATAATAAGGTTCCCCCCCCCCTTATCTCCTTTGTAAAGGGCCCAGTTCAAGAGTTTAACGAAGGCGTAAGGTTCTAGGTACTTTTTTTTTTCTTTATGCTTATCTGTTATACCGAATAAGATCAAAACTGAAAACCCAATCCTAACGAATTTTTGAAGCAGCTAGAAAATCATACATATGTAAGATTTTCCTGTTTACGATTATATTCTTATTGAATATAATTCTTTAATTTACTCAATCATAGCTCTTTCAATCCTATTTTTTTACAAATATACAAACAGATGATATGGCAATAGAAGCTGTTTTACGGAATTTTCAAATTAATCTATTCATATAATACCTTATCCACAGACAGTTAAGGATTTGGATGCACACACACACACACACACACATATATATATATATATATATACATATATATATGTATATATATATATATATATATACATACATACATGTGATATATATATATATATATATATTTATATACACATATAATATATATATATGTGTATATATATATATATATATATACATATATATATATATATATATATACATATATATATATATATATACACACATACACACACACTTATATATATATATATATATATACATGTGTGTATATATACACATATATCTTTTCGACCTCTCAGCTCTCCCCATTCCTCGGGTAAGGATGATGGGGAGTATTCATACCTTAGTGTACATATCTATTTAAATATTTAGCTGTCATTTTTGATGGGTCGCATGCACTAATTTTTCTTTATACATAAAGGCCTACTGTGTGTGTATATATATATATATATATATATGGGCACCAGCCACCCATTGAGATACTACCGCTAGAGGGCTATGGGGTTCTTGACTGGCCAGACAGTACTACATTGGATCCTTCTCTCTTGTTACGGTTCATGTTCCCTTTGCCTGCACACACACACACACACACAGCGAATAGTTTGGCCTATTTTTTACTTATTCTCCTCTGTCATCATACACCTGACAACACTGAGATTACGAAACAATTCTTCTTCACCCAAGGGGTTACAGCTCTGTAACTGTTCAGTGGCCACTTTCCTCTTGTTAAGGGTAGAAGAGACTGTTTAGCCATGGTCAGTAGCTCTTTTAGGAGGATTACACTCCAAAATCAAACCATTGTTCTCTAGTTTTGGGTAATGCCATAGCCTCTGTACCATGGTCGTCCGCTGTGTTGGGTTAGAGTTCTCTTGCTTGAGGGTACACTCGGGCACGCTGTTTTGTCTTGTTTCGCTTCCTCTTGTTTTGTTAAAGTTTTTATAGTTTATATAATAGATATTTATTTAAATGTTGTTACTCTTCTTAAAAATTCTATTTTCCCGGTTTCCTTTCTTCACCGGGCTATTTTCGCTGTTGGAGTTCCTGGGGTTATAGCATCCTGCTTTTCCAACTAAGATTGTATCTTAGCAAATAATAATAATAATAATAATAATAATAATAATAATAATAATAATGATAATGATAATAATATGCACATATATATATATATATATATATATATATATTTATCAGCAACAGTGAAAATCTACCTTGCACTCCCTCTTTGAAATTGGTTTCACATTCTTCATTTCTCAACTACCAGCATCTGATCCTTGGTTCTGCTCTTACAGTGTTCCTTCTCCTTACAGATAAGGCAATTGCGCATATCACTGTTTGATGCTGTTATGCAACACAGTCCCCGACCACCATTTCATGTCTCTAACTTCTTTTAGATTACACCTCATACACATGATATAATCTGAGTACCTTCCCCCACTCTTGTTTATTCTGGTGTCCATTCTTTTGAAAAAATTTGTTACCATCTGTTCCTCAGCATTTCTTTCTCCAAGGCCACATATCCCCATTACTTCATCACCAACATTTCCTTCACCAACATGACCATTGAAGTTTGTCCAGATCATCACTCTTTTTTCACTTGGGATACCACCCATCAGTTCATCCAGCCCTATCCAGATCTCTTCCATCGCCTTAGTCTTACAACCAGATTGAGGGGCATATGCACTAATGACATTCAGCACTACGCACTCATTTTCTGAATTCGAACTCATTGCTCTATCTGATACTGAACTCATTAAAGGCATCAGTATGTTTCCCACAGGAATCTTTCACATTTCCGTAGTATTTTTATAGTATACGTAGATTTCTTTATCCTATTTAATCTGTCATGCCAGCTGTTTCGCCGTACAGTATTATGGCTTTATCAGCGACTATAGATTTGGATTAGTTTTAAAATTGAAATAGCATAAATATTTAGGGTCTTGGTTGAAAATACAAATTTTATATTAAGTATAACAAAAAAAATAAAAAGGAATTTATTTTAATGGTTCGAATGTCCTGTATAGATCATAAGATAAAGTAAAATGAAAATAGATTGATATATTCTTAAACTTTCATATGTTTGCAAACACACGAGAACACGCCAAATGCGCATTACATAAGGAATCCACAAGAAAACCATTCACCATGCTGATTGGGCAGTCAATGCCTTTCTACTTGCAAGGTCAAACAGAAGCTATTTAAAGCAGTAGTGTCGATGATTAGCCCTCTCTCCGAGGTGATATCTTGTGGAAGGGTGCTGGGCTACCACCACCCAAAGACATCTCACTCCATCATCCTCAACAAGTTTAAGGTCATCTTCTACTTGATGGGTGAATGTTATTTACCTGTATCTATAATAATGGTTGGCTTTGGATATTAATGTTCACTGCATTAACTATAATAAGTTGGCCTCGGTTACTTTCCTTCTGGAGGATCAAGGTTCTATTGACTAGTGCTTTCAGGGTGAGTCCTTGGTTGTGGAGATAAACGAAATGTTGGTGTACAGACCAATGATTTCTGTGGGTCAGCATATATTTTCGGATCTTCATAGTGTACTTTACATGAAATATGTGCAATGTAGTGTTTGTTGTCTTGTCATGATTTTTTTTTTCCTTTGACCCTTCAGATATAATAATGTTCCTCATCCCGGATGTCACTTCCAGGTTGGGCTTCCTGCACACTCTGAAGCAGTACTCTCTGCTTAGTAACCCTCAGAGTAACACCACAGCTAATGATTCCTTGCTAGGCATGACATTCATTCCTTTCGCCAGACCCAAAGTTGAGTTGGTGGTATGGGCTGGTGCAATCTGTCAACGTTCTGTTTCATTGCCTCATACATCAAGATGTCTGGATACTCATTATTAGTTTGCAGTTGTCAATTTGATTTAATTAGGAGTGAATGTCAATTCAAGATGGGCTTTGTCTGAATGCTCTCCCAACTTTAGCACGTACTACCAATTTTTATATGCCTTGGGGAATTCATTTTTTGCATCCAGGAACCTTCTTACATTGGTTGTTTTTTATAGACTTATTTTGTACTAATTATCCTGCTATTTAGCAAGGAAATCGAGGGAAAGCAGTGTCATCTGTGAATGTGTTCCATTGTAAAACTAATCACAGATTTCCTCCTTTCTCCTGTGTGCATCAATTAATTCTTTGGTATTTCCATATTATAGAATGATCTTCCTATTCTGATGGTTGAACCGATTATGAAACTTAATGAGTTTAAACTTGTTGCAGATGCTTTTCTGTTGGTAAAGTTGAGATACGTCTAGATATATAGTTTTTATATGACTAATCTATTTGACGTTTTTACTGATCTTAATATATTTTGTAATTTTTTATTATATCGCATTCATAGTTTATTTGTGACTTCCCTATTTCCTTTTTGCATCGAGCTACTTTCCCTGTTGTAACCCTTGGGCTTGTGGCATTATACTTTTCCAATTAAGGTTGTAAGTTAGCCAAAGCACCAGGCACCCATCGAGATGCTACCGTTAGAGACTTATTGTGTCCTAAAACTGACCAGATAGTAATACATTGGATCACTCTGTGGTTACAGATAATTTTTCATTTTCTTACACATAGGTTGCATCAAATAGTCTGGCCTATTTATACATTCTCCTCTTTCCTCATACACCTGACAACACTAAGTTCACCCAAGGGATCAACTATAATTATTCCATGGCTACTTGCTACTTGTAAGAATAGAAGAGATTTTATCAATGGTAATCATCTTTTCTAGGAGAAGGACACTCTAAAATCAAACCCATGTTCTGTAGTCTTGGGTAATGCCATACCCTCTGTATACCATGGTCTTCCGCTATCTTGGTTTAGAGTTCTATTGTTGGAGAGGCTTAATAGAAGGGCCATGGATGCCTGGTGGATTACCAAGAGGTTGCCTTTTCCCTATTTGTTTGTTTATCTTTCTCGCTGGTATTCAAATCCATCATTACTCTGTTCCCACCAGTGGAAGTGGCTATCCTGGAAGTTATTCGGCCTTGCATGGTGTGTCAACTTTGGCATGTTGACCAATTTTATCTGATATTTTATCAATAGTCTATGGGTTGTATGAGTCGCTTTAGATATATTCAAGTACATATTTGTTTTCATTATCATTATTTTTAAGCGTTTTTTAAGTAAGATGAAACTTTTTTATTGCTTTCAATTCTTATTCTGTCGGGAGACATTGAGCAAAATCTGTGACCAGTACGTCCTAGACTTCATCCTCGTCGTCTAATGTATTGCAGTATTCGTTGACTGCATGCCAATATTCAAGACCTTATAGTTACCTCCAGACAGTATATTCTATTATGCTCAGAATCATTGGTTTGGCAAATGAGGCACTCGTCTGAGCTCATATGTCATTCCTAGGACAAGAGGAATGGCAGTGTATATTAGGACCAAAGACCTTGCTTCTTGTAAGTCCTGCTATGAATGCGGATGTTGTGAGATTAAGGTAATAAAATTTTGTGGCAATCATAACAGCTTTTATTCATGTTCAATCTATCGGAATCTTGACTATGATGATTCTGTCTTGGAATGTCTTCTTATCATCATGGTTAAGATATATGACATGATTCAAAGGCCTCTTTTCTTCTTGATGATCTCAATGCTCACCATAGGGAGTGGTTAATTTCTGTTTCTCCTACTGATTGCCATGGCTTAAGAGCTTTGGATTTTGCCTATGAAACAAGCTATGAGCAAATCATAAGTAAAGCTACTCACAGGTCTGATAACTCCTGGCTTCCCAGGAGTTATAATAAGTAAAGTTGGTTCTCCATCCGGGATGTATGATCATGGCATTTTGAGTGATCTTTTGCATTTGAATTGAATGGGAATCTGGTCAACATAATTGATAGGTGTATCCCTTCCTATGTCCTAAAGTACCAAGTGAAAGATAAACCCTGCTTCAATGATGATTGTAGACATGCTTCGGAAGGGTAGCAGATCAGATTTGACTTGGAATAACTATACGTACATAAGAGCTGTTGATCAGAGAGTTTACGCTTCAACAGAAAAGGAATACAATTCAACCATAAAGGAAACAATTTCTGGTATAACCCAGAACAAAAGTTGTCAGGTACCCTTAAATCTACACTCTTTGGTGCATACTTGACAGTTCCAGAAGGCTTTAATCAGTTGCAATTCTCTACTCAGATAGCCTATAAATGGTTAAGAATGCTTAAAAAAGGCTAAAATCACTGTCTACATCACCACTTGTATTCACTGCACAGCCTTTAAAACGTTTACCACGCTTCCAGAAGGCTAAATGAATGCCAGATATTTGATCAAAACTCCTCTATAACATTTACAACGCTTATTGAAGGCTTAAATCACTGCTAGACTTTTGGTCAGATAGCCTCTATAATGTTTACACAGCTTGCAGAAGGCTCAATTCACTGGCAGTCCTTTCATTAGACACCCTTAACAACATCCCTTTTAGCCGATATTTTTGGCAGAAAGCAGCATAATGAGAAACACTATCTTCCTCATTTCTGTTTTTCCGAGGCTAAACTAACTAGTTTAGCTTTTGATGTACCTTGATGCTTATAGGGTGTAGAAAAAATGGCTGTTTTCATTTATTTTAGAAATATTCCTTATTTCTTAGCTCCTAAGTTTGTTGTTTCCCCCAAGATAGCAAGAAGAGGTTCTTTTTGGACTTGTTGGAGAATTGGTAATGTTATTCCATCAAGTAAATGTGTTTGTGGTAACTCTAGCCTTGCTGATTCCATCCAATTTCCATAACTCTCATATTATCTAAAGTTTTAGGATGTCTTTTGGCAAAACGTTTACATGGGTATGTTGAAGGTAATTCTGTTTCCTAGTTTACAATTTGGCTTTAGCAAAGGCCTAGGGGCATGTGATGCCCTCCTAACAATCTCCATTGTTGCACACAAACCCTTTGGTTGTGGTCAGGAAGTTCATATGATTGGCCTTGATTTTAGTGCTGTCTTTGACCGTGGTAATCACGAGGTCCTTTTCAAACTCAAACAGCTGGGTGTAGGTGGGTCTTTTCTTAGCATCATTATTGCATTTTTTAAATAATAGATTACAAAAAGTTATTGTTGGTTGGCTCCATAGGGAGTTTAGGAATTTGGTATCTAGTGTTTCTCCGGGAAGTGTTCTTAGCCAATTACTTTTCCTACTATATCCACGATATATGGTTTGGCCTAGAAAACAAGTTCATTGCATGTGCAGATGATGCTACTCTATTTACTTCGATTCTATCTTCTGAATGTAGATCTGGGGTTGCTGAATGCCTTAATAAAAATCAAGCTAAAGTTGGTAAAGGGTGTAAATTATGACACATGAAGTTGAACCCTAAAAAAACTCAGAGTATTATCGTAAGTAGGTCGAGGATAGTGGCTCCTCAACATCCAGATCTTTACATTGATAACTTTCTTTAACTCTATACAACTCAATTTTATGTGATTCTTGATTGTAAATTTATTTTTGAGAAGCATATTTGGTTTGTTTTTCTTCAATTTCACAAAAAGTGGCATATTGAGAAAGTCTTTTAAGATTTTTGGTGATCAATCAATTCTGAAAAAAAAATGTTTTAATTCTTTCGTTCTGCCTTGTTTCGAGTACTGTTCCCATGACTGGTCATCAGCTGCTGAATCTCATCTTAATTTGTTGGACAAGAACATGCCGTGTATCACATTTCTTATTCATAATCTAGAAATTAATTTCTAAAACTGTCGTTCTGTTATTTTTGTATGCATGTTGCAGAAGATTTTTCATAATTTCCATCATTCTTTGCATTCAGATCTTCCTGGACTGTATCATCCTAAAGACTCAATGCTCACAGTATTCTAGAAGTTTGATTCCAGCTGTATACTTACTTGGTATACTTGGTCGAATTTAGAGGGTCTTCCTCACAGCTGTGGTGGTCCACCGCTGACGCCAGTCCATGAGTCCTTCTTCATGAGGGTGATCTGGTCTGGCACAGAGTTTGAGGCTGCCCTGCAGCACGCTGTGTAGCCTGGCACAGGAGGCTCATCTGGCAGCGTCTGCAGGAAGGTATCAAGTGCTTTCTTGAATTTGGCGACCGAGCAGCCTGTGGTGTCTCTTGACATTTCTCGGCAGTGTATTAAACAGTCTGGGGCCGTTGTGGGTGAGGCTGGAGGCAAGGAGGGTTTTTATCCTCCCTGGTGTCCTGGAGGAGAGGCTTTGTCTTACACATGAGCGCCCAGAACGCTCACTTTCACGTGCCCTCAGTAAGTCAGGGGTAGGGTTAGGCTCCTGCCTCTCCAAGATTTTCCAAGTGTATATTATTCTATATCTCTCTCTTCTTCTCTGTTGAGAGTAGAGTCCCAGCTTTTGCAGGCGCTGCCAATAGTTGAGCTCCCTCATTCCTTTAATTGATCTTGTGAAACTCCTCTGGACTGACTCTAGCTCCTGTATGTCCCCCTGTTTATGGGGAGACCACAGCTGGCTGCAGTAGTCAAGGATTGTGGAATGATCTTCCTAATCAGTCAGTTGAATCGGTGGACCTTCAGAAGTTCCACCTTGCAGCGAATGTTTTTGATGAGGAACAGGCTGACACAGATCTTTCTTTATAGTTTATATATGGCAGATCTATTTTAACATTGTAACAGATTTAGAGATATTTTATATTAATTATTTCTTATGTAGTTTATCTATTTCCTCATTTCCTTTCATCACTAAGGTATTTTTCCCTGTTGGAGCCTTTGGGGAATTATAGCATCTTGCTTTCCCAACTGTGGTTGTAGCTTAGATGATAATAATAATAATAATAATAATAATAATAATAATGATAATAATAATAATGATGATGATGATGATGATGATGATGATGATGATGATGATGATGATAATAGTATGATCATAACTTCATTATAATGAAAATATCATCAACATACCGTCAAAAGATTTTTTTTATTCCCTGAAGGTTTTCTCTATGTTGGTAGGCATATGCAGTAGAAATTTGCAGTGCCCCCCCCCCTCCCCCCAGTAGCATAACTCAAGGTTACATCTATCTATCGAAATAGTTCCCCATAGAGAGAGAGGAAATGGTCCTGCATGATATTGGACATCAACATTTCTTTGAACTTCTTAAGACATAGGTATGGGTTCCGTGTTATATTTGTATACACCATTCAGTATTATATTAATGGTTTCCTCAATGGGGATGTTTGTGGAAAGGCTTTCCCTCACCCCGAGGAAGGTAATGCCTTCTGCAGTCCTTTTTCAGATACCAGGTATGTAAGGGATAAGGATTCCATTTAAGACTTCCAGTATCTTTTTGGGAAGTGATATGATCTAAGAGACGATGAGTCTCAGGTGGTTCCCTTCTTAGCAGTAACCCAGCCCATGTGCATCTGTAATTTTAGGAAATTTTATGATGTCTTGCAAAAGTTGATTACAAGGTTGTACATCTCCCTCTTGAGTTTGTCAGGTCCATCATCAGGTGTTGGAACTTTGAAAATCCAGTAAGATGCTGGTCATCTTTTCCAGGTATTCTGCATTCTTCATGACTATTTAAAATGCCAACTTGTCACCTTTTCCTAAGATGATTTTCAGATTTCTGCGTAATTGATTGATGGCTTCCATCATGTCTTTTGAAAGGAGTTCCCTATAAAAAAAAAAAATCCTTTCTGCCATCCTGCTTCTCCCATAAGTTCTTTGATGACATTTAGTGTTAGGTCTTTTTTTTGCAGATGGAGTTGGTATAAAAGGAATTCTGTCACTATTATTTTAGCTGTGGGAGGTTACCTCTTAATATATAAGCACTGGAGACCTAGGTTCAAGAGGAACCTTGGGTGATTTGATAGTTTGATGCCCACCAGGTATCTTCTTCCTAAGTTTTCTGTTGGGTCCTTCATCAGGTGCTTGAACATAAAAGATCAAGTGAGATGCTATTCATCTTTTACAGGTATTCTCCGTGATTATATAAAACACTAACTTGTCCCATTTTCATAGTATGATTTTCAGAATGCTGCATAACTGTTTAATGGCTTCCATCATATCTTTTGAAAGGACTTTGCTACGAAAGATTCATCTCTGCCATCCTGCTTCTCCAGTAAGTTCTTCAATGACAGTTGCTGTGCCTGTTAGGCCTATTTTGCATATTTTCTTAGATGAAGGAGATGGTCTGTAAGAATCTCTGTCACTATTCATTTATCTATGGGATACGGCCTCTTAATGTATGAGCATTGGAGGCCTACATTCAAGAGAAACCTCAGGTGACTTCATAGTTTGATAGTTTCGATACCCACCAGGTTGATAAATCAAATCCATTTGGTGCTGCTGAAAATTTCTTATCATGCCTTGTGATCACAAGTTGTGTGTATTTTTCTGCTCTAGCTTTGCAAAGTCATGTGTCTTTTATTGAATTTTTGTTGTGGTGGTGGTGCAGAAGTCTTCCCTATATTATGCCTTCACTGATTCAGTTTTTCTTTATCGTGGCGTTTTCTTTAGCTTCCCTCAGTGTTTGGTCACTCTATTTTATCAGACTACCCATATCTGCATCAGGTCTCCAAGGTTCAAACCATTTAGCCAACAAATAAATGTGGGTAAAAGAAATCAGCAATTTTGATTGGCTTTGGGGCTCAGGCCAATCGGGCCTTTCGGGAACCTGGCATAAGGTAGACTGAATTTGAGCATGACTGATTGGGTGCTCGAGGTGAAAGGAAGTCTGAAGCTCTGTTTTTAACTGAAATCCAAAGCATAGAGAATGAGGAGGAGATTAATGGGCTGAAGGATAGGTATTAAGATGTAAGTATCCTTCGGGTTCATCCAGTGCGAGAAATCTTTCCGGCTATCAGACCTAACAGCACTTGACTTCTATTTGAAGACAGGCTATAAGGCATTTGCTGTTTCTTTGATGGCAGACCATACATTATTTGCCATTCCTCTAATGGCAGATTGAACAGTGCTTGTCGTTCGGCTGATAGCAGATCATAGCACCTTCTGGGATCAGCAGACGCTGAAGGAAAGAAATCAATGATATCCAAGGAAAACCTTCCTTAGGCTCATGCTGTTGGTCACACAGATATTCCACCCGACTGGTAGGTATATTGAATAATGGCAGGTACCACAGAAACTGTTAAACAGTTCCAGTTTCCAAGAAACTGCAAATCCCATCCTGATCAGGTAGTTGGATCAGTAGAACTTCAAAAGTTCAAAGTTGCAGCAAATGTTTTTATTTTGACCAGGCTGACATGAGTCTTTTTATAGTTTATATATGACATATCTGTTTTGACGTTGTTACTGTTTTTAGAATGATTTATTATTAATTTATTCACATCATTTATTTATTTCCTTATTTCCTTCCCTCACTGGGCTTTTTTTCCCTATTGGAGCCCTTGGGCTTATAGCATCTTGCTTTTCCAATTAGGGTTGTAGCTTGGCTAGTAATAATAATAATAATAATAATAATAATACTAATAATAATACTCCTCGGACAAAATTACAAACCAAATACTCAATCTGGAAGAAACGGTAAAAGATTAAAACAGCCACATGCTGATTCTGAATAGCACATCAGTACTCATTGGCAGCCAAAGTCAAAGTGAAGGTTACGCTACCTAGTGGGTGGGTGGGGCCTGCCCACCACCTTTCAGCTACTAATACAACTGTACCTTCTTCGAAGTTAAACAGCCGTTTCCAGCTTTGCTGAAATCATACTCCTAATAAAGGTTGAAGGTTTGTATGACGTGTAGGAACAACTTCCCAATCAAACAGAATTCCCAGACATTTTGTCCTTTCCTTGGGAGGGAGATCATGATCCTCAAATCGTATGAGAGCGAAGAGTCTCTGTCTCAGCCAAGAGAGACTATTGGGTCATTCCAAGTGCCCCAAGCTAACACTCGTGTTTACACACGCATGATCACCCGAGGAACAAATGAGGCCCTTTCTGTTGACTGAAGAACTACATGTATTAAAAGTCCCCCAAGTCACTGAAAACATACAACTCACTCTCTGGAGGATGAGTGAACACCGTATGAAAACGTACAGGTTTGGCCAAGTGGGATACCAAATTGTCCTCCATACCCCACGATGACTCCTGAAGAGGTAACGGGAGAAGATTAGATAATGGTCATGCAAGACTTACAGCATGAGAATCCAGGATTATTTCCCCTCTGTTACCATGTCCATAGATGGAACCTAAAGGAAGGTCTGGAATGGATAAAGATGGAAAAGGAGAGTATATGGAAGACAAGGCATCCCCTACTGACAGGAGGAGAGATACCTCTGCATAGCTCCTCCCCTTTTACTATCTCGTAGAACCTTCTTAAATCAAGCAAGAGCCCGATTGCATGGTCGACCCAAAAAGCTGGGCTTGAGAAGCCAAGGCCCTTGAGAGCTACCAAAGGGCCTCCCTCTCCAATGTTGGCTCAGTGTCAACCTCTTGAAAGGGAGATGAGGATTCCTGCACCAATATGATCAGCAACACATCTGTTATCTCTGTGTCAAAAGGAGAGAGAAAAAGGAGTGTCACCTTGCACAGAAGATTGGAAATGTCCAAGGAGTGGACCCTTGGGTTTCTCCTTTTTACCCCCTTCTTACACAATATCCTCCCCTCCAGCAAGACGGGTGAGAGGGCTGCACTTCCTTAGCGGTAGTAATCCCGTCTTCCACTCTTCCCCAGTACAGCTGGTGCCATTGACTTCACTCCCTAGAGCATGATTCTGGCATGTTAGAGCTTGTATAGTGACTCGAGGAATTGGGAGACCTATTGTACAAGCAACTACCTGTCAGGTGAAAACTAGTGTTCTCCAACACCATTTGAAACTCTTCCTCTCCAACACCATCAGAAACTGTAACAGATGACAGATTATTTCCTGAAACTCCACAGTTTTCAGGCTACCAAATTAGCCAACCACTCGGTAGGGCAGCATGTACTGCCCTGGGACTGTCTGTCAAAAACCGCAGAGGGTCGGATAGTTCAATCGAGAGGAATAACGATCACTAGACTCAAGAGAAAGACCAACTCCTGACTGAGTGCCTGAAGTTGCCGAGAGATTGTTTAACAAGTGACCATTTCAAGTCGATCACTCTCAATTCATGCGTTCGGTAACTGTTTCTGGAAAGGGAGGATGAAGCATTGTCCTCCAACTTCCTTTATTGTGATGGGAGTTGTTCACGTATGTCCACTCATGGACCAGGAAACATCGGAGTAACCAGCTATCTCCTGCGGATATCAGTATTGCAACAAACCTCCCAAGCTGATTGCTGTCAAGCAGATGATAGGTCATAAGCAATTGTACTGTACTTCCAAAAAATAAGATTGAAATGTAGCTTCAACCACATTTGTCAGAAAGGTAGTTGTGTGCATAACTGTGGCCACGGACCAATAAAGGTATTTGTCCTGCCAATCCTACAGCAGGAATCCCTTGTGATTGGTCCCCTGGGGCAGACTGAATATCCGGGAGCGGCACGAATGATTATTTACTCCCGAACTCAATTGGTGAACATTAATAAATGTTCGTAAACGAGACCTCCTTCTCCCTGGTGACATGTATCCCTTACAGAAAAGATGAATCCCATTATGGATCTCTCTGTTCCTAATCGTGATAACTGGAATAAGCTCTGATAATCCCCCCCCCCAGGGGAACAGACTTGCTTTGCAGAGTCTCGGAGTCTAACTACCCTTAATACTTATACAGTATGTATGATCCGGAGATATTAGAGAGGACCTGTTGGGGATGAAGGAGGAGCCCACTCGAGGGCAGACTTCTTATGTCCGAGGTCTATGGGAAGGTAGGGATACAACCATCGGTTGAGAAAGAGAGTTACTGATGCATTGGAACAAGGTTCCAATTTGGCTGATTCCCAGCTTCAATTGGCTGAACCCCAGAGTGTCCTTTGCGAACATAGGAATGTCAGTAGGTTCTGTATGATGGTAACTAGCCCTTGCTACTCCTCACGAGTATCCATGCGCCTGCAAGATATCGCATGCAAGTGGCAAAGTGAACAGCCTTCGTGGGCAGTAGGAACTATCCCGCCTTCATGCACTTGTGTCAACTCACAACTTTTCTGCCCCAGGGAAAGTGATTATTCACGAGATGTAGCATCATAAACCTGTTTGTGCATGAGCACCCCCGAGGTACCTTATGTAGTCGCTAGCAGGATTATGCGTGTGTGTCAATGCGCAACATTATTGCTCAAAAGGAATTGATTATTTACAAGCCATAGCATCGTAAACATGTTCACGAGTGTGCATGTAGCCATGGGAAGTGCATGCAGCTGGTGAAGCAATCAGACCTTCGTCAGCAGTAGGAGCTTGCCCGCCCATAAGCTCTTGGAGTGCGTCTACGAGCACCTGTAAACGACACTCATCTGCCATTACTTGTTAACGTCAGAACAAGATGGTTCTCTCCAATCAGAAGTAGAGGCTTGAGGCAATAACCTTTAAGGGTTATGTTTCACGTGACTCGTTGTGTCCTAGGCGCATGATGGGGTAAGGTGGAGACCACAACTAGTCGGAGGACAATACCATGTGAGTTATCCAAAAAGCTCTCTATCGCATAGGGAGTCGAGGTCCATCCTAATAACCAAGAAAGGTTATTTCTCACGAGACTTTTTGTGCCCCAGAAGGTGCTTCTAAGAGCTATCTGTCCCGTAGGGAATAGAGATCTGCTATCATAACCCCAAAGGGTTATATCTCACAAGACTCGTTGTGCCCTAAGGGCACAATGGTGAGAGCTGGCGGTTGGCAGGCATCACCATCTGCAGCAATAACACCGACGAAGGAGATACTCGGAGAGCTTGGGAAGGTTCTCACTGAGCTTGGGAAGGTTCTCACTGAACTGTCATCCAGCGATGTTAGCCAACAACTTTCCCACGGAGAAAGTTAACTGGATGTCCTTCCAGTTTTTGTCGTCGGGGGGTAGGGAGAGGGGCCTAAATTCCTCCAATGTAGGGCAGGGTTTCCCCTCCTCCACCACCTTCAGCACTGCTAAGAGACTTCTCCGCGAAGGGGAAGACCATGGTGTTTGGAGCAAGAAAGGACAGGTGTTTCTTGCTAAGGGCCGGCACCTTAGAGTTGGTGTAGCCCTTGTCCTTCAAACAGCCAGCTAGCAAGGATTGAGCCTTAGCGTGGTCAAACACGATGACCTCCTTCGGCTCAGTCTCTTCCTTAGAAACAGGTTCTGACTTGAGGCGAATGTAGCAGTCCGGGTATGATTCAAAGTTAGGCCAGAATTCCACCTCTTCAAGGGGGACGGCGCCTAGATTGTCGTTGACGAAGATCCTGCCGCTTGTGATGGGCATGTGCTCAGCATGCCTCCATGGGTTAGTCATGGAGCAGGTAGGAAGGTCCTTAACGTTCATCCTCCTCTGAGGCTTGCGTTGCTTCGTCAAGCGAAGGATTTCTTTCTTGAAATCCTCATCCTTCTTGCGGAACCTCTCCTCGAGGATCGCCATTATGGCCTGAAAGTTGTCCATGGAATCGTCCGTTCTTGTGGGCATAGGAGTGGACGATGTGGAGGGGACTGGTTCCGAGATGACTACGGAAGCTACGGAGTGCACAGCGGCGCCTTCTTCTTCGGAGTCAGGACCCGTTATAGGTTCCTCGTCTTGACCCTTGTCCATCAGGGTCCTCTCGGTGATGTCCGACACCTCTGATATCCTGTCATCGTCGTTGAGATGGATGTCCTGGAGTGCGTCTGAAACGTCTGGGTCGACCGTCAGTTGGACGCAGGGGATCTCGGGTTTGGGGATGACAGCATCTGCAGATGCTTTAGGAAAGAGCATAGCTCTCATCTTCTCGCTGGGAAGATAGGGCCCCGTGGCGTTCTTGTGGAAACCACGCACCCACTTGCGCAGTTTCTCTCAAGCGATGTCCCTTGACTCCGCAGACTGGGGAGTCTCGAACACTTCAAGGAGCAGGTCTTTGCAATTCGTGCAAACCTGCGGGTCCCAGTACCTCAGAGATCCCTGGGTGACGGAGCAACTGGCATGGGTTCGGCACGCCAGGTGGCCGTAGAAATCACGGCGCCGAACGCTGCAGAAGGCGCTCTCACACCGGATATACTCCTCCTGTAAAGAAAGAAAGGGTACATGAGTATGCGGGAGTCTATAATGATAGACTTAGAATAATCTAGATTAATCTTAATGTAATCTTAATTATATTATAAGATGCCTTTCCAAGTGTAAGCTTAGGATAGATAAGCTGGAAATGAAGCAGGAAAGACACATAATTGTGAATCCCGCCCAGCCAATTGCCGTGACTCTTCTCCACTACTAACTCTAGGGCTTCCGTTCAGGTAAGCCCTAAGGAGGAAACTATCCCGTAGGGATAGAGTAGCGTAACTAGCACTTCCTCCAACGTATTAGTAGCGGTGAAAAAAGGGTAGGGGTGCTGATGGTCATTCAGCATAGAGAAAAGGGGAGAATAATTATCCCCAATTCGAGTAGGTCCCGGCAAGGGACTGCGCATGGATGCACAGAGTATGCTAGAAAATTATCTATTGCATAACTATACACTATAGTTTTCTGTCTAGGGTATGTACTATACCATAGATGTACTGGCTACTGTATACAGCCATACAACAGACACTGCCGGCGCATTGCCGGCAGGGTTAGTGTAAGAGGACAGTCCACTGTTGTAATATGAAAATAGGTGGAGCCGGCAGCCCGCCGGCACATCGGAGGCCCGCCGGACGCCGGCGGGCCGCCGGTTGAGGGTAACCCGTTCCAGCCATCAATCTATGTGGCAGGGAAAGGGAGACAACCTCAAGTAGGCAACCGGCTGAAGGTACACCTACACTGTCAACAATCCATGTGACTGGGAGGAGACCAAGGCTACACTGCCGGCTGTTGCCGGCAGAGTCGTGCGACAGTGGACCGGCACTTGATTGAGAGAGAAAGAAAGCAATGAGGGAAGGAGAGGGGAGGGTGGCAGCTCACTACCCTAACCTCGCCTTCCTTGAGAAGGAGGGTTCAAATGGAAGGAAGAACATGTTATGATCAGGCGTCCATCCAGCCGCAGCTCAGCCGGCGGTCGGCTAGGGCTGTGGGTGGCGATCCAAGGGAGGACCAAAGAACGCTCCAAGACAGCAGGGAGGTCTCCCGCCGGCAGATAGACCTGTCGTTATGCTATCCCATAGCAGAATCATGCAAGGGAATCTGAACGGCTTGGCCCAGCAGGTGAAAAGACCGGGCCGACCCTACAACCCACCGGTACTCGGTGAGTTGTAGGACGGTGGACAGGGGTGTGATGGCTAGGCCATCACCAAAGGACAGAAGGGGGGTGGGAAAGGGTCCTGTGTAGGGGTGTAGGGGTTGGTGTACGCCTTCCCCAGCACCCTAATAGGGGACTCTGTTTCAGTACCGGCACCACCCCAGGTATAGGGAGAGTACATTCTCCAGCCTAGGGTGGGTTAGCACAGTAAGGGAACGGCATTGACAGGCCGTCCCAAACTATAAAGAAACAGAATCCTTAAGCCTGCCTAACCTAGGCTAGGGAATACATATCTCCCAGCCCAGAGTAGGTAAACGCAGGACAAGTCGCTAGGCCACAGGGAGGAAGGGTCTCATAACCCTTCCAGGTGTGGTTTAGAGTGGAGGGCAGAGCCCCCCCCCCCTCCTTTTGCCGTCCAGCGGGGGCCCAAAGGAGAGTTCATTCACCTAATGGGGTAGCTGGGGGCAAACGGCTGGTACTCTGAGGTTCTGACCCTAACTCGAAGCTCATGTACTATGGCTCTGGACAGGAAAGAAAATGGATTTTGAGCGAAGCGAAAAATCTATTTTTGGGTGAGATAGCCATGTCGTCCTGATGGAAGTTCCTTTAGGGTAGCTTCCTAGGGTATATTTGACTACGGTGATATTCCCAGAGAATTTTACCTTAAGGTATCCAGAATTCTAACTCCTGGAGCGAATATCCCTAAATAAATCATAACGGGATATGGCATAATATCAGAGGACGTATTCTTGACGCGCCACATAGCTATCTTCACCCCGAATAGCATTAATTCTTCGAGGGGGAAAAGTGGCAAGAAAACGAAAAACGAAATCAAAAGGAGAGCCGTTATTAAGGTACCTCTCCTATCTCGTTTCTTGTGTGTACATGACGTCTCGTTTTGAGTGTGTACATGACGTCATCGACGGCGCCATCTTTATTCCTTGTAGCGATATACGAGGTGCTACAGATACTGTATTATAGGGAGGGGTCCTTCAGCTCTTTTTAATAAAAAGGAAGGGCGGGTCCTTTATGACGACATGGCTATCTCACCCAAAAATAGATTTTTCGCTTCGCTCAAAATCCGTTTTTTGGGCTCAGGCCATGTCGTCGTGATGGAAGTCTACCAGAGCATTACTGTATCTGTGGATTCTCACTTTGTGCCATATCCTCAAGAAAACATTTCCTGGTCTTCATAGACCTAGAGACCTATGATGTTACCGTCATACATCATTACTTCTAAGCATAAACTATGTTAGTGCTTCCTGCCCCCTACAGGGAAGAGTCATACTAGACTCTGGAAAAAAGTCTCGAGGAGTACATATTACCTATGGATGACTAACAGACAAACCTGTATAGCGGTCTCACCCTATACCTTATAAAGCAAAGTTTGTATAAGATTCACCAATGTTGGTATGAAATACTGACACCTCCCCCGGTATGTCTATTCTGATTTGTGCACCAGACAAAGGTTTGTATCCGTTTAGAAACAAATTTTGCATATCAATAGCCATCCCTTTCAGGGTACAAAAGTCTATCCTCCATGAGGATTGGTTAAACCGATGAATGTTTGTTTGTACCAAGGAACAATCTTATAAGATTTTCTATATTAAAATTATCCATAGTTTTAATTGCAATGCTCAGTACATTTATTGTAAAATGAACTTGGGCGAATAAGACACAAGGTTCATCAAGAATTAGTTTATTGATGATCAATAAATATATAGGTCAATCAACATTTATAGGAATTATAAAATGTGGATGAAATACATTTAAGCTTAAAGGTAACAGTAATATCAGAAAATATTGTTTCGTCTGAAAAGGAAACATATACATGCCACTTAATAACCAAATTATCAATAATTTTGTTAATATCTGTAATACTGTTCATTCACACTAGTGTAACAAACGCTTGGCACATGTGTATGCATTATGCTTACTTCACCTTTGTCTATGGAACAGTTCATAAGGACACCTTAGTGGCCTTTCACTTAGTCTGTAGTACCAGTCCAGGACCACACACACACCCTTGAATTAATCATCCCAATCAATTTCACTGTTCCTCGCAGATCTAAGCAACAGGTTTAAGGACACTACCTGCTGCTACCACAGACCTGTTAAGTTCCTCCACTTGCTTCGCGTAATGTCTAAAAAATACCCTGGATGACTTCCAGCCAGTGTATGAGTGAAGATGTGACTTCCAGCCAGTGTATGAGTGAAGATGTTCAATATTCATATTATTGAAGAAACTTATGGAAGAGGCAACTTTTCTTGAATCATGACCTGCGGGTGTACTGTCTGGATCCGCTCTGCGAATAAAATAGGTGAGCTTCGCCCTTAGTTGCTTCAGAGATAAATTTGAACTTGAGGTTTCTCCCCTAAACAGCTGTCCTCCCCTAAAGTTTGAAGTTCTACGAAGATAGACCTTTAGGCACTCTACTGGACACAGAGAGACATCTTCCTTCAGAGGGCAGATTCTCCAGGGACCCCACCTCTTGGTGGGTAGCTCGTTCTTGGCAAGAAACGTTGGTTCTGGAAAGATTCAATTCTCCCCCTTCCAAGAACTGAATATGACCTTCCTCTCTCGAGAGGGCCACTATTTCACTAACTCTGGCCCCTGAAGTGAGTGCAAACAGAAATATAACTTTTTGCGTCAAATCCTTTAAAGCGCACTCATCATTGTTCATCCTCGAAGCAAAATGGAGAACCTTATCTAGAGACCATGAAATGGGTCTTGGAGGCGCTGATGGTCTGAGTCTAGCACAGGCCTTCGGGATTTTGTTAAAGATTTCGTTAGAAAGGTCGACTTGGAAGGCATATAACATAGGTCTTGTCAAGGCAGACTTGCACGTCGATATTGTGTTGGCTGCTAAACCTTATTCATGAAGGTGGATGAAGAACAATAAACAGAAGTCTGTCGAGATTTCTTTTGGTTTCTTCGCCTTGACAAAGGACACCCACTTCTTCTATGACGACTCATATTGTCTTCTGGTAGATTTGGACTTATATTCCTCCAAAAAGTCTATACTGTTTCTTGATATTCCGAATCTTTTTCTCACCGCTAAGGAGAGAAAATCATGAGATGCAGGTTCCGGGTTTTCTGTGATGAAGCGAAGACAGTCGACTTCTGCACTCGCTGAGTCAGAACTGGATCCAGCAGCGGCACAAACTTTAGTTGTAGTTCTAACGCCAGAGGGAACCAAACACTGTTCGGCCACTTGTGAGCCATTATTGCCGCTTTCCCTTTGAATGATCTCGGTTTGTCGAGGACCTTCAGTAGAAGGTTGGGCGGAGGGAACAGATAAATCCTGGAACATCTGTTCCAGTCGAGGGACATAGCGTCCACTGCTTCCGCCAGAGGATCCTCATACGGGGCCACGTAACGATGTATCTTCTTGTTGTCGCTCGTCGCAAAGAGGTCTATCTGCAATTCCGGGACTTAACTCAAGATGAAGGAGAACGATTCTGCGTCTAGGGACCATTCTGACTCTACCTGTGTGAACCTGGATAGAGCGTCCGCCATCATGTTGCGGAACCCTTGAAGGTGAACTGCTGACAAGTGCCATCTCTTCTTTTCCGCCAGACGGAAGATGGCCAACACCACTTGGTTGATTTGGGGCGATCTCGACCCTTGGCGATTCAAGCATCTCGCTATCACCTCGCTGTCTAGAACCAATCTTATGTGGGTCGAGTGGTGAGGAGATAACTTCTTCAGTGTAAGAAGTACTGCCATGGCTTCCAGGAAGTTGATGTGAAATGTCTTGAATAGATTGGACCAAGCACCTTGGACTTTCTTTTGGTGAGAGTGACCTCCCCATCCTTCCTTTGAAGCATCTGTATGGATGGTAATTGAAGGGGGAGGTGGTTGAAGAAGTATCGATTTCTTCAGTTGCTTGGCTTTGGACCACGGCTTGAGAAGCATTCACAATCGAGTCGGTAATGGTCTCTTCAGATCTCTTCGAGCATTTGATGCATATCTTCTCCAGACTCCTGTTGCATCCTTTAGCTGTGCTCTGAGCACTGGATCTGTCACTGAAGCAAACTGTAGAGAGCCCAGCACTCTCTCCTGTTCACGTCTTGATATCCGTTTGGATTTCAGCAGTCTCTTGACAGATCCTGCTATCTCTTTCCTCTTCTTAAGAGGGATGCAAAGTTGATGTGACTGTAAATTCCAGTGGATTCCCAACCACTGAAACTTTTGAGCTGGAGATAGTCAAGACTTTTTGGTATTGATCTTGAATCCTATGATGTTCCAGGAACTGGATCACTTTCTTGGAAGCTTGCATGCATTCCGTCCTGGATGCTGCCCACACCAGCCAGTCGTCCAGGTAGGCCACTACTTGGACACCTTTTAGGCGTAATTGATGAACGGCTGCGTTCGCAAGCTTCGTGAAAATCTTTGGGGCTATGTTTAGCCCGAAGGGCATGGTTCTGAAGGCATAAAGCATTCGTTGTAGCTTGAACCCTAGGTAGGAGGAGAGGTGACGATTGATTGGAACGTGCCAATAAGCGTCTGACAAGTCTATCGAGACGGTGTAAGCCCGTTTGGGCAGTAGGGTTCTTATGTGTTGAAGTGTCAACATCCTGAACTTGTAGTTCACTATGAACTTGTTGAGTGGCGACAAGTCCAGAATGACTCTGAGTTTGTCTGAGTCCTTCTTTGGAACACAAAACAGCCTTGGAACTTGATGGACTTTACTCTTCGAATTACTCTTTTCTCCAGGAATTGTGGGAACGGAGGTGGAGTGCTGTTCCAGCTCCAACCCAGTCCATTCTTGATTAGGCTGTGGGCCCAGGGACCGAAGGTCCAACGATTCCGAAACAGATATAGTCTCCCTCCTACCAGGACCATCTCACTATTGTTGTGGACCTGAGGCCTTGCCTCCTTGACCGCGTCCTCCCCTGAATCCCCTTCCTCTTGAAGGGCGTCTAGAGGAACCTCTGGCTACTCCTCTAGTTTTTGGACGAAAGGTCGTTGTCTGCCTTTCGAACGCTGGGTTTAATGCAGGTGACTGTGTCGCTACTGCTTGGGGTACCAACTGGTACGTGGTTGGAGGTTGTGCCACCATCTGAGGCACCGCGGTCACGGGAAGTTGCTGCTGTTGCTGTCTATAAGGCTTAGCCGGCTGAGAGGATAGCCTAGGCTTCTTCATCTTCCTCTTAGGTTGGGGACCCTCATCCGGGGAATACTTTCTCTTAAGAGATAGGCCCCACTTCTGGAGAAGGTTCCGATTCTCCGTGGCGGCCTTGTCTACTACCTCTTTGATCACTTCGCTAGGGAAGAGGTCCTTACCCCAAATACTGGAGGAAATCAGTTTTCTGAGTTCGTGCCTAGGCGAACATGAACTCCCTACAAGCTCTCCTAGCTTTAATAAAACTGTAGAGGTCTTTTGTTACTGTGGCCAGGTGGGTTTTGGCCACTACCATGAACATTTCTTGGTTCTTGGGGTCACTTGCCATCGTTTTCAGAGTAGTCTGTAAGGACATCGATGCCGCAAGTCTTTCCTTTGTCTCTTGCTCTCTACGCAAGAGAAATTCTGACAGCCTTGGAAGGTCCTCACCGAACTGACGTCCGGCAATATCTGCTTCCAACTTCCCGACTAATAAGGTAAGGTTGTCGTCCTTCCAGTCTTTTTGGTCCATAGGTAAGGTCAGGGACAACGGCTTGCACTCTTCCAAAGAGGGACATGGTTTCCCTGCCTCAACCGCCTTCAAGGCTGCCTTATATCCCTTCTCCATAAAGGGAAAGGCTCTAGTTGGAGAAGCCACAAAGGAGGGGTGCTTTTTACTCAAAGCAGGTACCTTTGAGTTCGTGAAGCCCCTCTCTTTCATTGAGCTGGATAGTAAAGCCTGTGCCTTACTATGGTCAAAGACTATGACCTCTTTCGGCTCCGTCTCCTCCTTTGAGGCTAGCTCCTTCCTAAGACGGACATAGCAGTCTGGGTAAGACTCCTTGTTGGGCCAAAATTCCACTTCTTCAAAGGGGACTGAACCCAACTTCTCCGACATGACAATCTTTCCGGTTGTCATTGGCATGTGTTCGGCATACCGCCAAGGATTGGCATCCGAACACAAAGGAAGATCTTTCACGTTGAGCTTCTTCTGGGGCCCACGTGATGCTGCGAGTCTGCGCATCTCCAGCTTCATCACAGCTTCCTTTTCATCGTTCTTCTTTTGCATTTGTTGAATCATTTCAACAATAGAAGAAAGAGTCCTTCCCAGTTCATCTGAGATAGCAGACGATGTCGAGGGAACTGGTTCTGGGGCCGGAACCGATGCAACCGACACCTCGTCGATTTCTTCCTCCTCAGTTTCAGGAGCCTGGGTCAGCTCCTCTTCCTGACCTTCCGCGAGAAGGTCTTTCTCAGTGTACTCCGACACTTCAGACATCCTATCGTCCAGTTGGATGTCTTGTAGGGCGTCCAAGACTTCGGAATCTACCAGAATCTGAACTGTTGGGATCTCTGCATGAGGCTGAGGAATAACTGCATCCGCAGATGCCTTAGGAAAAAGGTAGGCCCTCATCTTCTCACTTGGAAGATAGGGCCCGGCAGTGTTCTTTTGAAAACCCCTCACCCAGGTTCGCAACTTTTCCCTAGCTGCATCCCTTGACTCCGCTGACTTAAGGGCGTCAAATGCCTTGGTAATCAGGTTAGAACAAACAGTACATACCTGAGGGTCCCAATACCAGAGATCACCTTTGGAGACTGCGCAGGGTGCGTGCCTCCTGCACAACTCATGTCCGCAGAAGTTCTTACTGCGGACGTTGCAAAACATGCTCCCGCACTTCGGATGGTCCTCCTGTGAAAAGAAGAGAATCCATGAGTGTCAAGTGAAAACATATCACTAGATTAATCTTATTATTAATATACATAGCTTATGCCAGTTAAGCTAGAAAGGAAAGAAGGAAAGACACATACTTGTATTTCCCGCTCAGCCAATTGCTGTAACCTCCCAAGATATTAAAACTAAGGTTAATTCTCATTCCAGAAAAACCTTCAGAATATTTTCCTATAAGGAAATTTAGGTATAGCTCACACCAGAGTATAAAACTTTTAATATAAGGGATATTAATTTAATAAAGAAAGACTCACTTTCTTTATACTGTACTGTCTCACCAGAAGGCTGTACAAGACAACACAAAGTATGTTGGAAAAACTTTAGTGTTACAGTATACTCTATACTGTAGTTTTCTTAATGCAGCATGTACTATACTGCAAAAATACTGGCTACTGTATATCATATAATGCTATGCTGGCCGGCACGTACCTGGGTATAGTTAAAAGATATACTACCTTTGAAATACTGGGCGGCAGATCGCTGGGAGATTGCCGGCCGGCAACTGAAATATATCGGCACCCGGGTGCCGGCCGGTAATCATAGTAGCCAGCAGATCTTATGGTGTGCTGCCATTGCCGGCCGGTAATCATAGTAGCCGGCAGATCTTATGGTGTGCTGCCATTGCCGGCCGGCTATGGTAGGTGATACCTGTGCCGGCCGGCAGTTATTTAAGAACCAGAGAACTTCCACCCACCCGGCTGCCGGCCACTAAGCCGACAGCCGGGTTAGGAGGTACAATACACTAACAAGAGAAACAGCATGGATGTAAGGTTATAAGGCGGCACTGCCTTACAGCCTTCCATCCAGAAAGAGTGAACATATGGAAGGGGAGAATGTAACATTCAGGCTTCTTTCTATACACAGTATGCCGGGCTCTACCAGCAGATATGGATGGTAGACCAAGGGAGGTCTGGAGTTCACTCGACAGAGTAGGCTTCTGCCGGCCGGCACGTTCTTGCCGGCCGGCAAAAGACTGAGCCAGTCCTACATCCTAACCTACACTAGGTACAGATGTAGAACGATGGTCAAGAGTTGTAATGGCTAGGCCGTCACTAAAGGACAGAGGGGGGGGGGGAAGGGTCCTACGAAACGGATTTTGAGCGAAGCGAAAAATCTATTTTTGGGTGAAATAGCCATGTCGTCCTGATGGAATGTTCCTTCAGTAGCTTCCTAAGGGTATATATGACTACAGTAGATATTCCCAGAGAATTAAACTTCTGGCACGAGTACCCATAAGGTTTCCCTTTAGGATATCGTATAATAACAGGGGACGTATGCTTGACACGCCACATAGCTATCTGCACCCCACATAGCGTTTACGCTTCGAGGGGGAATAGTGGCAAGTTATAGGAGGAGCCGTTACAAAGTTCTCCTCCTCCGTTACTGTTTTGATACTCGGCGGCGTCAACATCCGGTCGCCATCTTGGCCGCCATCTTGGATGACGCCGCTGCCGCGCACCATTGTTATTCCTTTCGGCGTTTATGCCAGCCTCCATGATACAATAAGATTGGGAGGGGCCTGTCAAGGCCGAATAGAGAACAAGGGCGGGTCCATCAGGACGACATGGCTATCTCACCCAAAAATAGATTTTTCTCTTCGCTCAAAATCCGTTTTTGGGGCTCAAGCCATGTTGTCCTGGTGGAAGTGTACCAGAGAATTAATGTATTGTGGACTTTTCCCCTTTTTTTGTAGTGTCTTTCGACTTCTAAACAATATTCCTTTGGTCTGATGACCACAGAGACCTGTGGTATATCCGTCACATGCCACCTCAGATAAGCATATACCATGTTACTGCTTCCTGCCCCCCCTGGCAGGGAAGTCCTGATTGGACAGAAGGAACATCTTGAAGTTGCTTGATAGCGGAACTCACCTAGTCTCAGAGATACCTGCCGGTCCCAGGGCCAGATAGAGAAGGTAAGTATACTCGTGTTGGAACAAGTTACCTTAATCTAGATGAGCATGCATCAAGAGGACAAAATTATAACATTGTTCATAATAATATCAAAACAAAGGGTAATAAAAGTCTAACAGTATTTTATTTCATGAGAAAGAGAGGGCGAAATGAGACGCACAGGGTAACCTAATACTCTTTTATTCATTAAAACAGGATTAGCATGAAATAGGTAAAATAAATTTTACAATAAGCAATGCAATTAAAAACATAGACTAAAGACATCAAAAGAAGTGGGTGTGGAATCTGAAAAGGAAAACTTGCCATTACACACATAAGTTCCAGAGGAACTATAAAGTCTTTCTAGAAAGTCTTATACACACTTCATGTTAAAACATGTGGCACACGTGTTAAAGTCTATGTTACTTCACCTTGCAGAAGAACAGTCTTTAGCGTCACTAGGTGGCATTTAAAATCACTATGTTTCGCACTAGGGTCAACACAGGCACCTGTGGAGTTAGAGTTCCGAATAACTCACTGTTCTACGCAGCACTAAGCAGCAGGTTTTAGCACACTACCTGCTGCCATCACAAAGCGCTTCAACTCTTGCACCTGCTTTGCGTAGGGTTTGAAAAACACTCTTGAGGATTTCCAGCCCATGAAAGAACGAAGACTCTCAAAGTCCATCGTCTGGAAGAAATTCAGGGAAGAGGCGACTTTCCTGGGATCATGACCTGCGGGTGTACTATCAGGATCCGCTCTGCGAATAAAGTAGGTGATCTTTGCCCTTAGTTGTTTGAGTGACAAATCAGACCCTGATGTTTCTCCTTTAAAGAGCTGTCCTCTGCCAAAGTCTGAAGTTCTTCGAAGATAGACCTTCAGACTCTCCACTGGGCATAGAGAGACATCTTCCTTCAGGGGGCAGATTCTCCAGGGGCCCCACCGTTTGGTGGGAAGCTCGTTCTTGGCGAGAAACGTTGGGTCAGGAAAGAGGGTAAGTTCGCCTGTGTCAGCAAACTGTATCTGGCCCTCTTCTCTTGATAAAGCCACAATCTCACTGACTCGGGCTCCCGAGGCGAGAGCAAAAAGGAAAATCACTTTTTGAGTCAAATCTTTCAGAGGGCAAGACTCGTCCAGACTTGAGGCAAACTGGAGCACTTTGTCGAAAGTCCAGGAGATAGGTCTCGGAGGAGGTGCAGGACGGAGTCTAGCACATGCCTTTGGCAGCTTGTTAAAGATGTCGTCGGACAGGTCGATCTAGAAGGCATAGAGTAGTGGTCTTGTCAAGGCTGATTTGCAGGTAGCAATCGTGTTGGCTGCCAAGCCCTGTCCATGAAGGTGAGTAAAGAAGGACAGACAAAAATCTATAGAGATTTCCGTAGGATTTTTAGCCTTAACGAAGGACACCCATTTCTTCCAGGAAGACTCATATTGCCTTCTGGTAGATTTAGTTTTGTATTCCTCTAGGAAGTCCAAACTTTTCTTCGAGATCCCAAACCTCTTCTTAACGGCTAGGGAGAGAAAATCATGAGATGTAGGTCTCGGGTTTTCCTTGATGAAGCGAAGACAGACGACTTCTGAACTTTCTGGGATAGAACTGGGTCCGGCAGGGGAATTATCTTGGGTTGTAACTCCAGGATTAGAGGGAACCAGTTGCTCCCGGGCCACTTGGGTGCCACTAGGGCTGCTGTCCCTTTGAAGGTTCTCAGCTTGGTGAGAACTTTCAGCAGAAGGTTGGGTGGAGGGAACAGGTAAATCTTGGACCATCTGTTCCAATCCAGGGACATGGCATCCACTGCTTCCGCTCTGGGGTCCTTGTAAGGAGCCACGTAACGAGGAAGTTGTTTGTTGTCGCTCGTTGTGAAGAGGTCGATCTGCAGTTCCTGGACTTGGCGAGAGATGAAGGAGAATGAGTCTGTGTCTAGGGACCATTCTGACTCTATCGGGGTTGTCCTTAATAGAGCATTCGCCGTCACGTTGCGGAATCCTTGAAGGTGAACTGCTGAGAGGTGCCATCTCTTCTTGTCTGCAAGGCGGAAGATGGGCAGTAACACTTGGTTGAGTTGAGGCGATCTTGAGCCCTGACGGTTGAGACATCTGACCACAACGGTGCTGTCCAGAGTTAGACGGATGTGGGACGAGGGTCGTGGAGACAGCCTCTTCAGAGAAAGAAGGACCGCCATGGCCTCCAAGAAGTTGATGTGGAACGTCTTGAATAGGGAAGACCATGTTCCTTGAACTTGTCTTTGAGGGGAGTGACCCCCCCATCCTTCTAGCGATGCATCCATGTGGATAACGACTGACGGAGGTGGTGGTTGAAGGGGGACTGATCTCTTCAGATTCTTTGCCTCCGACCATGGCTTTAGGAGTGAACGAAGTCTGGTTGGTAGAGGTCTCTTGAGATCTCTTCGAGAGATGGATGCGTATCTTCTCCAGACTCCCGATGCATCCTATAGCTGTGCTCGTAGCACTGGGTCTGTCACTGAAGCGAACTGGAGAGAGCTGAGCACCTGCTCCTGTTGACGGCTTGAAATCCGTTTGGATTTTAGAAGTCTCTTGACAGATCCTGCAATTTCCTTCCTTTTCTTCGGAGGGATGGAAAGACGGTGTGACTGAAGGTTCCAATGGATTCCTAGCCATTGAAACTTCTGAGCTGGAGAAAGTCGAGACTTCTTGGTGTTGATATTGAAACCCAGATGTTCCAGGAATTGGGTCACTTTTCTTGAAGCTTGCAAGCATTCTTCTGAGGATGCGGCCCATACCAGCCAATCGTCCAGGTAAGCCATCACCTGGACGCTTTGAAGGTGTAGCTGTTGGACGATCGTGTCTGCAAGCTTTGTGAAAATCCTTGGAGCTATGTTGAGCCCGAAGGGCATGGCTCTGAAGGCGTATTGTCTTCTTTGAAGCCTGAATCCTAGGTAGGAGGAGGCCTGGCGATTCATTGGAATGTGCCAGTAGGCGTCCACCAAGTCTATCGAGACTGTGAATGCCCTTTGGGGCAGTAGGGCTCTGATGTGCTGAAGAGTTAGCATCTTGAATTTGTTGTTCTCGATGAGCTTGTTGAGAGGGGACAAGTCCAGAATGACTTTGAGTTTGTCGGAGTCCTTCTTGGGAACACAGAACAGTCTTCCCTGGAACCTGGTGGACTTTACCCTCTTGATCACCTTCTTGTTCAAGAGTTCTTGGACGTATTCTTCCAGGACGGGGGTGGAGTGTTGGAAGAATTGATGGAAGGTTGGAGGTGGTGAAACCCAGCTCCACCCTAGTCCGTTCTTGATGATGCTGTGAGCCCAACGATCGAAGGTCCAACGATCCTGGAAGTGGCGGAGTCTTCCTCCCACCGGAAGCATTTCATTGCTTCTGGTTTCCCGAGGGTTTACCACCTCAGCCGCCTGCTCCCCTTCCTCCTCTCCCTCTGGAAGGGCGACGAGAGGAGTCTCTGCCGGAGCCTCTACCTTTGGGACGAAAGGTAGTGGATTGCCTTTCATAGGCAGGGGTAAACACTGGTGACTGGGCCACCATCAGCTGAGGGACCAGTTGAAAGGTCTGTTGGGGCTGAGCCACCAACTGGGGAGTAGCGGGTGCCGGAAACTGGCGCTTAGCCTGTCGCTGCTGAGGTCTAGGCTTATGAAATTTCTTCTTAGGCTGGGGGCCCTCATCCTGAGAAGATTTCCTCTTTCTTGATATGCCCCACTTGTTGAGAAGGTTCCGGTTCTCGGTGGCGGCTCTGTCAACTATCTCTTTCACGAGATCGTCGGGGAAGAGGTGTTTCCCCCAAATGTTGGAGGAGATCAGTTTCCGGGGTTCGTGTTTGATGGTAGCATCCGTGAACACGAATTCCCTGCAGGCTCACCGAGCCCTGATGAAGCTGTAAAAGTCTTTCGTCAGGGTAGCGAGATGGGTCTTGGCTAAGACTATATACATATCTGGGGTCCGAGTGTCCCCGGCCATTGTTTCCAATTGCACTTGGAGGGAAAGGGAGGCAGCCAGTCTCTCTTTTGTATCCAGCTCCCGACTCAGAAGGTATTCGGAGAGCTTAGGGAGGTTCTCGTTAAACTGATGTCCTGCCATGTCAGCTTCTAACTTTCCTACCGTGAAAGTTAACTGGATGTCTTTCCAGTTCTTGTTGTCGGGGGGTAGGGCGAGGGAGAGGAGCCTACATTCCTCCAATGTAGGGCAAGGTTTCCCTTCCTCCACCGCCTTCAACACTGCCAGCAAGGACTTTTCGGCAAAGGAGAAGACCATGGTGGCAGGAGCAAGAAAAGAAGGATGTTTCTTGCTAAGGGCCGGCACCTTGGAGTTGGTGTAGCCCTTGCTCTTAAGGTTTCCAGCCAAAAGAGATTGAGCCTTAACGTGGTCAAAGACTATGACCTCCTTAGGCTCGGTTTCCTCCTTGGAAACAGGCTCGGACTTGAGACGGATGTAACAGTCCGGATACGCCTCGAAACTAGGCCAAAACTCCACCTCTTCAAGGGGGACAGCGCCTAGTTTGTCGTTGATGAAGAGTCGTCTACTAGTGATTGGCATGTGCTCGGCATGCCTCCAGGGGTTGGTTACTGAGCAAGGGGGAAGATCCTTGATGTTGATCTTCTTGCCCGACTGTTTCGACAGACGGAAAATCTCCCTCTTGAGGTCTTCTTGTCCTCTTCGATACTTCTCGTCCAGGAGGGCCACAAGGGCCTGGATACTGTCCTGGTTCTCCAGAAGTGACGGAGTAGGGGTAGGCGTCGATGAAGTAGAGGGGACGGGTTCCGTTACAGCAACGGAAGTGACAGAAGGGGTGCGGGCGACCTCGCCCTCGGAGTCCGAAACCTCCACCTGCTCCTCCTCTTCTTGACCCTTGGCCATCAGGGTCCTTTCGGATGTGTCTGATACCTCCGACATCTGTTCCACCTCGTCAAGATGGAAGTCTTGCAGCGCGTCCGAAACGTCAGGTCCCACCGTCAGCTGGACGCAGGGGATCTCGGCCTTTGGGATGACAGCATCCGCAGATGCCTTTGGAAAGAGCAAAGCTCTCATCTTCTCACTCTGGAGATAGGGCCCCGTGGCGTTCTTCTGGAAACCACGCACCCATGTGCGCAGTTTCTCTCGGGCAACATCCCTGGCCTCCGCAGAGGGAGGGTCCTCGAACGCTTCGTGGAGCAGGTCCTTGCAGACAGTGCAGACCTGCGGGTCCCAATACTGAAGAGTCCCATTGGTAACAGAACAGCTGGTGTGGGTTCGGCACGCCAGGTGGCCGTAGAAGTCCGGACGCCGAACGTTGCAGAAGGCGCTCTCACACCGGACATACTCCTCCTGTAAAAGAAAGGGGGATGGAGTCTGTGGAAATCATATACAATGACTTAAAGTAAAGACTTAAAGTAATCTTAGGTTATCATTAAAGTTATTTTACCTTAATATAAGATTCCTTTTCATGTGTAAGCCTAGGATAGTAAGCTGGAAAAGAAGCAGAAAAGACACATACATGTGCATCCCGCCAAGCCAATTGCCGTGACCCCACACCAAGACTAATTCTAGGGGCTCTGAAAGAGCGTAAGAGATGGAAAAGATATCCACAATGGATAAAGCTCAGCTTAGGCTTCCTCTGGAGAATTAATCATGGTGAGAAGGGGGGAAAATTTGAGTTCATTCAGTTTAGGATAACAAAAAAGGGGGGTGAAGTAACCCCTCCCTAATCAGATGGGTCCCGGCAAGGGACTGCGCATGGATTCACAGAGTATGCTGGAAATATTTTACTGCATAACTATACATCATAGATTTTCGTCTAGGGTAAGCACTGTACTATAGACATACCGGCTATCATATACAGTATAGCTATACAATAGTTGCTGCCGGCACCAGGCCGGAAGGAGAGGGTGAGGGTCCACTGAAATAATATGATTAGGTGGCGCCGGCAGCGTGGCGACATGCCGGAAGCGCACCGGGCGCCGGCGAATCTCCATCGAGGGTGGGAACCCCCTCCCTGTCATCAATCTATGTGGCAGAGAGAATAGGAGCTTCAAGGTGATGGCAAATTGCCGGCATCCGGCGACCCCCGGCAGTCGGCAAGTGACCGGCGAAGGTATTCCAGCACTGGCGTCAATCAATGAGACAAAGTGGATACTAGGGTACCCTGACAGCTGTTGCCGGCAGGGTAGCGGCAGTGGACCGGCATTGATAGGTAGAGAGAAAGGGTAGGGGAAGAGAGAGGGAAGGGTAATTTGTTACCCCGACCTCGTCTTCCTCCGGAAGGAGTGTTCAAATGAAAGAGAGGGGGGCAAACTTTCATCCAGCCGCAACAGAGCCGGCAGTCGGCAGGAATTGCGGGTGGCGGCCCAAGGGAGGACCGGAGAACACTCTAAGATAGGGAGGTCCCACGCCGGCAGACCGACCACTTAGGCTATCCCATAGTTCGACTATATGCGGGAAGCGAAGCAGCTCGGACTCACCCACGAAGGGACCTAGCCGAACCCACAACCCGCCGGCATACGGTGGAGTTGTAAGACGGCGGACAGGGGTGTGATGGCTAGGCCAGCACAAAAGGACAGAGGGGGGAGGGGCGAGGGTCCTGAGGGGGAGCGTGGGGGAAAGCGTAGCCTTCACCAACGCCCCAGAAGGGGGGGGGTTCTGTTCCGGAACCAGCCCTATCCCAGGTGTTGGAGACTTCATTCTCCAGCCTAGGGTAGGTTTGTTCAGAGAAGGTACAGCACTATTGTACTGTCCTAAACTATAAGGAAACAGAATCCCCTGGCCTGCCTAACCTAGGCTAGGGAAGCGAGTCCCAAACCAGGGAAGGCAGGTGTAGGACAGGTCGCTAGGCCACAGGGAGGAAATGGTCGAAACCCTACCAAGTGTGGACTAGGGGGAAAGGCAGAGCCCTTCCACCTTTGCCAACCAGCAAGGCCCCAAAAGGAGAGTTCATTCACCTAGAGGGGGAGCTGGGGGCAAGCGACAGTTACTCTGATGTTCTGTCCCAAACTCAAAGCTCATGTACTGTGGCTAGGAGTGGCCAAAGAAAACCCTAGCCTAACCTCACTCGAATACGATTCGAGGTAAGGAGGGCTAGAATGTAGCCTAGGCTACCTCAGAGGGAGGAGATACCTTAGGTAAGGTAACTGGGGAGGATAGGAAGTATACACGGCCCTACGTTAGGTGAGGGGCAAGGGAGTTGACTTCCAAGATCACCGAGACCCTTAGTATACTTCCTCGAAGGCGAAAACATATGTGCAATCACTGAATCTTATATGTATAAATGCCTAAAATCTCCATTTCATAAAATAAAACTAGGAACACTTATTATATCATGCATGAGAGTAAACAAAAACCACCCAGGCTATCAAGTCTAGGGGCTAGGCTAGAACCCTAGCCTACGATCGGCTACCTATGCTCGCCGAAAAGGATACTATTGGCACAATACAGCTAATTCCTAGCAATGAAGACTAAATAACTAATGCTGATAATTAGTTATAAGACCGGGAAGGGTTGTTCTGGCTAACTAAATAAAGCATGCGAGGTGAACAACCGCGTCCAACATGACGCCTCCGGTCAAGGCACAGCTCCGCCACAAAACATGGTATTTTAAGATAAAAAGGTGTTACTTTACGGCTGGAGCTTATTTATACAATACAAGAATATGGTACTCAACTTTCTAGAAGAAGGCGAGGCAGAAGATTGCGACATGATGAATTACTTAGCGAACAACTGGGAAAAAGCACCTGGTCATATACGCTACGTAAGAAGGAATGACGATGGCGCGCTCCGGCGGCGTCATCCAACATGGCGGCTAACATGGCGGCCGGATGTTGACGTCGCCGAGTACCAAAACAGTAACGGAGGAGGAGAACTTTGTAACGGCTCCTCACATAACTTGCCACCATTTCCCCCTCGAAGAGTAAACGCTATGTGGGGTGCAGATATCTATGTGGCGTGTCAAGCATACGTCCCCAGTTGATATATGATATTCTAAAGGGAAACCTTATGGGTACTCGCGCCAGAAGTTTGAATTCTGTGAAACCTTTAGTTTAATTCTCTGGGAATATCTACTGTAGTCTTATATACCCTTAGGAAGCTACTGAAGGAACCTTCCATCAGGACGACATGGCTTGAGCCCAAAAATACAATACAAGAGTATGGTACTCAACTTTCCAGAAGAAGGCGAGGCTGAAGATTGCGACATACTGGCTCTCTTAGCAAAAAACTGGGAAAAGCACCTTGTCATAAACGCTACGTGTGAAGGAATGGCAATGGCGCGCGGCGGCGGGGTCATCCAAGATGGCGGCCAACATGGCGACTAGATGTTGACGCCGCCGAGTACCAAAACAGTAAAGGAGGAGGAGAACTTTGTAATGGCTCCTCCTATAACTTGCCACTATTCCCCCTCGAAGCGTAAACGCTATGTGGGGTGCAGATAGCTATGTGGCGTGTCAAGCATACGTCCCCTGTTATTATACGATATCCTAAAGGGAAACCTTATGGGTACTCGCGCCAGAAGTTAGAATACTGTGAAACCTTTAGTTTAATTCTCTGGGAATATCTACTGTAGTCATATATACCCTTAGGAAGTTACTGGAGGAACCTTCCATCAGGACGACATGGCTATCTCACCCAAAAATAGATTTTTTCCTAAGCTCTCCGAATACCTTCTGCGCCAGGAGCAGGACACGAAAGAGAGGCTGGCCGCCTCCTTTTCCCTCCAAGTGGAAATGTAGATGATGGCTGGGGAGCAACAGACCCCAGGCTTCTACATGGTCTTGGCCAAGACCCATCTTGCTACCCTGACAAAAGACTTTTATAGCTTCATCAGGGCACGGAGAGCCTGCAGAGAGTTCCTGTTTGCAAATGCCACCATCAAACATGAACCAAGGAAGCTGATTTCCTCCAACATTTGGGGGAAAGATCTCTTTCCCAATCACCTGGTGAAAGAGATCATTGACAGGGTCGCCACGGAGAACCGGAATCTTCTCCAGAAGTGGGGCATGTCGGGAAAAAGGAAATCTTCTCAGGATGAGGGCCCCCAACTGAAGAAGAAAGCTAACAAACCTAGACTTCAGCAGCGTCAGGCTAAACGCCAGCTTCCAGCAATCCCTGCTCCCCAGTTGGTGGGTCAGCCCCAACAAACCTTTCAACTGGTACCCCAGCCGGTGGTGACTCAGTCACCAGCCTTCACACCCGCCTACGAAAGACAGACGACTACCTTTCGTCCCAGAGGTAGAGGCACCGGCAGAGACTCCTCTCGTCGTCCCTCCAGAGGGAGAGGAGGAAAGGGAGCAAGCGGCTGAGGTGGTAAACCCTCGGGCAACCAGAAGCAATGAGATGCTTCCGGAGGGAGGAAGACTCCGCCTTTTCCAGGATCATTGGACCTTCGATCCCTGGGCTCACAGCATTATCAAGAACGGACTAGGATGGAGCTGGGTAACATCACCACCATCTTTCCACCAATTCTTCCAACACTCCACCCCAGAGTACATCCAAGAACTCTTGAACAAGAAGGTGATCAAGAGGGTAAAGTCCACCAGGTTCCAAGGAAGACTATTCTGTGTTCCCAAGAAAGACTCTGACAAACTCAGAGTCATTCTGGACTTGTCCCCTCTCAACAAGTTCATAGTGAACGACAAGTCCAAAATGCTGACTCTTGAACATATAAGAGCCCTACTGCCTCAAAAGACATACACAGTCTCAATAGACATGGCGGACGCCTACTGGCACATTCCAATGAATCGCCAGACCTCCTCCTACCTAGGATTCAGGCTTCAAACTAGACAGTACGCCTTCAGAGCCATACCCTTCGGACTAAACATAGCCCCAAGGATATTCACGAAGCTCGCAGAGACGATTGTTCAACAGCTACGCTTACAATGCATCCAGGTGATGGCTTACCTGGACGACTGGCTGGTGTGGGCAGCATCCGAAGAAGAATGCCTGCAAGCTTCCACAAAGGTGATCCAATTCTTGGAACATTTGGGCTTCAAGATCAACACCAAAAAGTCTCAACTCTCTCCAGCTCAGAAGTTCCAATGGCTAGGAATCCACTGGAACCTTCAGTCACGCCGTCTTTCCATTCCACTAAAGAAGAGAAAGGAAATAGCAGGATCTGTTAAGAGACTCCTCAAATCCCAACTAATTTCAAGACGACAACAGGAACGGGTGCTCGGCTCCCTTCAGTTTACTTCAGCGACAGACCCAGTGCTAAAAGCACAGATAAAAGATGCATCAGGAGTCTGGAGAAGATACGCATCAAACGCTCAAAGAGATCTCAAGAGACCTCTGCCGACCCGGCTACGATCACTCCTCAAGCCGTGGTCGGAGGCAAAAAACCTGAAAAGGTTGGTACCTCTTCAACTACCGCCGCCCTCGGTCATTATCCATACGGACACATTGCTAGAAGGATGGGGGGGTCACTCCCATCAGCGCCAAGTTCAAGGAACATGGTCTCCCCTATTCAAGACGTTTCACATCAACATCTTGGAGGCCATAGCAATTCTTCTCACCCTGAAGAGGCTGTCTCCACGTCCCTCAGTTCACATTCGACTGACTCTGGACAGCGACGTCGTGGTCAGATGTCATAACCGTCAGGGCTCAAGATCACCCCAACTCAACCAAGTGTTGCTGCCCATCTTCTGCCTTGCGGAGAAGAAAAGATGGCACTTCTCAGCAGTTCACCTACAAGGATTTTCGCTCTTAAGTTGTTTTAGTGACAGGTCACTGCCCGACGGTTTCTCCTTTGAAAAGCTGTCCTCCACCAAAGTCAGAAGTTCTTCGAAGATAGACCTTAAGACTCTCCACTGGGCATAGAGAGACATCATCCTTCAGGAGGCAGATTCTCCAAGGGCCCCATCTTTTGGTGGGAAGTTAATTTTTAGCGAGAAACATGGGGTCGGGGAAGAGGGTAAGTTCCCCCGTGTCGGCGAACTGTATCTGGCCCTCTTCTCTTGATAATGCCACTATTTCACTGACTCTGGCTCCCGAGGCGAGAGCAAAAAGGAAGATTACTTTTTGAGTCAAGTCTTTCAGAGGGCAAGAATCATTGTCCAGGCTAGAGGCAAAATGAAGCACCTTATCCAGGGACCAGGTGATGGGTTTCGGTGGGGGTGCTGGACGGAGTCTAGCACACGCCTTCGGGAGTTTATTGAAGATTTCGCTGGATAAATCTATTTGGAAGGCGTATAGAAGTGGTCTGGTCAAGGCTGATTTGCAAGTGGAAATCGTATTGGGTGCCAAGCCTTGTCCATGAAGGTGAATAAAGAAGGACATGCAAAAATCTATGGAGATTTCTGTAGGATTTTTTGCCTTGACGAAGGATACCCACTTCTTCCAGGATGATTCATATTGCCTTCTGGTAGACTTTGTTTTGTATTCCTCTAGGAAATTCAAACTTTTCTTCGAGATCCCAAACCTTTTCTTCACGGCTAGGGAGAGAAAATCATGAGATGAAGATCCTTGACTTTCTTAGATGAAGCGAAGACAGTCGACTTCTGCACCTGTTGGGAGAGAACTGGGCCCGGTAGAGGGATCAGCTTGGGCTGTAGCTCCAGGACTAGGGGGAACCAATTGCTCCGGGGCCACTTGGGAGCCACTAGGGCTGCTGTCCCTTTGAAGGTTCTCAGTTTGGAGAGGACTTTCAGCAGAAGGTTGGGTGGAGGGAACAGGTAAATCTTGGACCATCTGTTCCAGTCCAGGGACCTGGCGTCCACTGCTTCCGCTTTGGGGTCCTCGTAAGGGGCCACATATCGAGGAAGTTGCTTGTTGTCGCTCGTCGCGAAGAGGTCGATCTGTAGCTCCGGGACTTGACGAGAGATGAAGGAGAATGATCTTGCGTCTAGGGACCATTCCGGCTCTATGGGGCTTGTCCTCGATAGAGCGTCCGCCGTCACGTTGCGGAATCCTTGTAGGTGAACTGCAGACAGGTGCCACTTCTTCCTGTCCACTAGGTGGAAGATGGGTAATAGCACCTGATTTAAGTGGGGCGATCTCGAGCCCTGACGATTGAGACATCTGACTACTACCGAGCTGTCCAGAGTTAGACGGATGTGTATCGAAGGACGCGGCGATAATTTCTTCAGGGTGAGAAGAACCGCCATGGCCTCCAAGATGTTGATGTGAAACGTCTTGAATAGGGAAGACCATGTTCCTTGAACTTGTCGTTGATGGGAGTGGCCCCCCCAACCCTCCAGAGAAGCGTCCGTGTGGATGTTGAGCGATGGAGGTGGAGGTTGGAGAGGGATGGATCTTTTCAAGGTCCTTGCTTCTGACCACGGGCTTAGCAGGGAGCGAAGCCTGCTCGGTAGGGGTCTCTTGAGATCTCTTCGAGCGACGGATGCGTTTCGTCTCCAGACTCCTGATGCATCCTTTAGCTGTGCTCGTAGCACTGGGTTTGTCACTGAGACGAACTGTAGTGAGCCGAGAACTTTCTCCTGCTGTCGTCTTGAGATCTGTTTGGATTTGAGAAGTCTTCTCACAGACCCTGCTATTTCTTTCCTTTTCTTTAGTGGAATGGAAAGGCGGTGTGACTGAAGATCCCAATGGATTCCTAACCATTGGAACTTCTGAGCTGGAGCGAGGCGAGACTTCTTGGTGTTTATTTTGAAACCCAGATGTTCCAGGAACTGGGTTACTTTGCTGCAAGCTTTCAAACATTTTTCTGGCGAAGTCGACCAGACCAGCCAGTCGTCGAGGTAGGCCACCACTTGGACGCCCTGAAGGCGTAGCTGGTGGACGATCGTGTCTGCTAGCTTGGTGAAGATTCTCGGAGCCACGTTGAGCCTGAAGGGCATGGCTCTGAAGGCGTAGCTTCTTCGATGGAGTCGGAATCTTAGGTAGGAGGAAGCGTGGTGGTTCATTGGGATGTGCCAGTAGGCATCTGCCAGGTCTATTGAGACCGTGTAGGCCTTGTGGGGCAGTAGGGCTCTTATTTGTTGAAGAGTCAGCATCTTGAATTTGTTGTTCGCAATGAACTTGTTGAGGGGTGACAAGTTGAGAATGACTCTGAGTTTGTCTGAGTTCTTCTTGGGAACACAAAACAGTCTTCCCTGGAACCTGGTGGACTTTACCCTCTTGATCACCTTCTTGATCAAGAGTTCTAGGACATATTCTTCCAAGAGGGGGGTTGATGGCTGGAAGAATTGGTGGAAGGTTGGGAGTGGTTGTGTCCAGCTCCAACCCAGTCCCTTCTTGATGATGCTGTGTGCCCAAGGATCGAAGGTCCAGCGATCCTGAAAGTGGCGGAGTCTTCCTCCCACCGGAAGCACTTCATTGCTTCTGGTTTCCCGAGGGCTTGCCACCTCGGCTGCTAGCTCCCCTTCCTCCTCTGCCCTTGGAGGGGCGGCACGAGGAGTCTCTGCCTGAGCCTCTACCTCCGGGACGAAAGGTAGAGGACTGTCGTTCGTAGGCAGGGGTGAAGACCGGTGATTGTGATACCACCAGTTGGGGGACCAACTGAAAGGTCTGTTGCGGCTGAGCGACCACTTGGGGAGTAGCGGGAGCCGGAAACTGGCATTTTTGTTGACGCTGCTGGGGTCTAGGTTTGGAGGATTTCATCTTAGGCTGAGGGCCTTCTTCCTGAGAGGATTTCCTCTTGCGTGACATGCCCAACTTGTTGAGAAGGTTCTGATTCTCAGAGGCGGCTTTGTCGACGATCTCTTTCACCAGAGCAGATGAAAAGAGATGCTTACCCCAGATGTTGGAGGAGATTAGTTTCCGGGGTTCGTGTTTTACTGTCGCGTTGGCAAACACGAACTCTCTGCAGGTTCTTCTGGCCCTGATGAAGCTGTACAGGTTCATCACAGTCACTAGGTGGGTCTTGGGAAGAACCATATAGAGGTCTGGGACTCTAACGTCCCCGGCCATGACCTCGAGCGGAATCTGGTGAGACAGGGAGGCAGCTAGTCTCTCCTTGGTCTCTTGCTCCCGACGAAGAAGGTGGTCATTCAGCTTCGGGAGGTTTCATTGAACTGACGTCCAGCCACGTCAGGTTCCATCTTCCCAACCGTGAAGATAAACTGGATATCTTTCCACAACTTGTCGTCGGGGGGAAGGGCGAGGGAGAGAGGCCTACACTCCTCCAGGGTAGGGCAGGGTTTTCCTTCTTCCCCCGCCTTCATGACCGCATGGAAGGCCTTTTCCACGAAGGGAAAGGATGCATAAGAGGGAGCAAGAAAGGACAGGTGCTTCTTGCTCAGAGCCGGCATTTTTGAGTTGGTAAAACCATGACTCTTCAGGCATTCTGCCAGTAAGGCTTGGGCTTTTGAGTGATCGAAAACGATCACCTCTTTGGGCTCAGTCTCCTCCTTGGAAGCCGGTTCGGAACTAAGTCGGACGTAACAGTCCGGGTAAGCCTCGAAGTTAGGGAAGAATTCCACTTCTTCCAAAAGGATAGACCCTAACTTGTCGTTGATAAATATTTTGCCAGTTGTAATTGGCATATGCTCGGCGTACCTCCAGGGGTTAGACTCCGAGCAGGAAGGAAGGTCCTTAACTGAGATCTTCTTCGGTTGCTTCCATCCCATCAAACGACTTGTAATCTCTGCAGAATGCCTGTTAAGCTTCTCGTCCATTAAAGCCACCAATACCCGGATGGCATCTTCGGTGGCGGGCAGCAGGGGCTACGATGCGGCGGAGGTAGAGGGGACTGGCTCCTCAACCACTACAGGAGCTGCCGGAGGTGGAGGGGCGACCTCGCCCTCCGAATCAGGGTATTCCACCTGATCCTCTTCTTCCTCCAGATCCTCGCCCATGAGGGTCCTCTCGGTGTTGTCGGACACGTCCGACATCTTCACCTCGTCTAGACGACACTTGCTAAGCGTAGTCTCGATGTCTGGTTCGACGGTCAGTTGAACCAAGGGGATCTGATCCTGGGGGATCACAGAATCTGCTAATGCTTTCAGGAAAAGCATGGCCCTCATCTTCTCGCTGGGGAGATATGGCCCGGCAGTGTTTTTCTGGAAACCGCGCACCCACTTGCGCAGTTTCTCTCGAGCATTGTCCCTGGCCTCTGTGGACGGGGGGTTGTCGAACCCCTCATCAAGGAGGCCTTTGCAGATTGGGCACGACACTGGATCCCAATATTTTAAGTTGCCCTTCTTTGCAGTATAGGGGGCGTGGGTCTGACACGCCCTATGCCCGTAAAAGTCCGGGCGGCGAACCGAGCAGAAGGGGCTCTCACACTTCAGGTACTCCTCCTGTAAAAGAAAGAGAACATGAGTACATGAAAAACAGAGTCATGTCTTACATTACTCTTAAACTTAAGATTCCTTAATCTAACTCTTAAACTTAAGATTTGTGTTATGTGAGCTCTGGGTAGGTGAGCTAGAAAAGAAGTAGGAAGACACATACTTGTGAATCCCGTCCAGCCAGGTACCGCGACCTTTTCTGCCGGCAATTCCATAGGACCTGAGGTTCTAGGAGAGGGAATGGTATCCCTATGGGGGAGCCAGACTAGGCTTCCTTATAAAGGAATTGTCTACAGAGTAGAGAAGGTCTGAAATCATTCAGAACCTAGAGAAAAGACGGGGAAAATAGGATAAACCCCTCAATATTTGGGAAGGTTCCAGTAAGAGACTGCACTAAGAAGCAGAGAGTATGCTGGAAACATTGTATTGTACAATCATACAGCTCAGACACTGTCTTCAGGGTATAAAACAGCAAAGAAGATCAGTCTGGCTATATGGATGTATAGGTCGACTGCCGGCACGGGGCCGGCAGCCGGGGGGAAGGGGTGCTTGTCCCTGGAAGCCGCAAGAGCGTCGCCGGCAAGCCGGAGGCCTGGTCCGGCGGGGTGAATCCATCAAGGCTACACACTGAGCAGCAGAGAGGTAGGAAACACCTATAGGGGCGACCGCCGACACGGCGGCAGGTCGCCGGCAGGGCGGTGGCCTCCGGCAGCCGGCAGGCTGTCGGCGTTGGTGAACCTTGCTGGGTACATAAGATGGAAGGTGTTTGGGAAGCCGGCGGCAGCGGCGGTAAGGGGCGGCGGCCCCCGGCAGCGGCGGCAAGGGGTGGCTGCCCCCGGCAGCCGGCAGACTAACGCCATAGGTGATCCTCAGATAGGAAATCCTATGAAGTAGGAAGGTCACCTGGGGTGCTGGCGGCTAGCGGCGGCAAGGGGCGGCGGCCCCCGGCAGCCGGCAGGTTGTTGCCTTAGGTAATCCTCAGATAGGAACGTCCTATGAAGTAGGAAGTCACATGGCGGCGGTCGCCGGCAGGCGGAGGCGGCAGTGGACCGGCACCATGATAGAAGAGAGAAAGGTAAGGAGGGAAGGAGGAAGGGTAATGTCCGATACCCAACCGGCTTCCCTTCGGAAGGAGTGTACTCATGACGGGGGGGGAAAGCTTATCATCCGACGGCAGGGAGCCGGCAGACGGCTGGGTGCCTATGGTAATCCAAGGGAGGATCAGAGAACATTCTAAACAAGGGGGGGAGGGTGATCTTCTGCCGGCAGGGCGGCCGCCAACACTACCCCATAGTTGGACTATGAGCGGCCAGCCAAGCAGGAGAGCACAGCTTAACCTACAATTCTCCCTGAGGGGGAATTGTAGGACCGTGGACAGGGGTGTGAAGACAAGCCGACACAAAGGGATAGAGTTGGGTTAGGGGGATTGAGGGGGCTGAAGGGGTCATGACCCTAAAGCTCCCAAAGGGTGGGGGAATCTGTTTTCTATACTACCCAGGCAGGAGAGAAGCGCTCTCCAACCCTAGGGTAGGTTAGCTCAGAGTAGGAACAGAACTGGTGTACTGTCCTAAACTATGATAAAACAGAAACCCCCAAGGCCTAACCTAAACCAGGAGATCTCCTCCTAGATTAGGTAAGGCTGGGGATGCGTATCACTAGGTCACAGGAGGAAGGGACATGTCCCAAACAAGAGCAGTCTAGGGGGGAAGGGCTAGGCCCCTCCACCTTCAGTCTCAGTCGATACCCAAAGGGAAAGGCGTTCCCTAGGGGTGGACTGGGATGAACGATAGGTACTCTGGGGTTCTGTCTGAAATGTCCCCATACACTATGGAAGGGAAGAGGGAAGAACTACCTAGCCTAACCTACCCGAAATTTTCCGGGTAAGGGGCGAGGAATAGCAAGGCTACCCAGAGGGAGGTTACCCTAAGGTAATAGGGGAGATAAGGAAGCATACAAGGGTCCCAACGTTGGGTTAGGTGTGACATGGATGGACCAGGCACAGTCCCTTGTATGGTCCCTCAAAGGCGAAAATATGTTCAACACTGAGTCTTGTATGTTTAAAATTGCCTATATCTTCATTAATATAACACTAGGAACACTATTATATCATGCGGAAGTAAACATGAACACTAGGCTGCGGCCTATGCTAGGTTGAAAGACTAGTATGGGGTCGGCTAACTGAGAGCGGCGAAGACTACCATCGGCATAAACGGATTTTGAGCGAAGCGAAAAATCTATTTTTGGGTGAGATAGCCATGGCGTCCTGATGGAAGGTTCCTGTTTGGTAGCTTCCTTGGGTATAAGACTACTAAGATATTCCCAGAGAATTTAACCACAGGTTATCACAGAATTCTAACTTCTGGAGCGAGTATCTCAAAGGTTTCCCTTTAAGACATCGTAATACAACAGGGGACACGCATGTCTGAACATGCCACATAGCTATCTTCACCCCGAACAGAGTTAATGCTTCGGTGTGTAAGGGCTGAGAATAGCTGGGAGCCGTTCCACAGCTAATCTCACTCGTGGCTACTACTGATACTCGAGACGTAAACAAACGGACGCCATTGCTCTGATGACGTCACGCCCGTCTTCATCCTGAAGCCAGTTGCTGCCCATCACCATGATACAATTGTGTAGGGTGGGAACAAAACTGGACAAAGTAGTAGGGAGGGTCCATCAGGACGCCATGGCTATCTCACCCAAAAATAGATTTTTCGCTTCGCTCAAAATCCGTTTTTTGGGCTCAAGCCATGGCGTCCTGATGGAAGAGTACCAGAGAATCAATGTATCGTGGTAGATTTTTCCCCCAGTGTTAAGTGCCTGGGCATTGACAAAACAGCAAAGTAATCTTAGGTAAAGAACCATAGGAACGAAGTATCCTGCCCCCCATTGGTAGGAAGTTCCCATGGGCTATGCCGACGTCAAAGTGGTATTGAAGGGCTATTCATCCTGACAGAAGAACTTGAAGAACTTAGAGATGAAGCAGAATGTTTGATATTTGTATAGGAACATTCTGAATTAGACCAGTGGTGGTTGGGCACTGTGTATAGAGTTCATCTCTTGGTTATCAGAAGTAAGTATTCGTGTAGGAACCTTACTGAGACAGGGTGAATATAATTTAGGATTAGACATCTTAAATTCTTCATGACCATAAGAAAGGAGGAATAAATAAAACTATCACAGTATGTATTTCATAGTAGGTAGGAGCTGAAAGAGACGCATAAGTAATAAAATAGAAATTTTATTTCACAATGCAGAAATTAAATAATTTACAGCAAAAGTAAAGTTCATTTACAGTAATAATAATGTACATAGAAATAACGGCTTGCTCTTGAATCTGAAAAGGAATTTCAGGATTAGTAGGTACTCGTTCTCGAGGAACGCAAGTCTTTAAACAACACATCATGCTCAAGGCATGCGGCACTTGTGTGACACTATGACATTTCACCTGGGATAAGAACAGTTATAAAAGCACTAAGTGTTTTTAGACATCACTATGAATCGCTTGAGGGTCAACATAGGCACCCGAAGAGTTAGAGTCCCAAGTAACTCACTGTTCTACGCAGAGTTAGGTGCAGGTTTCATAACACTACCTGCGGCTACCACAAAATGTTTGACTTCGTGCACTTGTTTCGCATAATGTTTAAAGAAAACTCGCGAGGACTTCCAGCCCGTAAAGTTTTTAAGGCTTTCAAAGTCCATGCTCTGAAAGAAGTTCAGAGAAGATGCCACTTTTCTAGGATCATGACCAGCGGGTGTACTGTTCGGATCCGCTCTGCGAATGAAGTAGGTGATTTTCGCTCTTAATTGTTTCAGTGACAGGTCGCTGCCCGATGTTTCTCCTTTGAAGAGTTGGCCTCCACCAAAGTTCGAAGTTCTGCGAAGATAGACCTTGAGACTCTCTACTGGACATAGAGAGACATCCTCCTTCAGGGGGCATATTCTCCAAGGGCCCCATCTTTTGGTGGGTAATTCGTTTTTAGCGAGAAACGTCGGATCAGGGGAGAGGGTCACTTCTCCTGAATCGGCAAACAGGATGTGTCCCTCTTCTCTTGATAATGCCACTATTTCGCTGACTCGAGCTCCCGAAGCGAGAGCAAATAAAAATATAACTTTCTGAGTCAGATCCTTGAGGGGGCATGAATCGTTGTCCAAGTTGGAGGCGAAATGGAGTACCTTGTCTAGTGACCAGGAGATCGGTTTCGGAGGGGGTGCTGGGCGTAGGCGAGCACATGCTTTTGGTAATTTGTTAAAGATGTCGTTGGACAGATCAATTTGGAAAGCATATAGAATTGGTCTAGTCAAGGCCGATTTGCAGGTTGAAATCGTATTGGCTGCTAATCCTTGTCCATGAAGGTGAATGAAGAAGGACATACAGAAATCAATGGTGATTTCTTTAGGATTTTTTGTCTTGACAAAGGAGACCCATTTCCTCCAGGATGATTCATATTGCCGTCTCGTGGATTCGGTCTTGTATTCCTCTAGGAAGTCTAGACTTTTCTTCGAGATCCCAAACCTCTTCTTTGCGGCAAGGGAGAGAAAATCATGAGATGAAGGTCCTTGATTTTCGATGATGAAGCGAAGACAGTCGACTTCTGTACTTGTTGAGAGAGAACTGGGCCCGGGAGAGGGATCAGCTTGGGCTGCAGCTCCAGGACCAGGGGGTACCAGTTGCTCCGGGGCCACTTGGGAGCCACTAGGGCCGCTGTCCCTTTGAAGGTTCTCAGTTTGGAGAGGACTTTCAACAGAAGGTTGGTGGGAGGGAACAGGTATATCTTTGACCATCTGTTCCAGTCCAGTGACATGGCGTCCACCGCTTCTGCTTTGGGGTCCTCGTACGGGGCTACGTACAGAGGAAGTTGATTGTTGTCGCTCGTTGCAAAGAGATCTATCTGAAGTTCTGGGACTTGATGAGAGATGAAGGAGAACGATCTTGCGTCTAGAGACCATTCCGACTCTATCGGGTTTGTCCGAGATAGAGCATCCGCTGTCACATTGCGGAATCCTTGTAGGTGAACTGCAGACAGGTGCCACTTCTTCTTCTCCGCCAGACGGAAGATTGGGAGAAGCACCTGATTTATCTGGGGCGATCTTGAGCCTTGGCGATTGAGACAACGAACTACCACCGAGTTGTCTAGGGTTAGACGGATGTGGATCGAGGGCGGCGGGGATAACTTCTTCAGAGTTAGAAGGACCGCCATGGCCTCCAAGATGTTTATGTGGAACGTCTTGAATAGTGGAGACCAGGTCCCTTGAGCCTGTTTCAGGTGGGAGTGACCTCCCCAGCCTTCCAGTGAGGCATCCGTGTGGATGTTGAGTGATGGAGGAGGGTGTTGGAGAGGAATGGACCTTTTCAGGGCCTTTGCTTCCGACCACGGCTTTAGGAGGCGTCGAAGTCTGTTTGGAAGCCGTCTCTTGAGGTCTCTTCGAGCGATGGATGCCGAGCGTCTCCAGACTCCCGCGGCATCCTTTAGCTGTGCACGAAGCACTGGGTTTGTCACTGAGGCGAATTGTAGAGAGCCTAGAACTCGTTCCTGCTGTCGTCTTGAAATGCGTTTGGATTTCAGTAGTCGCTTGACAGACCCTGCTATTTCCTTCCTTTTCTTCTGGGGGATGGAAAGGCGGTGTGACTGAAGATTCCAGTGGATTCCCAACCACTGAAACTTCTGAGCTGGAGAGAGGCGAGATTTCTTCTCGTTGATCTTGAATCCCAGGTGTTCTAGGTACTGGGTAACTTCGTTGCAAGACTTTGCACACTCTTCGGGCGATGGAGCCCAGACTAGCCAGTCGTCGAGGTAGGCCATCACCTGGACGTTTCTTAGGCGGAGCTGTTGTACTATGGCATCCGCCAGTTTTGTGAAGATCCGAGGGGCCACATTGAGGCCGAATGGCATGGCCCGGAAGGCGTAGCTTTTCCTTTGGAGTCGAAATCCTAGGTAGGAGGAAGCGTGATGGTTCATTGGAATGTGCCAATAGGCATCCGCCAGGTCTATAGAGACCGTGTAGGAACCTTGAGGCAGAAGGGTCCTTATTTGTTGAAGCGTCAGCATCTTGAATTTGTTGTTCTCTATGAACTTGTTGAGGGGGGATAAGTCCAGAATGACTCTGAGTTTGTCTGAGTCCTTCTTGGGAACGCAAAACAGTCTCCCTTGGAACCTGGTGGACTTTACCTTCCTTATCACCTTCTTGTTCAAGAGGTCTAGAACATATTCTTCCAGAAGGGGGGTCGATTGCTGGAAGAACCGCTGGAAGATTGGGGGTGGTTGCGTCCAACTCCAGCCTAGACCGTTCTTGATGATGCTGTGTGCCCAGGGATCGAAGGTCCAACGATCCTGGAATTGGCGGAGTCTTCCTCCCACCGGAAGCACTTCATTGCTTCTGGTGTCCCGAGGACTTGTTGCCTCGGCCGCTAGCTCCCTTTCCTCCTCTACCTCTGGAGGGACGACGAGATGCGTCTCTGCTTGCACCCCTGAACGAGCCTCTACCTTTGGCATGAAAGGTAGTGGATGGTTGCTCAAAGGCAGGGGTGAAGACCGGTGACTGTGACAACACCGGTTGGGGGACCAATTGAAAGGTCTGTTGTGGTTGGGCAACCACTTGGGAGGTAGCGGGTCCCGGAAACTGACGTCGTTGCTGACGTTGCTGGGGTTTTGGTTTTTGAGGTTTCCTCTTAGGCTGAGGTCCATCGTCCTGAGAGGGTTTCCTTTTTCTGGACATGCCCCACTTGTGGAGAAGGTTCCTATTCTCCGTGGCGGCTCTGTCAGTTATTTCCTTGACAAGGTCAGAAGGAAACAGGTGCTTTCCCCAGATGTTGGAGGAAATCAGCCTCCGGGGTTCGTGTTTCACGGTGGCACCGGCAAACACGAATTCACGACAGGCTCTGCGAGCCTTTATGAAGTGGTACAAGTCCTTCATTACTGTCAGTAAGTGGGATTTGGCTAGTACCATGTAGTGATCTGGTACTCTTGTGTCACAGGCCATCACTTCCAGTTGGACTTGATGAGAAAGAGATGCCGCAAGCCTCTCCTTCGTGTCTTGTTCCCGGCGAAGGAGGTGATCGTTGAGCTTAGGGAGGTCTTCATTAAACTGACGTCCGGCGACGTCAGGATCGAGCCTTCCCACGACGAAAGTATGCTGAACATCTTTCCAGTGTCGAGCGTCAGGGGGGGTCACGATGGAGAAGGGTCTGCACTCCTCCAGTGCAGGGCAGGGTTTCCCTTCTTCCGCCGCTTTAAGGCATGCAGCTAAGGCCTTTTCCAAGAAAGGAAGAACCGCAGTGTCAGGTGCAACGTACGTAGGATGCTTCTTGCTCAAAGCCGGAAGCTTAGAGCAGGTAAAGCCCCTACTCTTAAATGCGGAGGCTAGCATAGCCTGGGCCTTTGCGAGATCGAACACTATCTCTTCTTTAGGTTCGGTCTCTTCCTTCGAGGCAGGTTCGGAACGAAGCCGAACGTAACAGTCCGGGTAGGCCTCGAAGCTTGGGAAGAACTCCACATCTTCCAACGGGACCGTGCCGATCTTGTCACTAACAAAGATCCTGCCGGTCGCAATAACCATATGCTCTGCATACCTCCACGGGTTGGCATGAGAGCAAGCTGGGAGATCCTTGACCGAAATCTTCTTCGGTTCTCTGGATCCAATCATCGACCTGATGGACTCCTGGTTCTCCTTCAGCCTGTCGTCCATGACGGCTCTAATCAGCCGGATCAGTTCTTGGGTAGAAGAGGAAGGATCCGGAGTCGAGGAGGTAGACGGAATAGACATTTCCGTCGGTGTAGGAGTAGGAGGAGGGATGGACGAGGGAGCAGCTCCAAGCTCCGACTCGGTGTACTCCACCTTGTCTTCGTCCTCTTCGGCTCCTTGAGCCATAAGCGTCTTCTCCGTGTCTTCCGAGACGTCTGAGATCTGTTCATCATCCTCGGAATCTAAACGACACTCGTGCATGGACTGAGCCATGACCACATCAGGTTCCACCGTAATTTGGACAGTGGGGATCGCATCTTTTGGTACCACTGAGTCAGGGGAGGCCTTAGGGAACAACAGGGACCTCAGTTCTTCGGTGGCCAGGTACGGTCCAGTAGCATTTTTCTGAAAGCCACGCACCCACTTGCGCAGCTTTTCACGAGAAATGTCTCTAACCTCCGCTGAGGGAGGGTTATGGAAGGCCTCAACTAGGTGGGCCTGGCAGACCGTACAATCCAGTGGATTCCAAAACTTCAAATCCCCTTTCTTGTCTGCACAAGGGGCGTGAGTCCTGCAAGCCGTATGCCCGTAAAACTGCGGGCGTTTCACAGCGCAGAAGGCGAAGTCACACTTCATCTGCTCCTCCTGTGGAAGAAAGAGAAAATGAGTATGGGGGAGTCATAAGAATGGCTCTTAAACTAAGTTAATATTAATCATTAATTTTAACTTAAAGAAGGTGTGATGCATAGAGAATGAAAACAGTAAAGGAGAACATGCTCCATGCATCCCGCCCGGCTGGTTACCACAAGCTTGGTCCTTGGATAATCCAAATGACCGAGATCATTGGATATAGTTTCCTAGAATTCCCAGTATTTTGGAACTCCATGGAAAACCAAGGACAAGATTGGGATCGAATTCATTCGGTTCCCAGTTAAGAGCCAGAAGGCCTCATTAAAGGGTAACTGCTTCTGGCAACCAGCCGTGCTAAGATGCACATAGCATGCTGGAAATAGAAGAATGCAAAGAGACAGCATGATCACTAATAGAGCAGTACTAGGTACTGATCTTAATAGCAGAAGCAGCTTATCTGTTTGCGATATAGGACTATCCTAGTCTTATGATAGCTACAGTAAGGGGGTGCAAGTATTCTTGACGCCTCCGGGGCATCCGGCAAGCCGCCGGCATGCCGGAGCTCGCTCCAGCATAGATTCTGGCATTAGAACAGACAATTTTCAAAAGTCAGTTAAATACCAGGATGGCGGCCGCCGGCACAACGGCGGCACGCTGGCAGGAAGCGGCGGCTCCGGCAGTCGGAGGATGCCAGGTTGGTGACTGGGATAAGGATGGTAAAGGCAGTATCGGGTTGCCGGCAGTATATGCCGGCACTCCGGTGATCGACCGGCAAGCGGACGATTAGATAGGAGTAGGAGAGCCGCCGGTGGTAGCCGGCGGCAGCCGGCAGTCCCTCGGTACACGGGGGGCTGGCGGCAAGGGTAGGGAAGTCACCAAGTAGGAGGCAGGTATTGCCGACAGTAGAGGCGGCAAGAGACCGGCACCCGGATAGATAGAGAGACAGGGGGAGGGGGGAAGGGATGCAGGAAGTACCGTCAGGATTCCAGACATCCCTCCCCCTCCCTGAGGGGGTGTACCCATGATAGAGGCAGGCTCTAACATCCATGAGCAGGGGTCACTAGGGACCGGGAGCTAGGTAGCCCAAGGGAGGGCTAGGGAACACCCAAGAGGGGGGGGGGGAGACTCCCATATGCAGAACTATACTAGTAACTAACCTTATAGGACACTATGAAGGTATATGTACCAGAGTGGACTGCACAAGGAAGCTCGGGTAGCCCTACTCTTCCACCCTAAGGAGGAGTTGTAGGACAGGGGACAGATGAGTATAAACTAACCTAAGCATAGGCTAGGCTATACAAGAGATAGGTGGGGAGGGAGAAGAGAGAAGTCTTCCCAGGAAGGGTTTCTGTACCAGAGCGGCCACTAAGGGAAGGGAGGACACTCCCTAACCTAAGATCAGGCTGATCGGCTAAAACGGTGCAAGAGTACCGTTTCAGCATGGAACAGAGAAACCTTCCTAACCCGACCTAGAACAGGGCTAAAAGTCCTGAACTAGGCAAGGAAGAAGACATATCGCTATCGCAGGAAAGTCATAGACTATCCTAGCCATAGAGGTAGGCTAGCCTAACCTCACTCTCAGACGCAGCCCTAAAGGGGGTTCATTCCTTTAGGGAGGACAGAGAGGCGATATATACTCTATTAGACAATTAATCCCTTTACTCAGAAAAGGGATCAAGGCTAAATAGAGGGAATGCCAAGGCAGGGGATGAAGGAAGCATATAGGGGTCCTAATATTAGGTTAGGCTAGAAAGAATCACTGACTAGCCTATCCCCTATATGGTCCCTGAAGGCGAAAACATTTGCATCACTGTCAAAAGTATTGTAAAATAATAATGCCACTATCTTCATAACTTAGTCTAGGATCACTAATAAATCATGCATGAACACTTGTATGTAGGCTCCTGGCCTGGGGGCTATAGTAGCCGACTGGTATGAGGTCAATCGATGACCGATAAAAAGCGTCTAAACACGATATAAAAGTTCCTAGCTATGAAGACTAAATAAACTAATGTATTCGATTAGTATATAATGCCGGAAGCGTTGTTGTGGCTAACTAAATAAGACATGCATAACAACAACGACGCCATAAAATGGCGGGTCCGGTAGAGGCACAGCTCTGCCACAAAACATCAAATATTTCGAAAAGTAATATTTACTTTACGGCCAGAGCTTAATTAAACAATACTGGAACCTTGTACTCAACTTTCCAGAAGAAGGCGAGGCTGAAGGTAACGACATAGCGAAGATGCAAAGCGATAAAGATAACACAGGGAAAATCCGTCTAAGTAGGGCAGCTACTAAACAAAGGATGAAGACGGGCGTGACGTCATCAGAGCAATGGCGTCCGTTTGTTTACGTCTCGAGTATCAGTAGTAGCCACGAGTGAGATTAGCTGTGGAACGGCTCCCAGCTATTCTCAGCCCTTACACACCGAAGCATTAACTCTGTTCGGGGTGAAGATAGCTATGTGGCACGTTCAGACATGCGTGTCCCCTGTTGTATTACGATGTCTTAAAGGGAAACCTTTGAGATACTCGCTCCAGAAGTTAGAATTCTGTGATAACCTGTGGTTAAATTCTCTGGGAATATCTTAGTAGTCTTATACCCAAGGAAGCTACCAAACAGGAACCTTCCATCAGGACGCCATGGCTTGAGCCCAAAAATATAACCTATTCCTAATGATGAAGACTAAATAACTAAACGGATTTTGAGCGAAGCAAAAAATCTATTTTTGGGTGAGATAGCCATGACGTCCTGATGGAAGGTTCCTTCAGTAGCTTCCTTGGGTATATTTAACTACAGTGGATATTCCCAGAGAATTAAACTAAAGGTTATCACAGAATTCTAACTTCTGGTGCGAGTACCCTAAAGGTTTCCCTCTAGGATATCGTATATCAACAGGGGACGCATGTATTAACACGCCACATAGCTATCTGCACCCCATATAGCGTTAACACTTCGATATGGAAAGGTGGCTGAGTAACTGAGGAGGCGTTCCACAGTTACACTCATCCGTGGCTGCTTTTGGTACTCGAGACGTAAACAAACGGGCGCCATTAGAAAATGACGTCACGTCCGTCCTCATCCTGAGCTCAGCTTCTGCTAATCTCCATGATACAGCAGGTCAGGGCGGGGCCTGAAAGGCTGAACTAGAATAGACGGGAGGGTCCATCAGGACGTCATGGCTATCTCACCCAAAAATAGATTTTTCGCTTCGCTCAAAATCCGTTTTTTGGGCTCAAGCCATGACGTCCTGATGGAAGTTTACCAGAGAATTAATGTATCGTGGAATTTTTCCCCTTTTTATGCAAGTGCCAAGGGCTTCGAACAGAAGTATAGAACATGTCCTTACCAGAGATTCTATGATGAACTAGCTTCCTGCCCCCCTGGCAGGGAAGTCCTGGTGGACAATAGGAACATCTCGAAGCGATCATTAAAGAGCTACTCACCCTGCGGAGAGTTCATGCAGGACTCGTAGACAAGACTAAGGTTAATATTCAGGTAGGAATATTATCAAGCATAGGTAAGTAAATAACATTTACTACTCTCCCTGGAGGAGAGATCAATCTGGTCTCGGAGGCAGGACAAAGGTTAATATTCGAATAGGAATATTATCAAGGCATGAGTGAGCATATAACATAATTACATATATTATTCTTTTCATTATCTAGAGAAAAAAGGGGTAAGTAGAACTATAACAATCGTATATTTCTTAATAAAGAATAGGAGCGGAGAGAGACGCACATGGAATAAAATAGACATTTTATTTCAAAGATTGCAGATCATTATGGTAGTAATTACAATAATGAATATAGAGTTTATTTACAATAACAAAAGAATAATGTACATAGAAAATAAAGACTTCAATCTTGAATCTGAAAAGAAATTTTGCTTTTTAGAAACACAAGTTCCGGAGGAACGTCAGTCTTTTTCAAAGAAAACACATCATGCCCAAGGGCATGTGGCACTCATGTAAAGTCTATGACATTTCACCTTGGTAAGAACAGTCTATTAGAAACACTAAGTGTCCATGAAATCACTATGTATCACAAAAGGGTCAACACAGGCACCCGTAGAGTTAAAGTCCCAAGTAACTCACTGTTCTATGCAGAGTTAAACAGCAGGTTTCATAACACTACATGCGGCTACCACGAAATGCTTAACTTCGTGCACTTGTTTTGCGTAGTGCTTGAAGAAAATGCGCGATGATTTCCAGCCTGTAAAGCTCTTGAGGCTTTCGAAATCAATACTCTGGAAGAAGTTCAGAGAAGACGCGACTTTTCTAGGATCATGACCTGCGGGTGTACTGTCAGGATCCGCTCTGCGAATGAAGTATGTGATTTTCGCTCTTAGTTGTTTCAGTGACAGGTCGCTACCCGATGTTTCCCCTTTGAAGAGTTGTCCTCCACCGAAGTCTGAAGTTCTTCGAAGATAGACCTTAAGACTCTCCACTGGGCATAGAGACACATCTTCCTTCAGGGGGCAAATTCTCCAAGGGCCCCATCTCTTGGTGGGTAGTTCATTCTTAGCGAGAAACGTCGGATCAGGGAAGAGGGTAAGATCTCCTGTATCTGCGAACAGAATATGACCCTCTTCTCTTGATAATGCCACTATTTCACTGACTCGGGCTCCCGAGGCGAGAGCAAAAAGGAAGATAACTTTTTGAGTCAAGTCTTTCAGAGGGCACGAATCGTTGTCCAGGTTAGAGGCAAAATGGAGCACGTTGTCCAGGGACCAGGAGATAGGTTTTTGTGGAGGTGCTGGGCGTAGTCTAGCGCATGCCTTTGGCAGTTTATTGAAGATATCACTGGACAAATCAATCTGGAAGGCGTACAGGAGTGGTCTAGTCAAAGCCGATTTGCAGGTGGAAATCGTGTTGGCCGCTAAGCCTTGTCCATGAAGGTGAATGAAGAAGGACATGCAAAAATCAATGGTGATTTCCGTAGGATTTTTTGCCTTGACGATAGAGACCCACTTTCTCCAGGAAGATTCGTATTGCCGTCTTGTAGATTCAGTCTTGTATTCCTCGAGGAAGTCTAAGCTTTTCTTCGAGATTCCAAACCTTTTCTTTGCGGCTAAGGAGAGAAAATCATGAGATGAAGGTCCCTGACTTTCAGTGATGAAGCGAAGACAGTCGACTTCTGTACTTGTTGAGAGAGAACTGGGCCCGGTAGGGGGATCAGCGTGGGCTGCAGCTCTAGGACCAGAGGGTACCAATTGCTCCGGGGCCACTTGGGAGCCACTAGGGCCGCTGTCCCTTTGAAGGTTCTCAGTTTGGAGAGGACTTTCAGCAGAAGGTTGGGAGGAGGGAACAGGTATATCCTGGACCATCTGTTTCAATCCAGTGACATAGCATCCACTGCTTCTGCCTTGGGGTCCTCGTACGGGGCCACATATCGAGGAAGTTGATTGTTGTCGCTCGTCGCGAAGAGATCGATCTGAAGTTCTGGGACTTGGTGAGAGATGAAGGAGAATGACCTTGCGTCTAGAGACCATTCCGACTCTATTGGGCTTGTCCTTGATAGAGCGTCCGCCGTCACGTTGCGGAATCCTTGTAGGTGAACTGCAGACAGGTGCCATTTCTTCTTTTCTGCCAAACGAAAGATCGGAAAAAGTACCTGATTTATCTGGGGCGATCTCGAGCCCTGACGATTGAGACATCTGACTACCACCGAGTTGTCCAGAGTCAGACGAATGTGGATCGAGGGAGGCGGGGAGAGTTTCTTCAGGGTGAGAAGAACCGCCATGGCCTCCAAGATGTTGATGTGAAACGTCTTGAATAGGGGAGACCATGTTCCTTGAACCTGTCGTTGGTGGGAGTGACCTCCCCAACCCTCCAGTGAAGCGTCCGTGTGGATGTTGATCGTTGGAGGCGGGTGTTGAAGAGGAATGGACCTTTTCAGGGCCTTTGCTTCTGACCACGGCTTTAAGATTAAGCGAAGTCTGTTTGGAAGCCGTCTCTTGAGGTCTCTTCGAGCTATGGATGCGAAACGTCTCCAGACTCCTGATGCATCCTTTAGCTGTGCGCGAAGCACTGGGTTTGTCACAGAGGCGAACTGTAGAGAGCCGAGAACTTGTTCCTGCTGTCGTCTTGAGATCCGTTTGGATTTTAGAAGCCTTCTGACAGACCCTGCTATTTCCTTCCTTTTCTTCTGTGGGATGGAAAGGCGGTGTGACTGAAGATCCCAATGGATTCCCAACCATTGGAACTTCTGAGCTGGAGAGAGGCGAGACTTCTTGGTGTTTATTTTGAAGCCCAGATGCTCTAGGAACTGGGTGACTTTGTTGCAGGCTCTTACACAATCTTCGGGCGATGTCGCCCAGACTAACCAGTCGTCTAGGTAGGCCATCACTTGGACGCCCTGAAGACGGAGCTGTTGGACGATTGCGTCTGCCAGCTTAGTGAAGATCCGTTGAGCCACGTTGAGCCCGAAGGGCATGGCCCTGAAGGCGTAACTTTTCCTTTGGAGTCGAAATCCTAGGTAGGAGGAAGCGTAATGATTCATTGGGATGTGCCAGTAGGCATCCGCCAGGTCTATGGAGACCGTGTAGGCCCTTTGAGGCAGAAGGGTCCTTATTTGTTGCAGAGTCAGCATCTTGAATTTGTTGTTCGCAATGAACTTGTTGAGAGGGGATAAGTCTAGAATGACTTTGAGTTTGTCGGAGTCTTTCTTGGGAACGCAAAATAGTCTCCCTTGGAACCTGGTTGACTTTACCCTCCTGATCACCTTCTTGTTCAAGAGTTCCAGACATATTCTTCTAGGAGGGGGGTTGACTGTTGGAAGAATTGCTGGAAGGCTCGGGGTGGTTGAGTCCAACTCCAGCCCAGTCCCTTCTTGACGATGCTGTGTGCCCAGGGATCGAAGGTCCAACGATCCTGGAATTGGCGGAGTCTTCCTCCCACCGGAAGCACATCATTGCTTCTGGTGTCCCGGGGGTTTGCCACCTCGGCCGCTAGCTTCCCTTCCTCCTCTGCCTCTGGAGGGACGGCGAGAAGAATCTCTGCCGGAGCCTCTGCCTGAGCCTCTACCTCTGGGACGAAAGGTAGTTGAGTGTCGCTCATATGCAGGGGTGAAGACCGGTGACTGCGACACCACCGGTTGGGGGACCAACTGAAAGGTCTGTTGCGGCTGCATAGCCACTTGGGGAGTAGCGGGACCCAGAAACTGTCATCTCTGTTGACGTAGCTGGGGTTTTGGCTTCGAAGTCTTCCTCTTAGGCTGAGGGGCATCATCCTGAGAGGACTTCCTCTTTTGGGACATGCCCCACTTATGGAGAAGGTTCCTATTCTCCGTGGCAGCTTTGTCCACAATCTTTCACCAAGGAAGATGGGAAGAGATACTTGCCCCAGATATTGGAGGAAATCAGCCTCCGGGGTTCGTGTTTCACTGTCGCGTTAGCAAACACGAATTCACGACAGGCTCTGCGAGCCCTAGTGAAGCTATATAGGTCCTTGGTTACAGTCGCCAAGTGCGACTTGGCTAGGACCATATAAAAGTCCGGGACTCTAGTATCCCTGGCCATGAGCTCAAGCTGTACCTGGTGGGACAGCGACGCGGCAAGTCTCTCCTTCGTATCCTGTTCCCTACGAAGGAGGTGATCGTTCAGTCTTGGGAGGTCCTCATTAAATTGACGACCGGCTACGTCAGGCTCTAGTTTCCCCACCGTGAAGGTTGACTGGATGTCTTTCCAGTGCCTATCATCGGGGGGAAGAGTAATGGAGAAGGGTCTGCACTCCTACAGTGCAGGGCAAGGTTTCCCTTCCTCCACTGCCTTTAAGACCGCTGTGAAGCCCTTTTCGATGAAAGGGAAGGTCGCAGCATTTGGCGCAACGAAGGGTGGATGCTTCTTTCTAAGCGCCGGCATCTTGGATTTGGTGAAACCCCTACTCTTCACCGCCTGAGCTAACATAGCTTGGGCCTTCGCGAGATCGAACACAATAACCTCCTTTGGTTCGGTCTCCTCCTTTTAGGCTGGTTTGGACCTGAGCCGGACGTAACAGTCCGGATAAGCCTCGAAATTTGGGAAGAATTCCACTTCTTCCAGCAAGATAGAGCCAACCCTTTCACTAATGTAAATCTTGCCAGTTGTAATTGGCATATGCTCGGCGTATCTCCATGGGTTAGCTTCCGAGCAGGTGGGGAGGTCCTTAACCGAAATCCTTTTCGGTTGTTTGAAGCTGACGAGAGTCATCCGGAATTGTTCGAGTTTCTCGTAGCTTCTTTTCCATGAGGGCTTCAAGCATCTTGAAGACCTCTTGAGTGACCGATGGAAGAGGGTCCGGGGTGGAAGAAGTCGAAGGAACAGGTTCCTCGGACGGTGCAGGAGTTGCTGGTGGAGCAGGAGCGACCTCGGTCTCCGAATCAGGGTATTCCACCTGATCTTCCTCATAGTCGAGTTCCTCGCCCATGAGATTCTTTTGCGTCTCTTCCGACACTTCCAACATACGTTCCACGTTGTCGGAATCAAGATGGCACTCACGCATGGACTGAGCCATGACGACGTCAGGTTCCACCACGATCTGGACGGTGGGGATCTGATCACGGGGGACCACTGAGTCTTTCGATGCTTTTGGGAAAAGCAAGGCCCTCAAGTCTTCGTTGGGAAGATACAGTCCAATGGCATTCTTCTGGAAGCCACGCACCCATTTGCGTAGCTTCTCCCTAGCAATGTCCCTTGCCTCCGCAGATGGCGGATCGTCGAACGCCTGGACAAGAAGACTTTTGCAGACTGTACAATTCTGCAGGTCCCAATACTTCAAGTCGCCTTTCTTGGCGGCGCAGGGGTTGTGGGTCCGGCACGCCTTGTGCCCGTAGAAGTCCGGGCGCTTCACCCCGCAGAAGTTGCTCTCACACTTCATATACTCCTCCTGTAAAAGAAAGAGATCATGAGTACATGGAAGACATAAGAATGACTTACATTACTTTAAAATTAAGATACCTTAATCTAAAATTAAAATCAATCTAATTATAAAGCATTTTAATGCTTCAGATTAATGAGCGGGAAAGGAAGTAGATAGACACATACTTGTGAATCCCGCCCAGTCGGTTACCGTAACCTTATCTGTAGACAATTCCTTTGTGTCCAAAGGTCACAATGAGGGAAATCCATATGGATGAGCCAAGCTAGGCTTCTAACAGAAATTGCCCGCAGAGTGTAGTAGGGTCTGAGACCACTCAGATCCCTGGGGGAGAAGGGGTATAGGATAAACCCCTTATTAAATGTAGGTTCCGGCAATCGACTGCACTAAGATACACAGAGTATGCTGGAATATTGCAATGTGCAAACAAACAGCATAGCCACAATCTTGGATGGTAAGACAATACCTATATGCAAGTGGCCAAGCCATCTGGCTGCAGTATTTTGACTGTCGGCATGTTGCCGGCAGTCATGGAAGGGGTGCATGTCCCTTAACGTCTCATGAGGGTTCCGCCAGACCGACGGCACACCGGAGGCCGGTCCTGCAGGGTGGAAGGCATGAAGACAGACACACTGAGTATCTATAAGGATAATACCATAGTGGCGACCCCGGCGGGTCGTCGGCAGGGGGCGGCGGCGCCGGCAGCCGAAGGCTGACGTCATGGTGAACCTAGGATCAATTCATAAGATAGATATGATTTTGGGCTCAAGCCATGGCGTCCTGATGGAAGGTCCCTTTTTGGTAGCTTCCTTGGGTAAATAACTACTAGATATTCCCAGAGAATTTAACCACAGGTTATCACAGAATTCTAACTTCTGGAGCGAGTATCCTAAAGGTTTCCCTTTAAGACATCGTATATCAACAGGGGACGCATGTATTAATGCGCCACATAGCTATCTGCACCCCACATAGAGTTAACACTTCGATATGGAGGGGTGGAGAATAGCTGGGGAGCCGTTCCACAGCTAATCTCGTCCGTGGCTACTTTTGGTACTCGAAACGTAAACAAACGGGCGCCATTGCCAAATGACGTCACGTCCGTCCTCATCCTTCGCATAGTAGCTTGCCTTACTAAGACGGATTTTCCCTGTGCTTATTTCATCGACTTGCATCTTAGCTATGTCTCTACCCTCGGCCTCGCCTTCTTCTGGAAAGTTGAGTACCAGGTTCCAGTATTGTTTAAATAAGCTCTGACCGTAAAGTAACTTTTACTTTTCGAGATATTTTATGTTTTTTGGCAGAGCTGTGCTGCTACCGGACACGCCATTTTATGGCGTCGCTGTTGTCTTGCATGCATTATTTAGCTAGCCTCAACAGCTTATTCCGGCCTTATTAACTAATCGATACTATTAGTTATTTAGGCTTCATAGCTAGGAACTTCATATATCGTGTTTTGACGCTTTTTTTATCGGTCATCGCCTGACCCCATACCAGTTCGCTAGCCTAGCCCCTAGGCCAGACTGCCTATCATCAGTGTTCATGCATGATATATTACAGTGATCCTAGGTTAAGTTATGAAGATAGTGGCATTATTTTATGATACTGTTTACTGTGATGCAAGTGTTTTCGCCTTCGGGGACCATATAGGGGATAGGTTTGATAGTGTGCCTTTCTAACCTAACCTACATGTAGGACCCCTATATGCTCCCTTCACCCCCTGCCTTAGGGCATTCCCTCTGTGTAGCGTTGCTCCCCCTACCACGTAAGGGGATCAAGCTCATACCAGAGTACCTATCGCTTCTCTGTCCTCCCTAAGGGAATGATCCCCCCTTAGGGTTGCGTCCGAGAATGAGGAACGGCCTGCCCTTCCTCAATTGCTGAGGCTAGGTTACCTGACCTTCCTTGCAATTGCGATATGTTTTCCAACCTTCCTGGTTCAGGGTGTAACATCCCTGCTCTAGGTTAGGCCTTGGGGGGAGCTAGTTCTGTGCCTTGCTTGAAACGGTACCCATGCACCGTTCTCGGCCAGGCTGCCTACCTTAGGCTAAGGAGCATCCTCCCTTCCTTGGTGGCCGCTTTGGTACAGAGCCTCCCCTATGGAAGACCCTTCTTCTTCTCCCCTCCCCACCTATCCCTTGTATGGCCTAGCCTATACTTAGGTTAGCCTATACCCATCTGTCCCCTGTCCTACAACTCCTCCTTAGGGTGGAGTGACAGGGCTACCTTGAGTCCCTGTGTGCAGTCCGCTCTGGTACATATACCCTTCATAGTGTCCTATGGGGTTAGCCACTGGATGCGTTTTGTCCGCAGGGGTTCTCCCCCCTCTTGGGTGTTCCCTAGCCCTCCCTTGGGCTACTCTGGCTCCCAGCCGCCTGCGGCCCCCTGCCACTGGGTGATAGGGCTAGCCCCTATCACGGGTACACCCATTCAGGTGGGATGCCTTGGGGTTCGTGTCCGTACCCCTACATCCCTCCTTCTGTCTCTTTCACTGTCCTGGTGCCGGTCCCTTGCCGCCTCTACTGTCGGCGATACCGCCCTCCCCCCTTAGTGACACATCCTTGCCCCCCCTGGCCGACAGCCCTCCGTGTGCCGGAGGGCTGCCGCCTCCCATCGGCGTACAGCCGATGGCCTACCCTCATACCTCCTTGCTTTGGTCGTCCGTCCATCGGGCCGGCCCCCGGCGTGCCGGCATCCATTGCCGGCGGTCCGGAAAGGAGCCGCCACCTCCTTCCGGCGTGCCGCCGCTGTGCCGGCGGCCGCCATCCTGGCATTACTCCTGACTCCTCTATATGTCTTCCCTAATGCCAGAAACTCTGCTGGAGCGGCCACGGCGTGCCGCCGGTCTGCCGGCACCTTCCGGAGGCACCAAGAGACTTGCACCCCTTCTCCTAGCTATCAACACCATGCTGATAGCCCTACTTCGCAACCAGATGGTTTGACTACATAATTAGATAGGTATTGTCTTACCGTTCTATTAGTAGCCATGCTGTCTTCTTGCATATCACATCTTCCAGCATGCTGTGTGTATCTTAGCACGGCTGGTTGCCAGAAACAGTTACCCTATGGGGTCACCTACACCCCCAAACTAATGGTCTGAGTGATCTCAGTCCCAGATTTATATTTTCGGCAATTCCTACTAGAATTCCCTTTGCCTCCCTGGCAATCTATGAAGAATTCTGCCTTGTGCCCTCGGCCACAAACAAATTGCCGATGGATAAGGTTACGGTAACCAGCCGGGCGGGTTACACGGAGTATGTGTCTATCTCATTTCCCGCTCCACTCTCAAACATCACAATGTTTAATATTACTTAAGATTAAGTTAAAAATTAACCTTTTAATATTTAACTTTAGAATATAAGTCATTGGTATGACTTCCCCATACTCATGTTCTCTTTCTCTTACAGGAGGAGTACGTGAAATGCGACCACGGCTTCTGTGGAGTGAAGCGCCCGCACTTCTACGGGCACACGGCGTGTAGGACCCACGCCCCTTGCGCCAACAAGAAAGGCGATCTGAAGTTTTGGGACCCGCAGAACTGTACAGTCTGCCAGAACCGCTTGGTCGAGGCGTTCGACAATCCTCCCTCAGCGGAGGTTAGGGACACTTCTCGAGAGAAGCTACGCAAGTGGGTGCGTGGCTTCCAAAAGAACGCCACTGGACCATACCTTGCCACCGAAGACTTGAGGGCCTTGCTTTTCCCAAAGGCATCCCCAGACTCTGTGGTCCCCAAGGATCAGATCCCCACCATCCAGTTAACGGTGGAACCTGACGTAGTCATGGCTCAGTCCATGCACGAGTGCCGTTTGGATGCCGACAACGCGGAACATATGTCGGAAGTGTCGGAGGACACGGAAAGGAACCTCATGGACGAAGAACTGGACTATGAGGAAGACCAAGTGGAATACACTGAGTCGGAGCAGGAGGTCGCTCCACCTTCCAACCCCACACCGACTCCTACACTGACGGACGTATCACTCCCGTCTACATCCGCTACCCCGGATCCCACCCCATCCAACGCCCAGGAGATGTTCCGAATGCTCGAGGCTCTCATGGATAAGAAACTCCGTGAGACACACGAGTTCTTCAGGTCCAACATGGGAAGTTCGAAGCAGCCGAAAAGGATTTCGGTTAAGGACCTCCCGGCATGCTCAGATACCAACCCCTGGAGGTATGCCGAGCACATGCCAATTACAACGGGCAAGATCTTCATCAGCGAGAAGATTGGCTCGATTGTACTGGAAGAAGTGGAATTCTTCCCGAACTTTGAGGCTTATCCGGACTGTTACGTCCGACTTCGATCTGAACCTGCCTCTAAAGAAGAGACCGAACCAAAGGAGGTGATTGTGTTCGATCTCGCGAAGGCCCAGGCTATGCTGGCCAATACAGTTAAAAGTAGGGGCTTTACCTGCTCGAAACTTCCGGCGCTTAGCAAGAAGCACCCTACCTACGTCGCACCAGACGATGCGACCCTCCCCTTCTTGGAAAAGGCCTTCACTGTGGTGCATAAAGCAGTGGAAGAAGGAAAACCTTGCCCTGCACTGGAGGAGTGCAAACCCTTCTCCCTGACTACTCCCTCCGATGTTAGAAACTGGAAAGATGTCCAGCATACATTCGTGGTTGGAAAACTAGAACCTGACGTCGCTGGCCGTCAGTTTAACGAAGACCTCCCGAAACTTAACGACCATCTCCTTCGTCGGGAACATGACACGAAGGAAAGGCTCGCCGCATCCATGTCCCTCCAGGTACAGCTCGACGTCATGGCCGGTGACACTAGGGTCCCTGACTACTACATGGTTCTCGCCAAAACACATTTGGCGACCGTAGTAAAAGATCTGTACAGCTTCACGAAGGCTCGTAGAGCCTGTCGTGAATTCTTGTTCTCCAGTGCCACAGTGAGACACGAACCCCGGAGGCTGATTTCCTCCAACATCTGGGGTAAGCACCTCTTTCCCTCCTCCCTTGTGAAAGAGATCACCGACAAGGCCTCCACGGAGAACAGGAACCTTCTCCACAAGTGGGGCATGTCGAGGAAAAGGAAATCCGCTCAGGACGACGGCCCTCAACCTAAGAGGAAATCCTCCAAGCCGGAACCCCAGCAACGTCAACAGAGACGGCAGTTTCCGGGATCCGCTACTCCCCAAGTGCCAGCTCAGCCACAGCAGACCTTTCAGCTGGTCACCCAACCGGTCTTGTCACAGTCGCCGGTTTTCACCCCTGCTTTCGAGCAACAGTCAACTACCTTTCGTCCCAAAGGTAGAGGCTCAAACAGAGGTGCAGGCAGAGACGCATCTCGCCGTCCCTCCAGAGGCAGAGGAAGAAGGGGAGCTAGCGGCCGAGGCAGTAAACCCTCGGGAAACCAGAAGCAATGAAGTGCTTCCGGTGGGAGGAAGACTCCGCCAATTCCAGGATCGTTGGACCTTCGATCCCTGGGCACACAGCATCCTCAAGAAGGGTCTAGGCTGGAGTTGGACTCGACCACCCCCAACCTTCCAGCAGTTCTTCCAACAATCAACCCCCCTTCTGGAAGAATATGTCCTAGATCTCTTGAACAAGAAGGGGATAAGGAGGGTAAAGTCAACCAGGTTCCAAGGGAGACTGTTTTGCGTCCCCAAGAAGGACTCCGACAAACTCAGAGTCATTCTAGACTTATCCCCCCTCAACAAGTTCATAGCGAACAACAAGTTCAAGATGCTGACTCTCCAACAGATAAGGACCCTTCTGCCTCAAGGTTCCTACACGGTCTCCATAGACCTGGCGGATGCCTACTGGCACGTTCCAATGAACCACCACGCTTCCTCCTACCTAGGATTTCGACTCCAAAGGAAAAGCTACGCCTTCAGGGCCATGCCCTTCAGCCTCAATGTGGCCCCACGGATCTTCACAAAGCTGGCAGACGCCATCGTTCAACAGCTTCGCCTCCGCGGCGTCCAGGTGATGGCCTACCTCGACGACTGGCTGGTCTGGGCTCCATCGCTCGAAGATTGTGTAAGATCCTGCAACAAAGTTACCCAGTTCCTAGAACACCTGGGATTCAAGATAAACAGAAAGAAATCTTGCCTCTCTCCATCTCAGAAGTTCCAATGGCTAGGAATCCAGTGGAACCTTCAGTCACACCGCCTTTCCATCCCCCAGAAGAAAAGGAAGGAAATAGCAGGGTCTGTCAAAAGACTGCTGAAATCCAAACGGATCTCAAGACGTCAGCAGGAACGAGTTCTAGGCTCTCTACAGTTCGCCTCAGTGACAAACCCAGTGCTACGTGCACAGCTAAAGGATGCCGCGGGAGTCTGGAGACGTTCCGCATCCATCGCTCGAAGAGATCTCAAGAGACAGCTCCCAAACAGACTTCGGTTACTCCTAAAGCCGTGGTCGGAAGCAAAGGCCCTGAAAAGGTCCATCCCTCTTCAACACCCACCTCCATCACTCAACATCCACACGGACGCTTCGCTGGAGGGTTGGGGAGGTCACTCCCACCAAAAACAGGCTCAAGGAACATGGTCTCCCCTATTCAAGACATTTCACATCAACATCTTGGAGGCCATGGCGGTCCTTTTAACGCTGAAGAAACTCTCCCCACCTCCCTCGATCCATATTCGTCTAACCCTGGACAACTCAGTGGTAGTTCGATGTCTCAATCGCCAAGGCTCAAGATCGCCCCAGATAAATCAGGTGCTTCTCCCAATCTTCCGTCTGGCAGAGAAGAAGAAATGGCACCTGTCTGCAGTTCACCTACAAGGATTCCGCAACGTGACGGCGGACGCTATATCTCGAACAAGCCCGATAGAGTCGGAATGGTCTCTAGACGCAAGATCATTCTCCTTCATCTCTCACCAAGTCCCAGAACTTCAGATCGATCTCTTCGCAACGAGCGACAACAATCAACTTCCTCGATATGTGGCCCCGTACGAGGACCCCAAGGCAGAAGCAGTGGACGCCATGTCACTGGATTGGAACAGATGGTCCAGGATATACCTGTTCCCCCCCACCAACCTTCTGCTAAAAGTCCTCTCCAAACTGAGAACCTTCAAAGGAACAGCGGCCCTAGTGGCTCCCAAGTGGCCTCGGAGCAACTGGTACCCCCTAGTCCTGGAGCTACAACCCACGCTGATCCCTCTCCCGGGCCCAGTTCTCTCCCAGCAAGTACAGAAGTCGACTGTCTTCGCTTCATCATCGAAAGTCAGGGACCTTCATCTCATGATTTTCTCTCCCTAGCCGTGAAGAAAAGGTTTGGGATCTTGAAGAAAAGTCTAGACTTCCTCGAGGAATACAAGACCGAATCCACACGACGGCAATACGAATCATCCTGGAGAAAATGGGTCTCATTCGTCAAGGCAAAAAATCCTACGGAAATCACCATTGATTTTTGCATGTCCTTCTTCATTCACCTTCATGGACAGGGCTTAGCAGCCAACACGATTTCTACTTGTAAATAGGCCTTGACTAGACCACTACTGTACGCCTTCCAGATTGATCTGTCCAGCGACATCTTCAATAAACTGCCGAAGGCATGCGCTCGTCTACGCCCAGCACCCCCTCCAAAACCTATCTCCTGGTCCCTGGACAAGGTGCTCCATTTTGCCTCCAATTTGGACAACGATTCGTGCCCTCTCAAGGATCTGACTCAAAAGGTTATATTTCTTTTCGCTCTTGCCTCAGGAGCCCGAGTCAGCGAAATAGTGGCATTATCAAGGGACGAGGGTCACATTCTGTTTACAGACTCAGGAGACCTTACCCTCTTCCCGGATCCGACGTTTCTCGCTAAAAACGAACTACCCACCAAAAGATGGGGCCCTTGGAGAATCTGCCCCCTGAAAGAAGATGCCTCTCTATGTCCGGTAGAGAGCCTCAAGGTCTATCTTTGTAGAACTTCTGACTTTGGTGGAGGCCAACTCTTCAAAGGAGAAACATCGGGTAGCGACCTGTCACTGAAACAACTAAGAGCGAAAATCACCTACAGTGAACCCTCGCTACTTCGCGGTTCGACAATCGCGGATTCACCACTTCGCGGGGTTTTTCCATAACCCATATATATATACATATCGCGGATTTTCCGGAAAATTCGAAAATACAGCGAAATCTGAAGACCCCCAAATACGATATTTTGTTACCTGTAATTCCATTAATACTGTAATTAGTAATATCTGCTCTTACTGATTGTTCATTGCATTACATATGATATATAATTCAGCACAGAAAGAAATAAAACACGAAAAGAGAATGTGATCATACGATAATTCAGTACGTAGTAAAATTAAATCGAATATGAAACGCAAATCAGATGCAGTCATACCATATTAGAATGGTGTGTACTGTAATGGATGTGCTTCTTTTCCATGAATCTTTTGTATGTATACGTACGTAGTACAGTACTGCATCCAATAATATTCTTTGTTGCAAAAATCACATTTCGAATAAGCGTACGAGAGAGAGAGAGAGAGAGAGAGAGAGAGAGAGAGAGAGAGAGAGAGGCGTAAAATAGCGTACGTAAAGTGTGTATTATTATTATTGTTATTATTATTATTATTGTTGTTGTTGTTAATAAAATTATTATTGTTATTATTATTATCATTATTATTATTATTATTACTGTACAGTATTATTATCATTATTTATTATTATTACGGTATTGTACTTAATCTACGTACGTTCAGTATGCGCGGGGCATCTTCTATGAGTAGGTAACCAACGCATCATAGTACTGTAAGACGGGTTGTGATTGGTTCAAGCGCTGATAGATGACGAATCAGAACTCAAGTTTTGTTATCTAGCCTGTGATTGGTGTTTTGCCCGCATCTTCTACCCGCAGCATCAAAGTTCTCGCGGGGCTGGATCGTTCACTCTCTGTTACCGCGTATCGCTGAGTAGACGTTCTTAAGTTTGTGAAGTTTAATCTGTGCTGTGTGCGACCTTTTTAAGTTGAACTTTTTGTTACAGTACTGTACGTAAATCCTACTGTAATGGCTCCCAAGCGTTCTGCTTCTCTTAAGGCTGGTAGTGAGCCTAAACGCCACCGAAGGATGATGACGATAGCTGAGAAGGTTACGCTTCTCGACATGTTAAAAGATGGTAGAAGTTACGCGGCCGCCGGCCGCCATTTTGGCATCAACGAATCCACCGTTCGCTATATCAAAAAGGACGAGGCGAACATTAGAAAGACGGCTGCAATCACCTTTAGCAGATCAGCGAAGCGAGTCGTTACAACGCGTAATAAAACGATCGTACGCATGGAAGGTGCTTTAGCTGTGTGGATTGCCGACTGCCGGAAGAAGAACATAGCGTTGGATACGAACACCATCCAAACAAAGGCTTTGAGTTTATATGAGAATTTTGCTGCAAAGGAACCTAAAGACGACGACGGCAACCATGCTGAAGATGATGATGATGCAGATGATCCTCAACCAGGGACATCCACTGATTCCCAGCCTCAGAAACGTTTTTCCGCAAGCAAAGGATGGTTCGCGAAGTTTCAGAAACGCTTCGCCCTGAAAAGCGTTTCCCTGCATGGGGAGTCTGCTTCCGCTGACACTGCCGCTGCTGAAACTTACGTGAACCAGACGTTCAAGAATATTATCGCCGAAGGTGGATACAAGCCGGAACAAGTCTTTAATATGGATGAGACTGGCTTGTTTTGGAAGAGAATGCCGTCGCGAACTTTCCTGTTCAAAGAGGAAGCCAAAGCCTCTGGCTTTAAGGCATTCAAGGATCGCGTTACCCTCGTGATGTGTGGCAATGCTGCTGGATTTTTGTTAAAGCCGGGGCTTATTTATAAGTCGAAAAATCCTCGCGCTTTGAAAAATAAAAATAAGAATCTCCTTCCCGTGTACTGGATGCATAATCAAAAAGCATGGATTACGAAGATGCTGACCTCCAACTGGTTCCACCAGTGTTTTATCCCGCAAGTCAGTAAATATCTCTTAGAGAAGGGCTTGCCATTCAAGATCCTTCTCCTTATGGATAACGCTGGTGGACACGCAACTGACCTGTCGTATGAGGGCATTCAGGTTGAGTTCCTGCCACCCAACACCACGTCATTAATTCAACCGATGGACCAGGGGGTTATCAGGGCGTTCAAGGCCCTCTACACGAAGAATACCTTGGCAGACCTCGTTGCGTGTGTGGATGCTGCCCAAGATGACGAGGATGAAGATTTTAACTTGAAGGCGTACTGGCGGCAGTACACCATAGCCACGTGCCTGCAGAATATTCAGAAGGCACTTCAAGAGATGAAACCTGCAACCGTGAATGCGAGCTGGAAGAAGTTGTGGCCCGATATTGTTTACGACGACAAGGGATTTACTCCGTCGGAAATCCAACACTCTGCAATACGGAAATCTGTGCAGTTGGCTGCCATAATTGGAGGTGACGGGTTTGGCGACATGACGACTGAAGACGTCGACGAGTTGTTGGACTGCCATTCCCAGCCCCTAACTGACGCAGACCTCGAAGACCTGACGAAATCGGCAAGTGAGGAAGAGAGTGATACCCAGGAAGAGACCCAAGAAAATGTCGAAGAAACGGGCTTAACATTAGAACGGCTTGCCAAGGCCTGCAACCACGCGAAGGAGTTGAAAGAAATGTTGCAAGAGTGGGACGAGGATATGGTTCGCTCGATGCAATTCTGCAACAAGGTTGATGACATAATGACTCCCTACAAAATGCTCTTGGATCGAAAAAAGAAGCAGCGGCAACAACTTCCGATCACAATGTTCTTCCAGCCTCGCAAAAAAGAGCCAGTTCCTCCTGCTAGTACGCCTTCGGAAGAAATTGAAGTTTCCCAGGAAGAAGTTGAAGAGGTGTCCCAGGGAAAGACACCTCCGTCTGAAGAGACGTAAAATACTATCATTGGCTGCACAGTAGAACACATCATCAGCTTCATCATCATCATTTCTACTGTGCAGCAAATTCATCGCCATCACCATTCAAGTTTTTCTTCAACTTCTTTCGTGGTGAGTACAGTAACAATCTTTATTTTTTACTTTAATATTCTTATTGCCTGTTTTATAGTTTAGTAATGTACGTACTGTATGCATTAAGTTAAAGGGAAGGTTTTAAAAGTCTACATGTTGTAACCTATCATATTTTTTTTGTTTAAAATTTACATTTACGTACGTAAAACAATCTCTCTCTCTCTCTCTCTCTCTCTCTCTCTCTCTCTCTCTCTCTCTCTCTCTCTCTCTCTCTCTCTCTCTCTCTCATAAATTGTTTTCCTGCTTTGCTACGTACAATACTGTATAATTTATATTTGTAAGGTAACATATTTTGTAAATGCTTTTACTGTAAATACTGTATGTACTGTATCATTATTTATCACTATCATCATGCGCGTTAAATGCCTTGTTTGTTCTGAGCGTGGTTGTTTACTGAGCGTACACGCCGTCGTTTCAGGCGGCGTCATAAAGAAAAACATTTCATTTGGAAGTCCTAAGAAAAATACGTAAACTAAAACATTGGTAATAAACAAATCAACATACAGTACAGTACTGTATAATCAATATAATCGATGCAAAAACTAACCTATACATATATGTGTACTGTACACTAAATGAGTTTGTTTCTTCATTATGATCAGAGATGAACGTAAACAAAACATTGGTTGCCATTTTTTATCGTGCTTTTTAGGTGTTTAGGAAACGCATGATATAAAATCGCCTTTAATATTTGTGCCTGTTTTAGTTTAGGGTGCTGTAGTACATGCATTAAGTGTTCTGTACATTAAAGGGTGGTTTGTTAACAGTACTACGTACAAGGGAAGGTTTTAAAAGTCCGAATATACATGTTAAATAAATAGGTAAATATGATGTCACTACTTCGCGGATTTTCACCTATCGCGCCCGCGTCTGGAACCTATCTACCGCGATAAACGAGGGTTCACTGTACTTCATTCGCAGAGCGGATCCTGACAGTACACCCGCAGGTCATGATCCTAGAAAAATCGCATCGTCTCTGAATTTCTTTCAGAGCATGGATTTCGAAAGCCTCAAGAGTTTCACAGGCTGGAAATCCTTGCGTGTTTTCTTCAAGCATTACGCAAAACAAGTGCATGAAGTCAAACATTTCGTGGTAGCCGCAGGTAGTGTTATGAAACCTGCACCTAACTCTGCATAGAACAGTAAGTTACTTGGGACTCTAACTCCTCGGGTGCCTATGTTGACCCTCGTGTGATACGTAGTGAATTCAGAGACACTTAGTGTTTTTCATAGACTGTTCTTCTCTCAAGGTGAAATGTCATAGTCGTCACATGAGTGCCGCATGCCTAGAGCATGATGTGTTTTTTTCCTTTTTAAAGACTAATGTTCCTCTGGAACCTGTGCTTTCTAATAATTTGAAAATTTCTTTCAGATTCAAGAGCGAAGTCTTTCATTACTATGTACATTATAATTTATTGTAAATTACCTTTACATCCTTTATTGCTTTTATTTATCATATTCGGCAATTGTGAAATAAAATTTCTATTTTATTTACTTGTGCGTCTCAATCCGCTCCTACTTATACTATGAAATACATGGTTGTCATAGTTTCATTATCCCCCCCCCATTTTTCTTTATAAAAACGGCGAAGATAATTGGTTCAATCCATATTATATACTCACCTATGCTGTGTAATATTCCTAACTGAATACTTACTTGCGCTATATCTTCGAGACCAGACCGTTCTCCTTTACAATATACAGTGCCTAACCACCACTTGTCTGTCATTGAGAATGTTCCTATACGAATAGCAACCATTCTGTCTTGTCTCCGAGTTCTTCACGTTCTCCCTGCAAGGTGGGTAGCCCTTCAAGAACCACTTTGATCCTCAGCATGGTCCGTTGGGACTTCTCTGCCAAGGGGGGCAGGAAGTTTCAGCCCCACGGAACCTCTATCAAAGATTACCATGCTTACTTTATTCAAAGCCCTCGGCACTTACACTATAAGGGGAAAATCTACCACGATACATTGATTCTCTGGTATTCCTCCATCAGGACGCCATGGCTTGAGCCCAAAAAACGGATTTTGAGCGAAGCGAAAAATCTATTTTTGGGTGAGATAGCCATGGCGTCCTGATGGACCCTCCCTGCTACTTCGTCCAGTCTTTCAGGTCCCACCCTGTCCTGCTGTATCATGGTGATCGACAAGCAACTGGCTTCAGGATGAGGACGGACGTGACGTCATTTGGCAATGGCGCCCGTTTGTTTACGTTTCGAGTACCAAAAGTAGCCACGGACGAGATTAGCTGTGGAACGGCTCCCCAGCTATTCTCCGCCCCTCCATATCGAAGTGTTAACTCTATGTGGGGTGCAGATAGCTATGTGGCGCATTAATACATGCGTCCCCTGTTGATATACGATGTCTTAAAGGGAAACCTTTAGGACACTCGCTCCAGAAGTTAGAATTCTGTGATAACCTGTGGTTAAATTCTCTGGGAATATCTAGTAGTTATTTACCCAAGGAAGCTACCAAAAAGGAACCTTCCATCAGGACGCCATGGCTATCTCACCCAAAAATAGATTTTTCGCTTCGCTCAAAATCCGTTATATGGTCGTATACCTAGATTGCCGGCAATCAATGCCGGCATGCGACAGGCCGGCTCCGAAAGTCGGCCGGCTGTTACTAGGTAAAATGAAGGGTGGGACGTCGGCGGTAAGCCGACGGAAGGCGGCAGCCTCTGGCACACAGAAGGCTGACGTCTTAAAGGGGGGGGGGGGAGGCATCTTATGAAAGAATGTCACCTGAGGTAGTGGCGGTTATCGTCGGCAGTAGAGACGGCAAGGGACCGGCACCAGGATAGAAAGAGAGAAAGGTAAGGAGGGATGGAAGTGGTAAGATCCTATACCCCTCCGGCATCCCTCCGGAGAGAGTGCACTCATGATAGGAGTGGATACTCCTAACATCTGGCAGCAGGGAGCCGGCAGGTGGCCCGGTGCCTGTGGTAACCCAAGGGAGGGATAGAGGGCACTCAAGAGGGGGGAATCCCCAGCCGGCAGGACCGCCGCCGGCAACCACCCCCATAGAATGCTATGAAGGGTATGTGTACCAGAGCGGCCAGCTCAGCAGGAGAACAAGTTAGCCCTACCACTCCACCCAAGTGAGGAGTTGTAGGACTAAGGACAGAGGTGTGTAGGCAAGCCTACACCAAAGGGATAGGTGGGGAGGGAGAAGAATAGGTCTTTCCAAAGAGGAGACTCTGCATGAGAACGGCCACCAAGGTAAGGGAGAACGCTCCCTAACCTAGGATAGGTAGGCCAGATCGAGAACGGTACTAATGTACCGTCTCAAACTATAATAAGTCAGAGTCAACCCCCAGAGCTTAACCTAGAGTAGGAGGACTAACTCCTAGGCTAGGAAAGCTTGAAAGACACATCGCTAGTTGCAGGGAGGAAGGAGTAACCCAACCAGGTGCAACTGAGGAAGGGCAGGGCCTTTCCTAATCTCTCAGGCACGACCCTAAGGGAGGGTCATTCCCTTAGGGTAGGCAGAGAAGCGATAAATACTCTGGTTGTAGACGAAATTTCCCTATATAGAAGGGAAAGCAAGACTACCCAGAGGGAATGCCCGCAGGCAGGGGGAATAGGGAGCATATAAGGGTTCCTACATTAGGTTAGGAGGGGATGATACACAATCAACACTGTCCCTTACATGGTCCCCGAAGGCGAAAACACTTACATCACAGTAAATAGTATGTTTAATAATGCCACAATCTTCATAACTTAACTTAGGAACACTGGTATATATCATGCATGAAAACAAGCACTAGGCTGTCCAGCCTAGGGGCTAAGCCAGCGATCTAGTATGGGGTCGAACAGCAACCGAGTCTGATGAGCGCTAAAACACGATATAAAGATTCCCTAGCCATGAAGACTAAATAACTAATAATATTAATTAGTTAAAAGACCGGAGAGGGCTGTTCTGGCTAACTAAATAAAGCATGCAACATGAACAGCGGCGCCATAAAATGGCACGTCCGGTATCGGCACAGCTCTGCCACAAAACACAATATTTTACGAAAAGTAGAAGTTACTTTACGGCTAGAGCTTATTTAAACAATACTGGGACCTGGTACTCAACTTTCCAGAAGAAGGCGAGGCTGAAGGTAGCAACATAACGGCGATGTAAGCTGATAAAGTAAGCACTTGGAAAAATCCGACTTGGCAAAGAAGCTACAGGCGAAAGGATGAGGACGGACGTGACGTCATTTGGCAATGGCGCCCGTTTGTTTACGTCTCGAGTACCAAAAGCAGCCACGGATGAGTGTAACTGTGGAACGGCTCCTCAGTTACTCAGCCACCTTTCCATATCGAAATGTTAACTCTATATGGGGTGCAGATAGCTATGTGGCGTGTTAATACATGCGTCCCCTGTTGATATACGATATCCTAGAGGGAAACCTTTAGGATACTCGCACCAGAAGTTAGAATTCTGTGATAACCTTTAGTTTAATTCTCTGGGAATATCCACTGTTGTTAAATATACCCAAGGAAGCTACTGAAGGAACCTTCCATCAGGACGTCATGGCTTGAGCCCAAAAAAGATATTAATTAGTTATAAGGCCGGGGAAGGCTGTTCTGGCTAGCTAAATAACGCTTGCAAGACGAACAGCAGCGCCGTAAAATGGCGCCTCCGGGCAAGGCACAGCTCGGCCATAAAACACAAGATTTTAGCGTAAAAAATCGTTACTCTACGGCCAGAGCTTATTTAAACAATACAAGAACCTGGTACTCAACTTTCCAGAAGAAGGCAAAGCAGAAGGTTGAGACATGGTGAAGGATGCACAAGATAAAATCCGATCACTGGGAACAAACAAACGGCGTAGGGAGCTACCAAGAACGGAATGAGGACGGATGTGACGTCACACAAGTATGGCGCCGGTTTGTTTATGTTGCGAGTATCGTAACAGTGACGAAGGTAGGGTAACTTTGGAACGGCACCTCAGTTACCTCGCCACATTTCCCCCTCGAAGCGTAAACGCTAGGTGGGGTGCAGATGGCCATGTGACGTGTTAATGCATCCGTCCTCTGTTGATATACGATATTCTAAAGGGAAACCCTTAGAGTACTCGCTCCAGAAGTTAGAATTCTGTGAAAACCTTTAGTTTAATTCTCTGGGAATATTATGGTAGTCATATATATCCAAAGGAAGCTACTGAAGGAACCTTCCATCAGGACGACATGGCTTGAGCCCAAAAAAGCCAATCGTCCAGATAGGCTACCAACTGTACGCCTTGGGCACTCAATTCTTGGACTACCGAGTCCGCTAGCTTCGTGAATACCCTTGGGGCTATGTTGAGACCAAAAGGCATCACCTTGAAAGCGAATGCTTGATTGCCTAGCTTAAAACCCAGAAACGGAAGAAAATGACGCGCTATCGGAACGTTCACTCAGCACTGGTGTTATCGGTCAGATATGCACCTATGTGGAACATTGTGTTAATCATAGTTGTGATTTGCAATTGAGGGTAAATGTACCCATGCACCTGATGCACTGGAAAGTCCCAAAGCAGTTCACTGTTCGTCGCAGGCTTAGACGACGGGTTTTTCAAAAACTACCCGCCGCCACCACAACATGTCTTATCTCCTCATGGACTTGCTTCATATAGTGTTGGAAGAAGTTCCGTGAAGAAGCAATTTTCTTAGGATCATGAACTGCGGGTGAGCTGTCAGGATCCGCTCTGCGAATAAGTAGGTGAGCATTGCTCTCAGTTATTTTAGGGATAGATTTTGATCCTGAGGTTTTGCCTCGGAAGAGTAGGATCAGGGAAATCATTCAGTTCTCCCTCTTCTGTGAACTGAATATGGCCTACATCCCTGATAGGGCCAATATTTCATTAACTCTAGCCCCTGAGGCTATTGGGAACAGAAAATTGACTTTTGCGTTAGCTCCTTTAGAGTAAAATCCTCATTGTTTAGGTTCGAAGCATAGGCAAGACTTTGACCAACGGCCATGTAATGGGCTTTAGAGGGGTTGTCGGCTTGGGTCTAGTGTATGCCTGGTTCCATAAAAAAGGTTTCGCTTATGAGGTCCGTCTCAAAGGCGTATAGAAGAGGTCTAGTCAGGGCCGACTTACACGTGGTTATCGTAGTGGAGGTCAGCCCTCGTTTAAGTAGGTAAAAGAAGAGAGAGAGACAGAAACCTGTTGAAATTTCTGTTGGTCCCCTTGTTTTCACGAGGGGTACCCCTTTCTTCCAAGACAATTTACATTGTCTCCTGGTTGGACTTGACTTGTACTCTACAATGAAGTCGGCTACGTTCTTCAAGATCCAAAACTTTGTTCGCTGCTAGGGCGAAAAAATCCTGAAATGCAGGTTGTTGGTTCTCGAGGATGGAATGTAATAGCCGACTTCTGCACCAGTTGATAAAACTGGGTTCGGCAGAGGAAACAGCTACAGTTTCAATTCTAGAACTAGAGGAAACCAATTGTTTTTGGGCCATTTGGTGGCCACTACAGGAGCTGTTCCTTTGAAGGATACTAGCTGTCGAGGACCTTTAGCAGGAGATTGGTTGATGGAAGCAGATACATTCGATTCCATCCATTCCAGTCGAGAGACATGATGTCTATCGCTTCTGCTTAAGGTTCTCGTAAGGGGCTACATAACGAGGTAGTTTCTTGTTATCGCTTGTTGCGAAGAGGTCGTTCTGCAGTTCCGGGACTTTTATCGAAAATAAAGGAGAATGAGTCTGCGTCTAGGGACCATTCTGTCTCTATCGGCTTTCGCCTGGGTAGAGCATCTGCCGTCACATCGCGGAACCCTTGAAGGTGAACTGCTTGATAAATACCATTTACTCTTCCTTGCCAGATGGAAGATGGCTAGCATCACACGTGGTTGATGTGAGGTGAACTCGAGCCTTGTCGATTAGACATATTACTATCACCTCGTTGTTGAGAGCCAATCTGATGTGGACTGTTCTGCGAGGGGATAGTCTCCTCAACATCCGGAGGACTGTCATAGCATCCAAGATGTTGATGTGAAAGTTTTTTGAACTGGAATAATCAATTTCTTGCCTTTTCCTTTCATACAGATGGCCTCCCCGTTCTTTCAGGGAGGCTTCCGTGTGTATCGCCACTGATGTTTGTGGTGGTTGCAAGAAAATTGTCTGTGCTAGGCTCTTATTTGTTGACCACGGCCTTAATGGCGTGCGCAATTGGGTCGGTGTTAACCTTGTTGATCTTTTCAAGCATTTGATGCGTATCTTCTCCAGACTCCTGGCGCATCCTTTGGCTGTGCTTCTTAGTACCGGGTCTGCCACTACTGCGAACCGGAGAGAGCTCAGTACTCTTTCCTATTGGCATTTTGAAATCCTCTTGTGTTGGATTGGTATCTTGACAGATGCCACTATTTCTCTCCTCTTCTTTAATAGAATGGAGAGGTGACTGCAAGTTCCCATGGATTCCTAACCGTTGAAACTTGTGAGCTGGATAAAGGAGAGACTTCTAGCGACTGATCTTAAGGCCCAGGTGTTCCAGGAACTGGATCACCTTTCTGGCCGCTTGCAGACAAGTAGTCTTGGATGCTGCCCGCACCTGTTGAGACCGAAAGGCATCACCTTGAAAGAGAATGCTTGACTGCCTAGCTTAAAACCCAGAAACGTACGAAAATGACGCGCTATCGGAACATGATAGTAAGCGTCGGTAAGATCGATAGAGGTGGTGACGGCCCCACGGGGAAGTAAGGTCAGCATATGGAACTTGTCGCATTGAATGAAGGTATTCAAGCGAGACAGGTCTAAAATGACCCTTTGTTTGTCGGAGTCTTTCTTTGGCACGCTGAACAAGTGACCTTGAAACTTCAAGTGCCTGATCCGTTGAATTGCATTTTTGAGAAGATCTCGGGCGAAATCGGTGAGTTCCAGCGTTGGACACTGATAAAAGCCAACCGAAGGAGGGGGTCCCCGAATCCAACTCCACCCAAGCCTGTTGGAAACTATGCTTCGTGCCCAACTGCTGAAGGTCCAAGTCTTTCAAAACAAATATAGCCTCTCCCCTACCTGCGCAGTCTCATTGGGTTGCCGATGGCCTGCCACCTCGGCTTCGACGGGATCCCCGGCCCCTTCCAGAGACTCGACCACCTCCCCTGTAGCGAAAGGGTCCTCTAGACCTACTTCCTCTCGGCTGCCTATTATATCCCTGAATCAGGGCTTTGGACTCAAAGGCGGGGTTATAAGCCGACAAAGTAGAGAAGGAAGTCGAAGGCTGAGATGGTTGACTCACCAGCACGAACTGCTGCTGGGGCTGAGGTTTAGCGGGGGACACATGTCTCACCTGAGAGACAGGCACTTCCTGAACCACATGTTGAGGTTGGGAAGCCTGAAAAGGGAGAAATCGTCTAGCCTTTTTCCTACCCCTCAACTGCGGGTTAGCCGAGTCAAACTTCCTCTTAGGGTCAAGACCCCACCTCACCCGAAGGGTCTGATTGACTCGAGCAGCCTCACTGAGAACCGTGTTGACCATGTCTTCAGGGAAAAGATCTGCCCCCCAGACCGAGGCCTTGAACAACTTGTTCGATTCATGGTGGATGGAAGCGTTCGCAAAGACATGCTTACGGCACGCACGGCGAGCAACACCGAAGTCGTAAAGATCACACTGAAGGGTGTGAAGGAGAGACTTAGTGAGGATCTTAAACAGAGCCTCGTCCGCATATACTAAGGAAGACATCTCCGCTATAGTAACTGAATTCAGAGACCTACTCAATGGACTCGAGCCTCATACTCTGCCCGAATCAAGGAATCAGGCAAGCGAGGAAGAAGTTCTCTAAACTGAGTTGTAGCACAGTCCGGAGCCAACTTCCCCACAGTGAAGGTCAACGGAGCATCAACCCAGCAATCTTGGTGCCCCGGGAGAAGCAAGGAAGTTAAATCGGTCTCCCAAAGTTGAGGCATAGGCTTTTCCTCCATTACTGCCACCAAGGTAAGATCCGCCACTTTGGTGGTGCACGGAGTAGAAGTGAGCTCCTCAGCGACAAACATAGTATATGTGCCTTTGTGAGGAGTTAACTTCGTATTGACACATTCCCATTCAGTGAGAGTCCAGAGCCAGGCGGACTGAGCCTGCTCCTTAGGAAAGATAACAGTCTCCCTCGCTTTATTTGAGGCTCGAGGTGAGGGTGGCAGGTTCATCCTTGCCAAGATTCTTGGACATGATGTGTCCTACTATGCAAGTGGCATTTTTAGATTTATTTCAGAAGCAGGTCTGCTGAAAAACTATTTAACTTTTACAATGACATTAAACTTTTATGGTTTTAATTGAATATTCTTTTATTTTTTTATATATACATATAGACCAAATGATATCGGCGTCAATGATCTTAGATGTCAGAATGCCTGAGAACTTTAAATCAATCAATTAGTCTCCCTTGGCACCTTATCCACCCTAACAAGCGCCTCATCCGTCAAGCTCGTGTAACCGGGGAATGGGAACTGCAAACCCGGCGGATAAAACTCAAAGTCCTCCACCGGCCGGGTTCCACAACCTTCAATCGTTAACATGCCCTCTGAGAATGGGTCATGCAGAGCTAACCTCCATGGGTTGCTCTTCACAAAAGCTGGGAGCTTCGAAGCATCCGAGACCACAAACTGCTGATGTTGTGGGAGGCCGGATCTCGAAAGAGACTCCATCATGTACTCTTGGTTTTGCAGCCTCTGTCCGAAAGAGTTCATGGATTGGAGTTGGTCAGCAATAGGACCAATATGGGATTGCACAATGCTACCCACCCTCTCCATTAACTGACTTGAAAAGGCTACTGGATCAAAAGCCAATTCCCGAGACTTGGCTTTTGAAACCTTCGCCCTCGAACCAGAAGCCATCGGAGAAATCTTTTCCAAGACTGGTCGTCGTCAACCATCCAAGGATGTCTTGCTGGAAAGAGACTTAAGGATCTTGGAAGGCTAATAAGCCTTCCAAGATCCTTAAGTCTCTTAGGTAAAATCTTTTTCACATGCTTAAGTATAGGAACCACTGAGCATGATTTGTGCATGGTATTACTAGGGAAACCCTGAAAAGAAGTATCAGAAGAAGAAAGAGAAAGAGGTGGACTAAAGAAAGGTACCTCAGGCCAAACATCACCTGCCTCACTTACCACCCTATCTGTACCAGTCGAATCGACGACCATAGGCTCAACATCCAAATTAATGGCTGCGACGTCATCGAGAACATCATCGCCTACTAAATCATCAGGGAAGGCTTGAGTCTCTTCCCGAATACAGGCGATGATCGGAGCTGCTACATCGGGTGCCACCGCCGCTGACATCTTGGCATTAGGGTAAAGGAGGGAACACATTTCTTCCAACAAAACATTAGGCTGTTTGGCCTTAACATTACGACCAAAACCTCCAAACCAGGTCTTGAGGGTCGCGAGGCAAGTGCTCTTGACGGCGGAGGAGGCCTGAAAGAGATAGACCCGGATTAAAACAAGGAAAGGTGATGCAGGGAAAAGCGGGAAAAATAACATCAGAACAATGCAGTATGTATCAAAATATTACCGTAAAAAAGTAATCAACGGCCTAACAAGTCTAAATCAGATAGAAAAGATACATACCGAATCACCAGTCAAATCAGAGACTAGGGCATAGCAAATCTCACACCTCTCCGGATGCCAGACTAACAGATCGCCCACCAGGACAGCACATCCGGCATGTGAACGGCACACCTCATGCCCACAAGGCTGCTGCAATACCGCAGTGCAAGCTGTCTCCTGACAACGTACCACCTGTAAAATGATTGGGTACATGAGAATAAAATTGACTCGTGCCAGGGATTCCCTGGCGGAAAACGTAAGACTATAATCCGCTAGCGGCAGAAAACATGCAAACGTAAGAGTTAAATAAAGTAGAAAATAGCATAAACAAACTCCTTTGTTATGTCTGTTAAAATACAAAAATATCCGGAGCCCAGAACAATGAATGGGACGAATAACTATTCTTATAGAACATAAATATATAGAAATTCTCAGAATATGGGATACCCACCGGAGTGAGAAGCATAAGCGAGAAAGGACAAACAGACTAAAAACAATCTTCAAAATCCGTAGGGCTCCGGAAAAACGTAAAACAGATAGGAGTACTGTATAAATAAGGCGCCGGAAGACATGTGAAAGTCCGGCGCATTAACTAAAATAATATAATAATAACATAATATAATATAATAAAATAATAGAATAATAACGCATTATAGCGTACGAGAACGGTCCTAAAATGGCCGCCTCCGGTGATGCCAGTGCTCCGCTTAACACACCTAAATTATGTTAATTTAACTGTGAGTAGGAAGCCAAAAATTATACACAGGAAAGATTAAATACTCAACTTTCCAGAGGATGAAGATGCTGGAGATTGCATTGTAATATTCCTTAAAAACAGTAACAACACTGAGAGCAATTCGGGAGAACACCGTGCTTAATTGGCTACTATTAAAGGAATAGTTACGCCGTAGTAGTACTGGGGGGGGGGATCCACCGGGTGACCTTGATAACGGCACCCCTTCAAATTCGCCACTCTTCCCCCTCAAAGCGGAAACTCTTTTCGGGGTGAAGACTGCCATATGTCGTATCAAGAAATACATCCCCTGATATTATGTGATATCCTTAAAAGTTATATTTCTGGGTCGACCTGTGACGCCCGGTGAAAAGGTCCTTCTTGTCACTTTTCTGATATAAATACTTCCAAATATACCAGAGAAAGTTAAAGCATGGAATGCAGAGATTACTACCCTCGCGCGAGCACCCTAAGGGCGTCGTGTATAAAGATAGGGCGTGTGAAAACCACTATTCACAGGTCGTCTTCCATTTAGATAATTCCTTCGCCAATAAGGGACGAGCCGCTACAGCGGCACTAACCAAACCAACCTGATCCACTCCACCGACGCCCGACTCGAGCGCCATCTACTCATCCTTCTTTTTGGACTCGTGTTGTGACACTGCCTTTGTTTTTGTGTGCGCTTTTTGCCCTGTTTTTTGTATTTCTTTGCCATGGCTGAAGCTCTCCTTCCTCCTGCACCAATGTTAAGTACCATAGATTGTTTTGGCATTATTTTTGACCCGGGCTTGTACGCCTTATATACATTTTGCGTGTGTTTTAGTGCGTTCGGCTTGATGCCGCCCCGCGTCACCTACGCGGCCTTTGTTATCGCTTGTTTACATGCCTTCGGGTATTTAATGTCATGCTAGGTTCTTTTTAATCTTAAGTTAGATTATTGGCCCTGTCCCATTCATTTAGAACCGCTGTTTTTACTTTTAAGTACTTATGAGTCGCTTCCGAGTCCGTTTCTTGTGTTAACGAAGAATAGCGTTCGGGGTTTTATTATAGTTTAGTACCCTACCCAGCGGGTTGGTGTTAGCTCTTTACAAGTTTTTTCTTCGTACTTTCATCCGTTCAGAGTGTCCATTTTTCCTCTTTCGCTATTCTTCGTTGCATATTTATTTTGTACTTTACAGACAGATGTGTTACTTGATTTTATTGGGTTCGTGTTTCATTCTAGATCGAACTTAGTAACCTTCGAGTGTGAGAGGCTGGAGTTTCCCGTTTTCTGTTTCATTACTGTTTCAGAATATTTTCCTCACAGATACTGGTTCTCCCCCTCTCTATCTCTCCCCTTCTGGGATTATTCTTTTTTGTTGATAGACGAGTTCAATTATTTATAATTAATTTTTAGCAGGTTACTTTGTTCTTTCTAATAGGCTAGTGATTATATTTTACATAGGCCCTGTCGTGTTAGAGTGTCCTATTCTAGGTTAGCTTGGCCTGCTCTCGAGCCGCCACGTTGTTCCCCCTCCCTCTTAGTCCCACCCTACTCCCCGCTCCGGCCTGGGCATTGGGTCTGGACCCCGCTATTCCGGAACTCCGCCATAGTTTTCCGCTAACGTACTTGAGCTGGGAACACATTACTTTCCTATTACTCTGGTGCTCCCCTTCGACTGGGAATCCTTCCCCTCGATGGCCCTCAGCACTTTGACTCTGGCTACGGCCCCGTCACACGACAAACCCCTATTCTCCGCTCCCCCCCTTTTTTGACTCTCCGGTAGGCTCCCTACCAGAGATCTTATCCGGAGATCTTTTATATATCAAGGGCCATATACCTACCCCCGGAACTCCGACGCACTACGGAGCTTTCCATCTTTGCCACTACGCCTAAGTTCAAATGTATATTACTCAGGAGCTCCGGTTCCTCATGAATTCACGCTCTCGGAACTCCGGCGCACTACGGAGTATCCCCTTTTCTACATCATATCCTATTCTCGATGCAGTAATTACAGTGGAGCTCCGGCTCCCTGCATATTCACGAACCTATTAATACACATCATATAGAACCCCCCTTTTAACCTTAACTCTTACTGTTAAGCATATTACCTAACCTTTAGGTTCAGTTAGAGCCTCCGGGAGTTCATGTACTTATATAATTCTTTATATTACAGAAAGTTCGCTGTGCCTCCAAGGGCTGTTCGGCGACCTTTACGGATCCGGTGGGCCATGACGTCTGCCGGTCTCATGCCCACTGTGCGATCTCCTTCGCCCGGGAAGCAGGCCAGACCCCGTATATGGTCTGGTTCCCGGAGTCTTGCTCGCTCTGCTATGAGCTCTCGTCCCTTCTCCTCAATGATGAGGTAAGATTTCTCAATGGTACCATTCATACTGTTATTGTTGTTTTGAGATTTCTTCGTTTATAGACGAGTTCAATTATTTATAATTTGATTTTAACTTGAGTCTGTTTTTATTCCGTTCCTTTCTAGTTCGTTCTAACGTTACCCTCCTCTTTCAGGCTGACGAGGATTCTCTCAAGACGGCCAGATCCAGCCTCCGAACCTGGGTCTCAGGATTTGGGAGGAACGCTCCTCAAGGTTGCCCTTACCTGCTGGACGGGTACATGGCCTCCCGGCTTTTCCCTGGATCTCCCTCGGCCGCCGTACCTACCGAACTGGCTACTCCCCTGATCGACGCTATCAGAGCGGCCTTGCCCTCTGAAGAGGAACACCAACTTTCTGGCGACGTCTCCGCTTTGGACATACACATCGAGCCGATGGATGAGCAGGTAAGTAGTGTGGAGGATCTGGCAGACTCTTTTCTCTCTCCTACTCCTTCCTCTTCCTTCCTCGGCTTTGACAAGCCTTCAGCTTTTCCTTGGGAAGCTTCCTTGTCAGTCCGCCCCAAGGTTAAGCCACTTAAAAAACCCAAAGTCAAACCCATTAATCCGGCTTCGCCTCCAGCCATGTCACCGGTCCCGGGACCTTCCTCAGTTCCCGACATCCCAGTGATGTCAAAAACCCCTCCTCTATCTAAAGGACAGAGGGGTAAGTCCGCTAAAGCCAAGGCTTCAGCTGCGGGTAGCTCCTCGGACCCCTATTCGTCTAATCTTGTAACCATGTCTATGGTACAAGAAATGGTGGAGACAAAACTGGAGAAGCACTCTGCTGTAATGACGGAGCTCAAGGACATGGTGGCTAGTCTTCTCCGTTCCAGATCTCAACCAGCTCCACCCGTAGGCCCTGACATCTCAAAGCTACCGCCGTTCGATAAGAACAACCCTTGGCGGTTTGCTCGACATGCTCCTTACTTGGACGGCACCCTGACTCTTGAAGGCTTGGGTACCCGCCCTTTGGAAGACCTGGAGTTCTATCCCCCTTACCTCCAGTTTCCTTTCAATGGGTTTGTTCGCCTGAAGGAACATGCCCTCGTCCGAATGGACAAAGTGCCAAAGGAGACAGTGATATTTCCTAAGGAACAAGCCCAAGCTGTCTGGGCTCGTACACTCTCGGAATGGGGATGCGTTAACTCTAAGTTGACCCCCCACAAAGGTTCTTACACCATTTTTACATCACCTCCGACTATCCCGGCTCCTCTTACTGACAAAGTAGCGGAGTTGACCGTCCAATCCATCAAGGACGGCATCCCTATGCCAACCCTTAAGGAGACGGACCCCACCTCTCTCCTTGTGCCAGCCCCAAGCGATTTTTGGCAAGATGCCCCGTCAACCTTTACTGTGGGTAAACTCGACCCAGACTGCGCCTCCTCCCTCTTTTCAGAGAAACTCCCCAAGCTCCCGGATCACTTGCTGAAAACGGAGTTTGAGACAAGGAATAGGCTAGCAAGGTCACTCAACTCTCTGGTATCCTCTGAGTTGATAGCTTCCCTTTATAGTGAGGAACCAATCTTTCGGGTACTGACGAAAAGTCTTCTACAGACTTTTCAAATAGACCTTCATGACTTTTGGACTGCGAGAACGAACTGCAGGAAACACGTTCTCGCCGAGGCTTCTATTAGGCACGAGCCTAACAGACTTATTACCTCTTCCTGTTGGGGTAAAACTCTTTTCCCTCAGGAAGATGTGGATAAAGTACTCCAAGATGCTGCGAGGGCTAACCAAAACCTCCAAGTCAGATGGGGCCTCTCTAGCAAACGAAAGTTTGAGCCAGTTATGAGGCAATCTTTCTCAGAGAAGAAGCAGAGATTCTACATCCCATATAAAACCGGTCGTGGCCAGCATCGCCAATCTCCTGGTCCACAGTCTTCAACTCCGTCTACCTCCAAGGCCGCCCCTCCGCAACAGATCGTGTTTGTTCCGGCCCCTCAAGGTACCCAACCTGCTTCTATGGCTACATGGATGACCTGCCCTGCTTTCAATCAAGCTTTTGAAGCCTCAGGGTCCTTTCGAGGATACCCCAGGCAACCCGGAAGCAACAGGGCTAGAGGTCAGTTCCGTCAACGAGGCAGACCTAGAGCCAGAGGTTCCCGAGGAGGAAGAGGGGCGAAATTTAACCATAACCAATGAGATGGATCAGGTAGGAGGGAGACTATACCGGTTTCGAGACCAATGGACCTTCAGTCCTTGGGCCCACAGTATAGTCTCCAAAGGCCTGGGCTGGAAGTGGTCACAGGGTTCCCCACCCCCGACAGTGACCTTCTTCCAGAAGCCCACTCCAATCCTAGAGGAGTACGCGAAAGACCTACTAAAGAAGAAAGCCATAAAGAGAGTGCGAACATTGAAATTTCAAGGACGCCTGTTCACGGTTCCGAAAAAGAATTTGAACGCCTTGAGAGTAGTTCTGGACCTGTCAAAATTGAATTCTTACATTCTTTGCAACAGGTTCCGTATGCTGACTGTCTCTCAGGTGCGGACCTTACTTCCCCATGGGGCCATCACCACCTCTATCGATCTTACCGACGCCTATTATCACATCCCGGTAGCAAGAAACTTCTCCCCCTACCTCGGCTTCCACCTAGGCAAGAAATCCTACGCGTTCAAAGTGATGCCCTTCGGCCTCAACATCGCCCCCAGAATATTTACGAAGTTGGGGGAGACGGTGTTAGAACAGCTCAGGAGCCAGGGAATTATGCTTGGACGACTGGCTCATTTGGGCACAGACAGTTCAGGAATGCCACAAGGCTACACCCAAGGTGGTTCAGTTCCTACACAAACTGGGATTTCAAGTCAACTTGCAGAAATCACGCCTACAACCAGCAAGCCAATTCGAATGGCTAGGCATTCACTGGGACCTCACAAATCATAAACTATCTCTTCCCCCCAAAAAGGTCAAAGAGATAGTGTCAAAGACAAAACGGTTCATCAAAAACAAACAGGTGTCAAGAAGAGCCTTAGAAAGGGTTCTCGGCTTACTTCAATTCGCCTCAGTAACAGACCTCTTACTAAAAGCCAAACTCAAGGACATCAACTGAGTTTGGAGGAAGAGAGCAACAACTTGCCTAAGGGACAAAATATCAACGATCCCCTCGGTATTAATAAGAAGACTCCGGCCATGGTAAAAACCAGAGAACCTATCCAAATCGGTTCCTCTGCAGTTTCCCCCTCCCCGAGTGACGATTCACACAGACACGTCTCAACACCAGATGTTTCAGGGCTCCTGGTCCCCCCCTATGAAACAGTTCCACATAAACGTGTTGGAGGCCATGGCGGTATTCCTAACCTTAAAACGGCTATCCCCTCCAAAGACAACTCATATCAGGATAGTCTCAGACAGCACGGCAGTAGTCCACTGCATAAACAGAGACGGATCAAAATCTCCCAACCTGAATCAGATCCTGGTAATGATTTTCACCTTGGCAACCGAAAAGAACTGGTTTCTGTCAGCAACTCACCTGGCAGGAGTCCAGAACGTTATAGCGGACGCCCTATCCAGGACGAAACCACTGGAATCAGAATGGTCCCTAGACATGAATTCATTCCGGTGGATATCCAGGCTGGTTCCGGGTCTCCAGGTAGACTTGTTTGCGATACAACTCAACCACAAGCTTCCTTGCTATGTGGCCCCGAACCTGGACCCTCAGGCTTATGCCATGGATGCATTAACCCTGGACTGGAACCATTGGAAGAAGATTTACCTATTCCCTCCGGTGAATCTTCTGATGAAAGTTTTACCCAAACTGCGCTCATTCAAAGGAGCAGTAGCTTTGGTGGCCCCAAACTGCCCAAAGAGCAATTGGTTTCCTCTCCTTCTAGAGTTGAAACTTCGCCCCTTCCGGATCCCATACCCCAAGCTGACACAAGTAGTCTAAACACAGACTGTGTCAGATTCCTCAAGAATAGCACAAACCCTAACTTTGTGGATTTCATGAAATTTGCAGCACACAAGGATGCAAACATCGACCCGGAAAATGTCCTCTTTATCGAATCAGACAAGAGGGATTCAACACTTAGGCAATATGATTCGGCTGTTAAGAAACTAGCAGAATTTCTAAAGAATTCAGACGATACCCGAATGACCCCTAACTTGGCCATTTCGTTTTTTAGGTCCCTATTTGACAAGGGCCTAGCCGCTAGTACTATCACTACTATTAAATCAGCCCTGAAAAAGATTTTCCAGGTGGGCTTCAATATTAACCTAGCAGATTCATATTTTTCATCCATTCCAAAAGCCTGTGCTAGGCTTAGACCTTCTATTCGTCCACAAAAGGTCTCATGGTTTCTGAACGATGTCTTAAAGCTAGCATCAGACACTGATAACGAATCCTGCTCCTACATTTCGCTTCTTAGGAAGACCCTGTTTCTTACAGCCATGGCCTCAGGTGCCAGAATTTCAGAATTAGCAGCTCTCTCCCCTAATCCTGAAAACCTAGATTTCCTTCCATCAGGAGAAGTCCTACTCTCTCCAGATAGAGCTTTCCTAGCTAAAAATGAGGACCCACAAAATAGATGGTCCCCTTGGAAAATTATTCCTCTTCCACAGGATGCTTCTCTGTGTCCAGTTGTTACACTTCGGGCCTTTTTAGCTAGGACTGTCACACGCTCGTCTGGCCCCTTGTTTGTCAGGGAACAAGGAGGTACTATCTCCATCCAAGGCATTAGACAGCAAATCCTTTACTTTATCAAGCAAACTAACCCAGAATCCTTTCCACATGCACATGATATCTGGGCTGTAGCAACCTCCATCAACTATTTCCAGAACATGGATTTTGATGACCTTAAAAAGTATACAGGTTGGAAATCCCCTATGGTTTTCAAACGCCACTATTTAAAGAACTTACAGGCCCTTAAATTTCTTACTATTGCTGCTGGGAGTGTCATCTCCCCGGAATAATCTCTTACCTTTCTTCCTTTTCGTCCAACTCTCTTCCTTCTTCCTCCTACCTGCCACTCTCACCACGATGCCTCCCACCTCGCTGGATTTGTTTAGCCCCATATCTAGTGTTATGTCATGGTTGCCTTGTTAATGTTGGTTGCTTACCTTTTGAATTGTATATAGCCCTACCCTTGGGTATTCGTACCGTTTGCCATGTTATTTTATCATGCATATTATGATTATACTGTATTACTTTGCCTTGTGCCATTCATAGCATTAATACTTTTTTATCTACTTAAGGCTTTTGGGTTTTGTGATGATTGTATTACATTGCTTTATTTTGTTTGTACAGTATTCTTTACTATGCCCCATTTATGGCAATTTTCTATTTTACACCTAAGGTTTTTGGTAATTGTGTATGTTATATTACATTCCTTAATAATATAGTAACCTCCACTTGTACATGACGTTTTTAATTTAACCTTTTTTGATTTTATGGGCTTGGAAGGCATTCTCTGGTATATTTTCACCGGGCGTCACAGGTTGACGCAGAAAAGGGATTTTGACGAAGGAAAAATCTATTTCTGGGGAGATACCTGTGACGCCGGGTGAAACCCTTCCCTGTTTTTTCCCCGTCCCTTTCCTTTGCAAGCCACCTCATACAGAAGGATGTGTAGATGGCGCTCGAGTCGGGCGTCGGTGGAGTGGATCAGGTTGGTTTGGTTAGTGCCTCTGTAGCGGCTCGTCCCTTATTGGCGAAGGAATTATCTAAATGGAAGACGACCTGTGAATAGTGGTTTTCACACGCCCTATCTTTATACACGACGCCCTTAGGGTGCTCGCGCGAGGGTAGTAACCTCGGCATTCCATGCTTTAACTTTCTCTGGTATATTTGGAAGTACTTATATCAGAAAAGTAACAAGAAGGACCTTTTCACCGGGCGTCACAGGTATCTCCCCAGAAATAGATTTTTCCTTCCTCAAAATCCCTTTTTTGGGCTCAGGCCATGTCGTCCTGATGGAAGGTTCCTTCATTGGCTTCCTAGGGTATATTTGACTACAGTGATATTCCCAGAGAATTAGACTAAAGGTCTCCAGAATTCTAACTTCTGGCTCGAATATCTCTAAAGTTTCCTTTTAGGTTATCGCATAATATCAGGGGACGTATTCTTGACATGCCACATAGCATTCTGCACCCTGCATAGCGTTTACGCTTCGAGTGAGAAAAGTGGCAAAATAAAAGAGGAGCCGTTACAAAATTCTCCTCCTCCGTTACTGTTTGAGTACTCAGATGATGTCATATTCGTCCGCCATCTTGGATGACGTCGTATCCGCCCGCCATCTTAATTCCTTCTTTTGTAGCGCGTTAGCTCGGTGATTTTCCCAGTGCTCTTCGCTATTCGGATATTATGTCGCAATCTTCAGCTTCAGTTGAGTATTTATATCTTATATCGTATAAATTTAGCCCTGGCCGTAAAGTAACGTTTCTCTCGAAGTAAACTATGTTTTTCTGTGGCAGGGCTATTTCCTAGACCGGAGGTGTCTTTGGCGCTGTCGTTCGTAACGCATGCGTTATTTAGTTAGCCAGAATGACTTTCACGGTACTGTATATAGCTTACACATCATTATTTAGCTATGTAGGCTTCATTGCTAAGAATTAGTTATATTATGCCGTTAGTATTCTTAGTTTCGGCGATTGAGGTAGCCGATCTTGCTTACACCAGGCTTCCTAGCCTAGGCGCTTTAGTTTACTCTCATGCATGATGTAATAAGTGTTCCTGGTGTCATTAATTTCAAATGAAGATATTAGGCAATTTATATGTATAAGATATAAGGATTGCATATAATTTCCTTTCCACGATAGTATATGAAAGAGCTTCGATGACTCAGGTAGTCGATCTCGATGTCACTAGGCTAATAACCTGGTAGCTTTATTATACTTTCATACAATCTCCCCGGTTACCTTTATGTATAAGGTAATCTCTTCTCCCTCTGAGTATAGCGTATGGCTACAATCCTAGCCGACCTTGCCTCGAATTGTGATTCTGGTAATGTTAGGCTAGGGCCTTCTGCTCCTTTCAAAGCCATTGATGATGAGCTTTGAGTTTGGGTCAGAACCTCAGAGTACTTGTCGTGTGCCTCCAACGGTCCAATGGGGTGAATGTACTCCCCTGTTGGACCTAGTTGGCTGGCATAGGGAGCTTTGGCCCCCTAGACTGCACTTGGAGGGGTCATGGGATCCCCTTCTTCCTGTGGTCTAGCGACTAGTCCTGTGCTTGCGGACCCTGGGCTGAAGGATAGTGACTATTCTTTGGTCCAGGATATGTAAGCAAGGGAGTTCTGTTTCCCTTATAGTTGAGGACGGCTTGTTGATGCTGGTTCCTCTTTCTATATTAGCCCACCCTAGGCTGGAGAATGTACTCTTCTTCAGCCCGGGATGGTGCCGGTACTGAAACAAAGCCCCCTTTTTCTGGTGTGACAAGGATGGCATGTGCCAGCCCCTCTCGCACCTTGTACTGGACCCTTTTCCCCTGTCCCTTCTGTCCTTTGGTGATGGCCTAGCCATCACACCTCTATGTCCGTCGTCCTACAATCCCACCGAGTGCCGGCGGGTTGTAGGGCCGGGTCGGTCTTCTGCCCATGTGGCCTAGCCGTTCAGCTTCCCTTCTGGATATGATGTCCTGGGATAGCTGTTCCGGTGGGTCTAGCTGCCGGCAGGAGACCCTATTGCTTTAGAGTGTTCTTTAGTCCTCCCTTTGGCTGCCATCCGTTGCCTTTGTCCGACTAATACCGGCATAGCTGCGGATGGGTGGAAGCCTGATCATGACGTGTTCTCCCCTTCCATTAGAACCCTCATTCCGGAGGAAGGCATTGTCAGGGTGGCTAATGCCGCCACCCTTTCATCTCCCTTCGCTCCTTGCTTTTTCTATCTCTATTGGCTAGTGCTGCAAACTTGAAGGCTGCCAGCCACTAACCTTGCTGGCAAGACACAGGCTAGGCTGGTGGTCCGACCGCCATTGATTCACTGTCACATCTGACTCTGCCAGCGAGAGCCGGCAGTGTCTGTACTTGGCCACTACTCAGTCACATTGTTTGATGGCTGGGTTGGTGTGCCTTCAGTCGGTAACCCGCTGGCAGCCGGCGGGCCGCCGGCAGTCCAGGGGGTTGCCGGCGGGTCGGCGGACCGCCAGCTATACTTAAGGTCTCACTGTGGCCCAGTCACATTGAATGATGGCTGGGATGGTGTGCCTTCTGTCGGTGGGCCGCCGGCATGGCGGCGGACTGCTATGCCGGCGGACTGCTAGCTATACACATAATGAAATATTGTGCCAGTTAAATTAACTCCAAGTACTAGTCTTGCTGGCAGCATGCAGGCAATAACTGTTGTATAGGAGTATACAATAGCCAGTAAATCTGTAGTATAGAACATACTGCAGACAGAAAACTAAGGTATATAATTATACAATAGTTAAAGTTTTCCAACATACTCTGTGCGTCCAAGTGCAGTCTGTTGTTGAGACCTAATTGAATTGGGAAATTAATTCCCTTTTTCTTTACACTGATTGTTGATCAGTTTCTTTAATCCTCGTTATTGATTCTTTGGAAGTGTGTATGGTTTACACTACTCTATCCCTATGGGCTAGAATCTTCCAGTGGGCCTCTTATAAAGAATACCCTAGAATTAATAGTGAGAAAGGTCGCAGCAATTGGCTGGGCGGGATTCACATGTATGTGTCTTTCCTATTTCATTTCCAGCTTACCTATCCTAAGCTCCATGCAATAAAAAGGAATCTGCCATAATAATGATTACAGTATTATAATATTAAGTCTAATGTGATAGACTGCAACATAATTATTTATTTTTCCTCTCTTTACAGGAGGACTATGTCAAGTGTGAGAGCGCGTTTTGCAGCGTTCGCCGCAAGGACTTCTACGGTCACCTGGGGTGTTGGACACACTCCCGTTGCTCCATCACAAAGGGACCTCTGAGGTACTGGTACCTGCAGGTATGTACCGTTTGTAAGGACCTGCTAAATGAGGGGTTTGAGACTCCCAAGTCTGCGGAGTCTAGGGACAATGCTCGGGAGAAACTAAGCAAATGGGTGCGTGGTTTCCAGAAAAACTCTACGGGGCCTTACCTCCCTAGCGAGCACATGAGAACACTGCTGTTCCCCAGAGCATCTGCGGATGCTGTCATCCCTCAGCCTCGCCCTGAGATCCCGTGCATCCAGCTGTCTGTCGACTCAGACGTCTCGGATGCGATGAAGGACATCCACATAGAAGATGAAAGGATGTCAGAGGTGTCAGAGGATACCAAAAAGGACCTTCTGGCAGAAGGCCAAGAAGAGGAGTCAACGTTGGCTCCTGAGTCAGAGGTGGAGGAGGTCGAGTCACTCTCCGTTTCGTCGGTTCTTGCCCCAAAACCTGGACCTTCTACATCCTCCACTCCTCAACCTCCGAAGTCGGATGATACTATGACTGCCATCAAAGCTATGATGGCAATGTTTGATGAGAAGATCAAACAGGGGGATGTGGATCTCATGAAGGAGATTCTTCACGTCACGCTTCACCGGGGGTCTTGGCGTAGACTCAACGTCAAGGATCTTCCCCTGTGTTCCGAGATCAACCTATGGAAGCATGCCGAATACGTGCCCATCACCACTGGCAAGATCGTTATCTTGGACAAGCTGGGCGCTATCCCCGTGAAGGACGTCGAATTCTGGCTCAGCTTTGAGTCATATCCGGACTGCTTCGTTCATCTTAGGACGGAGCCCGTTTCCAAGGAGGAAACAGAGCCTAAAGAGGTCATAGTATTTGACCATTCAAAGGCTCAGGCTCTGTTCACCAGCAACCTGAAGGAAATGGGCTACACCAATTCCAAGGTGCTGGCCCTAAGCAAGAAGCATCCATCCTTTCTTGCGCCTACGACTATGGTCTTCCCCTTTGCGGAGAAGTCCTTCAAGGCACTCCTTAAGGCAGTGGAAGCAGGGAAGCAGGGAAACCTTGCCCTACACTGGAAGAATGTAGGCCCCTCTCCATAGCCCTACCACCCGATGACAAAGACTGGAAGGACATTCAGCAAATCTTCTCAGTCGGGAAGTTGGAGGCTGATATTGCTGGACGCCAGTTCAGCAAGAACCTCCCCAAGTTATCCGCCAGCATTTCCTCAGTTCTTCCAACACTCCACCCCCGTTCTGGAAGAATACGTCCGAGAGCTCTTGAGCAAACGGGTGATCAAGAGAGCAAAGGCCATCAAGTTTCAAGGGAGACAGTTTTGTGTTCCCAAGAAGGACTCAGACAAACTCAGAGTCATTCTGGATTTGTCCCCTCTCATCAAGTTCATTGAGAACATCAAGTTCAAGATGCTAACCCTTCAACACATAAGGGCCCTATTGCCCAAAAGGGCATACACAGTCTCCATAGACATGGCTGACGCTTATTGGCATATTCCGATGAATCACCAGATCTCCTCCTACCTAGGATTCAGGCTTCGAAAAAGAAAGTACGTTTTCAAAGCCATGCCCTTAGGGCTAAACATAGCCCAAAAGATCTTCACGAAGCTTGCAGAAGCAATCGTTCAAGAACTACGCCTACAAGGCATCCAGGTGATGGCTTATCTGGACGATTGGCTAGTGTGGACAGCATCGGAAACGGAATGCTTGCAAGCCTCCAGGAAGGTGATCCAGTTCCTGGAACATCTAGGATTCAAGATCAACACCAAAAAGTCTCGACCATCTCCAGCTCAGAAGTTCCAATGGCTAGGAATACATTGGGACTTACAGTCACATCGCTTCTCCATCCCGTTAAGGAAGAGGAGAGAGATAGCAGGATCTGTCAAGAGACTCCTCAAATCCAAGTGGATTTCAAGACAACAACAGGAGCGAGTGCTGGGCTCCCTCCAGTTTGCTTCTGTGACAGACCCAGTGCTGAAAGCACAGCTAAAAGATGCATCAGGAGTCTGGAGAAGATACGCATCAAACACTCGAAGAGATCTAAGACGACCACTACCGACTCGGCTACGATCACTTCTCAAGCCATGGTCGGAGGCCAAGAAGTTCAAGAGGTCAATACCTCTACAACTGCCTCCGCCCTCAGTTGTCATCCATACGGACGCATCGCTGGAAGGATGGGGAGGTCACTCCCATCAGTGCAAGACTCAAGGAACTTGGTCCTCCCTATTCAAGACGTTTCACATCAACATCTTGGATGCCATGGCAGGCCTTCTCATAGTGAAGAAATTGTCCCCTCGTCCTTCAGTCCACATACGACTGGTTCTAGACAGCGATGTGGTGGTCAGATGTCTGAATCGTCAAGGCTCAAGATCCCCTTAACTCAACCAAGTTATGTTGACCATCTTCCGACTAGCGGAAAGGAAGAGATGGCACTTATCAGCAGTTCACCTTCAAGGGTTCCGCAATGTGACGGCGGACGCTCTATCCAGGACAGCTCTGATAGAGTCAGAATGGTCCCTAGACACAGAATCGTTCTCCTTCATCTTGCATCAAGTCCCGGAACTGCAGATCGACCTCTTTGCAACGAGCGACAACAAGAAACTTTCTCAATACGTGGCCCCGTACGAGGACCCTCGAGCGGAAGCAGTGGACGCCATGTCCTTGGACTGGAACAGATGGACCAGGATTTACCTGTTCCCTCCACCTAACCTTCTGTTAAAGGTCCTCAACAAGCTGAGATCCTTTCAGGGAACAGCAGCCCTAGTGGCTCCCAAGCGGCCCCGGAGCAACAGGTTCCCCTTGATTCTCCCTCTTCATGAGAGAATGCCTTGATGAAGTCATTGAGCTTCAGCACGGCATTCTATTCCCGTGTTGAAACTTGGTGACGGGCAAGAGGGCTCTCAAACTTTGGGAAATTGCTCCCCCAGTTTGAATCTAAATTTCTCTCTTTCTTGTCATTTTCTTAATCTTTATATTGCTTCAACCTTCTCCTAATATAAACTTTCTTTCATGTTGCTGTCCCAACCCTATGAGTAAAATTTCCCATATGTATATGTGTATATATTTACATATATATGTATGTTTTTTATTATTTTTTTTTTAAGGCATGGATGTTTCTACATCTGTTATTGTCGCTTGGGCGGATGTTTCTACATCCGGTATTGCTGCCTGCTTTGATGAATGGGAAACGTGTCACGGTTGAGAGGTGTTTGTGCTCAAAGCTATATGTGAGAGTATTGGATGATCTCAGCCATCCCCATGGTTTGGACCTTTTTGTCGGAACTATTCTCAAGTGTTGGGTCTTCGGAATCCAGGGGGATCCAATGCTTGGGGTAGGACTCTCGGCTTTTGGCCGGAAGCCCGTCATTACAGATATGGGGAGGATGATTCATAGTTTCTTGGTCTCAGGCCTAACAGGCGGGTTCAGCTTACACCTGTGCCTCTATTCTGTTTTGATGCTATCCTTCGGGTAGGGTATGGAGTGGACCATCTAGGAAGTATACTCTCTCTGTGCCGATAGTGGAGAGTGCAAATTTCCTTCCCAACATGTGATGCCTTAATGTTTTCAAGCAGGTAAATCAACTATTCAAAATATCACTCTTCTCTTTTCTTTATGCTAATGGATTCTTGTGACAATGACCCCACCTCCCCTGGATATGCCGACTCGCCCCCGGCACTGTTGACGACCTCTGGCAATTCATTTAAAGAAACTTCCGTTGACGACGTAGGAACTAAAAAGGACTATTGTTTAAACATTCGAAAAAAGGGTAATTTGGGCAACACAGGAAAACTGAATGTCCTGCACGTTACCCAAATCCCATTAGAAGCTAATTATGATGTGCTACATAAAATATTTGAGTGTTACGGATTGATAAAAGAAATTAAAATGAAACTTCAAGATGATAATTGGGATTCTTGGTTATCATTTAATTGTCATGAGGAAGCATTTAATGCAAGCTGTAACATTGTTAATATTAAAGTAGGTAATATGAGTATCAAGGGTGCTCTGTGTGATGGGGCACCTAAAAATCTGGATGTCTACAGACCAGCAGACTGGGTTGATAAAGATATAGAGGTAGATATGCCATCCCAAAGAAAGCCAAAACCACCAATGTGGCTTCTTGCTCAATCTACAGGAGGTACGGAAAATTATTTCAAGATCTGAAAATTTCTTCAGAGGAAGGTAGGAACGATCGCACCTGGAGATATATCTCGATTCGGTAAGAAAAGTTACTTGATAAAGGCCAAGTCATACACACACTCTGTTATATTGTTCAATTTGAAGACAGTAAATGATGATATAAAATTAGATATCAAACCCCATCTAAACTTTAGCTATGGAAGGGGAGTGGTTTTCAATAGGGATCTATATGAATCTACCAAAGAGGAGATATTGGCTATGTGTCCACTATCAGTGTAGAAAGTACATAAAGTACCTGGAACATCAATGATTGTTCTTACTTTCCAGGATGCTTATGTACCTTTCCACATAGACATAGAAAATGAAAGGATTAGCGTTCAACCTTTTAAGCAGAAGCCACTGCAATGTCATAATTGCTTTAAATTTGGGCATCCTTCCAAAGTTTCCAAGAATGATAAAATCTGTAATACTTGCTCCAATATTTACCATGGGGAATGTACACTTGAGGCAAGGTGCTTAAACTGCAACTCTAATCATAAATCTAATGATAGGAGCTGCCAGTTTTATAAGTTAGAAGAGGCTGCCCTCAATAAATCAATTATTGAACATGTAAGCGTGGGGCATGCCAAGAGATTATTAAATAAATCTAATACCCATGCAAAGACATTAAAAACAGGAGAAAAACTTCCTCGGGAATCATCTCACCTACCTACTACTGTAGGTAGTTCTCGAAAAAGGAATTCACCATCTATTGATAAAGTGCTGCATAAGACAAGAACATCTCCTCCTAAAGATTTATCATTGAATATCAACAAAAAGACATTGCCCACCACTATCAAACCTTTGTCCCCCATTACAAAGGATAGTACTAATCTCTCCCAGGCCATATCCTTGCCTGATTTAATGGAGATTCCACCTAAAACCAAGTTATCAGGTGTACCTGTAGTGGGGAAGGTACAAAAACCTGGTAACTCACAACCTATTAATCGTAAAAGAGAGAGACCTCCATCTTTCTCACCCCCTTCCATAAGAAATATTAGAGTTATGACATCAAATAAATATGATGTTTTGTCAGTTGATGTTTCCAATCAACCAGAGGACAATTTAAATAAATCAGAAATTCAAGTTGAGGTCCACCATCCCCCTCAACAAATAGATCAAAAGGATACAAAGAAAACCACAAATGTAAAACCCAACATAACAAGACCATCTCTGAAGAAACCTACAGGAAATAATGTTGGATTAAAAACTGCTAATGGGAAGACCTCATCCAAGATGTCTTCCAGAAATAATCCATAGTTTTCTCCTCCATTTTGCAATGGAACTGTCAAAGTTTAAGGGCGAAATTTGAAGAACTTAACCTCCTAATTCATGAACATTCCCCCATAATTGTATGTCTACAGGAAAGTATGCTTGATGCTAACACTCCTAGTCCTCGAGGGTATGTTAGCTATAGAACACCATATAATCATCAAGCAGGGAGCCATGGCGGAAGTCTCATGTACGTTCGTCGAGATGTTCCCCAAATACCTATGTTTATACGTACAACCCTGCAGGCAGTGGTTGTGCAGATTGATATAGGGAGAAAATATACAATATGCTCTCTGTACTTACCTCCAAATGATAATATTTAATATGATGATTTAGCAGAGGTCATTCAACAACTCCCTCAACCTTTTCTCATACTGGGAGATATGAATAGTAGGCATCCTTTATGGGGTGATGTTTTGGCAAACATAAGGAGCAATATTATCTCATCAATTGTGGAGAATGAGGATGTGGGACTCCTTAATACAGGAGAGCCCACGCACTTCCATGTTCAGACAGGTACCTTGTTATGCATTGACCTTTCAATTGCAAGCTCTAACTGCCTTCTTGATTTTGATAAGAGGACATTAGATGATTGGCATACTAGTGATCATGCACCAATCATTAAAAACACCAACAAGGGTCCGCCTTTACAAAGACCGCCACGATGGAATCTTGACAAGGCAGACTGGGTTAAATTTTGTGAGCTAAGTGAAATCGAAGGGAGTGCATAACAGTTTGAAAGTATTGATGATGCCATAGACCTACTGAATGGAACTCTCCATACAGCAGGAATCAATTCGATTCCCAAAACCACAGGACTATTCAAAAGACGACCAGTCCCATGGTGGTCTTCAGAATTAACAGCCTTGCACAGAGCCACCAGAAAATCTCTGACCTAACAAGCGCGCGTAACCTGGGAATGGGAACTGCAAACCCGGCGGATAAAACTCAAAGTCCTCCACCGGCCGGGTTCCACAACCTTCAATCGTTAACATGCCCTCTGAGAATGAGGCATGCAGAGCCAACCTCCATGGGTTGCTCTTCACAAAAGCCGGGAGCTTCGAAGCATCCGGGACCACAAACTGCTGCTGTTGTGGGAGGCCGGATCTCAAAAGAGACTCCATCATGGACTCTTGGTTTTGCAGCCTCTGTCCAAAAGAGTGCATGGATTGGAGTTGGTCAGCAATAGGACCAATATGGGATTGCACAATTCTACCCACCCTCTCCATTAACTGACTTGAAAAGGCTACTGGGTCAAAAGCCAATTCTAGAGACTTGGCTTTTGAAACCTTCACCCTCGAACCAGAAGCCGTCGGAGAAGTCTTTTCCAAGACTGGTCGTCGTCGACCATCCAAGGATGTCTTTCTGGAAAGAGATTTACGGATCTTGGAAGGCTTATTAGCCTTAGGTAAAGTCTTTTTCACATGCTTAAATTTAGGAACCACTGAGCATGATTTGTGCATGGTATTACTAGGAAAACCCTGAAAAACAGATTTTGAGCGAAGCGAAAAATCTATTTTTGGGTGAGATAGCCATGACGTCCTGATGGAAGGTTCCTTCAGTAGCTTCCTAGGGTATATTTAACTACAGTGGATATTCCCAGAGAATTAAACTAAAAGTTATCACAGAATTCTGACTTCTGGTGCGAGTACCCTAAAGGTTTCCCTCTAGGATATCGTATATCAACAGGGGACGCATGTATTAACACGCCACATAGCTATCTGCACCCCATATAGAGTTAACACTTCGATATGGAAAGGTGGAGAATAACTGGGGAGCCGTTCCACAGTTACACTCATCCGTGGCTGCTTTTGGTACTCGAGACGTAAACAAATGGGCTCCATTGCTAAATGACTTCACGTCAGTCCTCATCCTGAGGCCAGCTTCTTGCTAATCTCCATGATACAGCAGGACAGGGCGGGGCCTGAAAGGCTGGACTAGAATAGACGGGAGGGTCCATCAGGACGTCATGGCTATCTCACCCAAAAATAGATTTTTCGCTTCGCTCAAAATCCGTTTTTTGGGCTCAAGCCATGACGTCCTGATGGAAGTGTACCAGAGAATTAATGTATCGTGGAAATTTTCCCCTTTTTTATGCAAGTGCCAAGGGCTTTGAATAGAGGTATGTAACATGTCCTTATTAGAGGTTCCGTGAAGAACCAGCTTCCTGCCCCCCTGGCAGAGAAGTCTGGTGGACCATACTAATATCTCGAAGCGATCATTGAAGAGCTACTCACCCTGCGGAGAGTTCGTGCAGGACTCGGAGACAAGACATAAGGTTAATATTCGGGTAGGAATATTATCAAGCATAGGTAAGTGATTAACATTTACTACACTCCCTGGAGGAGAGATCAATCTGGTCTCGAAGGCAGGACGAAGGTAAGTATTCAGGTAGGAATATTATCAAAGCATGAGTGAGTATATAATACAAGTATATCTATATTATTCTTCTCTTTCAGAAGGAAAGGGGTAAATGAAACTATGACAAACTTATATTTCATAATAAATAATAGGAGCGGAGAGAGGCGCACATGTAATAAAATAGACATTTTATTTCATAGATTGCAGATTATTGTGATAACAATTCCAATAATGAATGTAAAGTTTATTTACAATAATAAAGAATAATGTACATAGAAAATAAAAGACTTCAATCTTGAATCTGAAAAGAAATTTCGCTTTTAGAAACACAAGTTCCAGAGGAACGTCAGTCTTTTTCAAAGAAAACACATCATGCCCTAGGGCATGTGGCACTCATGTGAAGTCTATGACATTTCACCTTGGTAAGAACAGTCTATTAGAAACACTAAGTGTCCATGAAATCACTATGTATCACAAAAGGGTCAACACAGGCACCCGTAGAGTTAAAGTCCCAAGTAACTCACTGTTCTATGCAGAGTTAAACGGCAGGTTTCATAACACTACCTGCGGCTACCACGAAATGTTTAACTGCATGCACTTGCTTCGCGTAGTGCTTGAAGAAAACGCGCGACGATTTCCAACCTGTGAAGCTCTTGAGGCTTTCGAAATCCATGCTCTGGAAGAAGTTCAGAGAAGACGCGACTTTTCTAGGATCATGACCTGCGGGTGTACTGTCAGGATCCGCTCTGCGAATGAAGTAGGTGATTTTCGCTCTTAGTTGTTTCAGTGACAAGTCACTACCCGATGTTTCTCCTTTGAAGAGTTGTCCTCCACCGAAGTCTGAAGTTCTTCGAAGATAGACCTTAAGACTCTCCACTGGGCATAGAGAGACATCTTCCTTCAGGGGGCAGATTCTCCAAGGGCCCCATCTCTTGGTGGGTAGTTCATTCTTAGCGAGAAACGTCGGATCAGGGAAGAGGATAAGCTCTCCTGTATCTGCGAACAAGATATGACCCTCTTCTCTTGATAATGCCACTATTTCACTGACTCGGGCTCCCGAGACGAGAGCAAAAAGGAAGATAACTTTATGAGTCAGGTCTTTTAGAGGGCACGAATCGTTGTCCAGGTTAGAGGCAAAATGGAGCACGTTGTCCAGGGACCAGGAGATAGGTTTTGGTGGAGGTGCTGGGCGTAGTCTAGCGCATGCCTTTGGTAATTTATTGAAGATATCGCTGGACAGATCAATCTGGAAGGCGTACAGGAGTGGTCTAGTCAAAGCCGATTTGCAGGTGGAAATCGTGTTGGCTGCTAAGCCTTGTCCATGAAGGTGAATGAAGAAGGACATGCAAAAATCAATGGTGATTTCCGTAGGATTTTTTGCCTTGACGAACGAGACCCACTTTCTCCAGGAAGATTCGTATTGCCGTCGTGTGGATTCAGTCTTGTATTCCTCGAGGAAGTCTAGACTTTTCTTCGAGATTCCAAACCTTTTCTTTGCGGCTAAGGAGAGAAAATCATAAGATGAAGGTCCCTGACTTTCAGTGATGAAGCGAAGACAGTCGACTTCTGTACTTGTTGAGAGAGAACTGGGCCCGGTAGGGGGATCAGCTTGGGCTGCAGCTCCAGGACCAGAGGGTACCAATTGCTCCGGGGCCACTTGGGAGCCACTAGGGCCGCTGAAGGTTCTCAGTTTGGAGAGGACTTTCAGCAGAAGGTTGGGAGGAGGTAACAGGTATATCCTGGACCATCTGTTCCAATCCAGTGACATGGCATCCACTGCTTCTGCCTTGGGGTCCTCGTACGGGGCCACATATCGAGGAAGTTGATTGTTGTCGCTCGTTGCGAAGAGATCGATCTGAAGTTCCGGGACTTGGTGAGAGATGAAGGAGAATGACCTTGCGTCTAGAGACCATTCCGACTCTATTTGGCTTGTCCGTGATAGAGCGTCCGCCGTCACGTTGTGGAATCCTTGTAGGTGAACTGCAGACAGGTGCCATTTCTCCTTTTCTGCCAGACGAAAGATCGGAAGAAGTACCTGATTTATCTGGGGCGATCTCGAGCCCTGACGATTGAGACATCTGACTACCACCGAGTTGTCCAGAGTCAGACGGATGTGGATCGAGGGAGGCGGGGAGAGTTTCTTCAGGGTGAGAAGAACCGCCATGGCCTCCAAGATGTTGATGTGAAACGTCTTGAATAGGGGAGACCATGTTCCCTGAACCTGTCGTTGGTGGGAGTGACCTCCCCAACCCTCCAGTGAAGCGTCCGTGTGGATGTTGATCGATGGAGGAGGGTGTTGAAGAGGAATGGACCTTTTCAGGGCCTTTGCTTCCGACCACGGCTTTAATAGTGAACGAAGTCTGTTTGGAAGCCGTCTCTTGAGGTCTCTTCGAGCAATGGATGCGAAACGTCTCCAGACTCCCGCGGCATCCTTTAGCTGTGCGCGAAGCACTGGGTTTGTCACAGAGGCGAACTGTAGAGAGCCGAGAACTTGTTCCTGCTGTCGTCTTGAGATCCGTTTGGATTTCAGAAGTCTTCTGACAGACCCTGCTATTTCCTTCCTTTTCTTCTGTGGGATGGAAAGGCGGTGTGACTGAAGATCCCAATGGATTCCCAACCATTGGAACTTCTGAGCTGGAGAGAGGCGAGATTTATCGGTGTTTATCTTGAATCCCAGATGCTCTAGGAACTGGGTGACTTTGTTGCATGCTCTTACACAATTTTCGGGCGATGCCGCCCAGACTAGCCAGTCGTCTAGGTAGGCCATCACTTGGACGCCCTGAAGACGGAGTTGTTGGACGATGGCGTCTGCCAGCTCGGTGAAGATCTGTGGAGCCACGTTGAGTCCAAAGGGCATGGCCCTGAAGGCGTAACTTTTCCTTTGGAGTCGAAATCCTAGGTAGGAGGAAGCGTAATGATTCATTGGAACGTGCCAGTAGGCATCCGCCAGGTCTATGGAGACCGTGTAGGCCCCTTGAGGCAGAAGGGTCCTTATTTGTTGCAGAGTCAGCATCTTGAACTTGTTGTTCGCAATGAACTTGTTGAGAGGGGATAAGTCTAGAATGACTCTGAGTTTGTCGGAGTCCTTCTTGGGAACGCAAAATAGTCTCCCTTGGAACCTGGTTGACTTTACCCTCCTGATCACCTTCTTGTTCAAGAGTTCTAGGACATATTCTTCCAGGAGGGGGGTTGACTGTTGGAAGAATTTCTGGAAGGCTGAGGGTGGTTGAGTCCAGCTCAAGCCTAGTCCCTTCTTGACGATGCTGTGCGCCCAGGGATCGAAGGTCCAACGATCCTGGAATTGGCGGAGTCTTCCTCCCACCGGAAGCACTTCATTGCTTCTGGTGTCCCGAGGGTTTGCCACCTCGGCCGCTAGCTCCCCTTCCTCCTCTGCCTCTGGAGGGACGGCGAGACGAATTTCTGCCGGAACCTCTGCTTGAGCCCCTACCTCTGGGACGAAAGGTAGTAGCGTGTTGCTCATATGCAGGGGTAAAGACTGGTGACTGCGACACCAGCTGTGGCTGTGTGGCCACTTGGGGAGTAGCGGTACCCGGAAACTGCCGTCTCTGTTGACGTTGCTGGGGTTTCGGCTTTTGAGGTTTCCTCTTAGGTTGATGGCCATCGTCCTGAGAGGATTTCCTCTTTCTTGACATGCCCCACTTGTGGAGAAGGTTCCTATTCTCCGTGGCGGCCTTGTTTGCAATCTCTTTCACCAGGGAGGAAGGAAAGAGATACTTACCCCAGATATTGGAGGAAATCAGCCTCCGGGGTTCGTGTTTCACCGTTGCGTTGGCGAACACGAATTCACGACAGGCTCTGCGAGCCCTAGTGAAGCTATATAGGTCCTTCGTCACCGTTGCCAAGTGCGATTTGGCTAGGACCATATAAAAGTCCGGGACTCTTGTATCCCCGGCCATAAGTTCTAGCTGTACCTGGTGGGACAGCGACGCGGCAAGCCTCTCCTTCGTATCCTGTTCCCTACGAAGGAGGTGATCATTTAGCCTTGGGAGGTCCTCATTGAATTGACGACCGGCTACGTCAGGCTCTAATTTCCCTACCGTGAAGGTTGACTGGAGGTCTTTCCAGTGCCTATCATCGGGAGGAACAGTAAGGGAGAAGGGTCTGCACTCCTCCAGTGCAGGGCAAGGTTTCCCTTCCTCCACTGCCTTTAAGACCGCTTTGAAGGCCTTTTCGATGAAAGGGAAAGTCGCAGCATTCGGCGCAACGAAGGTTGGATGCTTCTTACTAAGCGCCGGCATCTTGGGGTTGGTGAAACCCCTACTCTTCACCGCCTGGGCTAACATAGCTTGGGCCTTCGCGAGATCGAACACGATAACCTCCTTCGGTTCGGTCTCTTCCTTTGAGGCTGGTTCGGACCTGAGCCGGACGTAACAGTCCGGATAAGCCTCGAAATTCGGGAAGAATTCCACTTCTTCCAACAAGATAGAGCCAACCCTTTCACTGATGTAGATCTTTCCAGTCGTGATTGGCATATGCTCTGCATATCTCCATGGGTTAGCTTCCGTGCAAGTGGGGAGGTCCTTAACCGAAATCCGTTTCGGTTGTTTAAGATTAACCAGAGTAGTCCGGAATTGCTCCTGGGTTTCTCGTAGTTTTCTTTCCATGAGGGCTTCAAGCATCTTGAAGACCTCCTGAGTGGCCGATGGAAGAGGGTCTGGGGTGGCGGAAGTCGAAGGAACAGGTTCCTCGGACGGTGCAGGAGTTGCTGCGGGAGTAGAAGCGGGAGCGACCTCAGTCTCCGAATCAGGGTATTCCACCTGATCTTCCTCATAGTCGAGTTCCTCGCCCATGAGGTTCTTCTCCGTCTCTTCTGACACTTCCGACATACGTTCCACGTTATCGGAATCAAGATGGCACTCATGCATAGACTGGGCCATGACAATATCAGGTTCCACCACGATCTGGACGGTGGGGATCTGATCACGGGGGACCACAGTGTCTTTGGATGCCTTTGGGAAAAGCAAGGCCCTCAAATCTTCGTTGGCGAGATACGGTCCGGTGGCGTTCTTCTGGAAGCCACGCACCCATTTGCGTAGCTTCTCTCGAGCGTTGTCCCTTGCCCCCGCAGAAGGAGGATCGTCGAACGCCTCGACCAAACGACTCTAGCAGACTGTACAGTTCTGTGGGTCCCAATACTTCAGGTCGCCTTTCTTGGCGGCGCAGGGGGCGTGGGTCCGGCACGCCTTGTGCCCGTAGAAGTCCGGGCGCTTCACCCCGCAGAAGTTGCTTTCACACTTCATATACTCCTCCTGTAAAAGAAAGAGATCATGAGTACATGGAAGGCATAAGAATGACTTACATTACTCTAAAATTAAGATAACTTAATCTAAAATTTTTAAAACAAAGTAATTCACAAGGTATTATAATGTTTGAGAATAATGAGCGGGAAAGGAAGTAGATAGACACATACTTGTGAATCCCGCCCAGTCGGTTACCGTAACCTTATCAGTAGGCAATTTCTTTTGTGGCCGAAGGTCACAAAACGGAAATCCATATGGATAAGCCGTGGTGGGTAGAAGCTAAGCTTCTAACAGAAATTGCCCGCAGGGTGTAGCAGGGTCTGAGACCACTCAGATCCCTGGAGTAGAAGGGGAAAAGGAAAAACCCCTTATTAAATATAGGTTCCGGCAATCGGCTGCACTAAGACACACAAAGTATGCTGGAATATTGTAATGTGCAATCAAACAGCATAGCCACAGACTTGGATGGTAAGACAATACCTATTTATAGAAGTGGCCAAGCCATCTGGCTGCAGCATTTTGACTGTCGGCATGTTGTCGGCAGGTATGGGAAGGGGTGCATGTCCCTTATCGTCTCAGGAGGTTGCTGGAAGACCGACGCCACGCCGGAGGCCAGTCCTGCAGGGTGGAAGGCATCAAGACAGACACACTGAGTATCTAAAGTATAATACCATCGTGGCGACCGCCGGCACAGCGGCGGGTCGCCGGCAGGGGGCGGCGGGTCGCCGGCAGGGGGCGGCAGCTCCGGCAGCCGAAGGCTGACGGCCTGGTGAGCTTGGATCAATTCATAAGATAGATATGTATATGTTTGAATACCTAGACCGCCGGCAATCAATGCCGGCACGCCGGTGGCCGGCTCCGAAGGTCGGCTAGCAGTTACTAGGTAAAATGAGGGGTGGGACGTCGGCTGTATGTCGACGGAAGGCGGCAGCCTCCGGCACACGGAAGGCTGACGTCTTAGAGGGGGAGGGCATCTTATGAAACAATGTCACCAGAGGTAATGGCGGTATCGCCGGCAGTAGAGGCGGCAAGGGACCGGCACCAGGATAGAAAGAGAGAAAGGTAAGGAGGGATGGAAGGGGTAAGATCTCATACCACACCGGCATCCCTCCGGAGAGAGTGCACTCATGATAGGAGTGGATACTCCTAGCATCCGGCGGCAGGGAGCCGGCAGTCGGCCGGGTGCCTGGGGTAACCCAAGGGAGGGTTAGAGGGCACTCAAGAGGGGGGAAACCCCCGCCGGCCGGACCGCTGCCGGCAACCACCTCCATAGAACGCTATGAAGGGTATGTGTACCAGAGCGGCCAGCTCAGCAGGAGAACAAGTTAGCCCTACCACTCCACCCAAGGGAGGAGTTGTAGGACTAAGGACAGATGTGTGTAGGCAAGCCTACACCAAAGGCATAGGTGGGGAGGGGGAAGATGAGGGGTCTTTCTAGAGGAGACTCTGTATGAGAACGGACACCAAGGGAAGGGAGAACGCTCCCTAACCTAGGTTAGGTAGCCCAGAATGAGAACGGTACAGGAGTACCGTCCCAAACTATAATATGGCAGTCAACCCCCAGAGCTTAACTTAGAGAAGGAGGGCTAACTCCTAGGCTAGGCAAGCTTGAAAGACACATCGCAAGTTGCAGGGAGGAAGGAGTAACCCAACCAGGTGCAACTGAGGAAGGGCAGAGCCGTTCCTTATTTCTCGGTCACGACCCTAAGGGAGGATCATTCCCTTAGGGTAGACAGAGAAGCGATAAATACTCTTTTTGTAGACAAGATTCCCCTATATAGAAGGGGAAGCAAGGCCACACAGAGGGAATGCCCGCAGGCAGGGAGATTAGGGAGCATATAGGGGTTCCTACATTAGGTTAGGGTGGAAAGATACGCAATCAACCCGGTCCCCTATATGGTCCCCGAAGGCGAAAACACTTGCATCACAGTTAAAAGTATGTTTAATAATGCCACAATCTTCATAACTTAACCTAGGAACACTGGAATATATCATGCATGAAAACAAGCACTAGGCTATCCAGCCTAGGGGCTAAACTAGCGATCTAGTATGGGGTCGAACGGCGACCGAGTCTGATGAGCGCTAAAACACGGTATAAGTAATTCCTAGCTATGAAGACTAAATAACTAATAATATTAATTAGTTAAGTGACCGGAGAAGGCTGTCCTGGCTAACTAAATAAAGCATGCAATATGAAAAGCAACGCCATAAATTGGCGTGTCCGGGATCGGCACAGCTCTGCCACAAAACTTAATATTTTACGAAAAGTAGAAGTTACTTTACGGCTAAAGCTTATTTAAACAATACTGGGACCTGGTACTCTACTTTCCAGAAGAAGGCGAGGCTGAAGGCAGCGACATAATGGCGATGTAAGCTGATGAAAAACGCACTCAAGGAAAATCCGACCAAAGCAGGGAGCTATAGGCTGAAGGATGAGGACGGACGTGACGTCATTTAGCAATGGCGCCCGTTTGTTTACGTTTCGAGTACCAAAAGTAGTCACGGACGAGTGTAACTGTGGAACGGCTCCCCAGTTATTCTCCACCTTTCCATATCGAAGTGTTAACTCTATATGGGGTGCAGATAGCTATGTGGCGTGTTAATACATGCGTCCCCTGTTGATATACGATATCCTAGAGGGAAACCTTTAGGGTACTCGCACCAGAAGTTAGAATTCTGTGATAACTTTTAGTTTAATTCTCTGGGAATATCCCTGTAGTTAAATATACCCTAGGAAGCTACTGAAGGAACCTTCCATCAGGACGTCATGGCTTGAGCCCAAAAAACATAAATATAAAGAAATTCTCAGAATACGGGATACCCACCGGAGTGAGAAGCGTAAGCGAGAAAGGACAAACAGACTAACAATCTTCAAAATCCGTAGGGCTCTGGAAAAACGTAAAACAGATAGGAGTATAAATAAGGCGCCGGAAGACATGTGAAAGTCCGGCGTATAAACTAAAATGATATAACAAAATATAATAAAATATAATAATAACGCATTAGGGCGTACGAGAGTGGTCCTAAAATGGCCGCCTCTGGTCATGGCAGTGCACCGCTTAACACACCTAAATTATGTTAATTTAACTATGAGAAGGGAGCCAAAAATTATACACAGGAAAGATTATACAGTATACTCAACTTTCCGCAGGATGAAGATGCTGGAGATTGCATTGTAATATTCCTTAAAAACAGTAACAACACCGAGAGCAACTCGGGAGAACACCGTGCTTAATTGGCTGCTATTAAAGGAATAGTTACGCCGTAGTAGTACTGGGAGAGGGGATCCACCGGGTGACCTTGATAACGGCTCCCCTTCAAATTCGCCACTCTTCCCCCCTCAAAGCGGAATCTCTACTCGTGGTGAAGACTGCCATATATCGTGTCAAGAAATACGTCCCCTGATATTATGCGATATCCTTAAAAGTTATATTAAGGATACTCGCGCCAGGAGTTAGAATTCTGGAAACCTGTGGTTAATTCTCTAGGAGTATCACTGTAGCCAAATATCCCTTAGAAAGCTGCCTAAAGGAACCTTCCATCAGGACGACATGGCTGAGCCCAAAAAATTAAGTTGATAACCTCAATAGAAAAGACGCAGGAGGGGGAATTAGCCTATAAGTTACCAACCATCTATCCAATCCACACCCTCAAAGGGAAATGGACAAATTGGTAGGAAACCAATAACTATATGTAGTGGTTATTCAATGCAGGGGCCTAGAAAACCTTTCGTAGGAGTTCCCATGCCCAACATACATAAAGAAGCCTTAAAAGTTGAAGGAGTAAGGCTTTTATCTTAATTTGTAATAGAATTCACTTACAGTCAGTAGAGAATTCATCTTAGTTATGTAAGATGGTCTCGGATAAAAAAGGACAGAAAGGCATGTGCCCTATAGGTACCGGCAATGCCAGGGAGGAACGGCATTGCCGCCATCATCTTATGTGCCCTAAAGCACTGGTACAGATATCCACACCCATAGACTAGCACTACCCTGCCGCCAGTAACGACAATGCTGTCAGGGGCAATATTGCCCAAGGGCAGCAGAGATAACGGTCAAGTGTTTCCTCAGAAAACACCTTGGCAAAAGTGAAGGCAGTGTTGCCAGTGGCGGCACGGCCGTAAGCAGCGACGTATCTCCAGAACGGGTACTATAAAAGAGTATAAAGTGTCGAAAGGGGGTGAAATAGCAGTTATTCTGGCGCTGCCAAAGGCATGTACGCCAGATATACCAGCGTTACTAGAAGCACCAGCAGCACTAGGAGGTAATAGCATTGCTGCCAGTGTCCTATGAGACTTAAGGCGCTGGCACAGTCAACCACTCCTACAGACTAGTACTAGCCCCGCCACCCACTTGCCGTTAGGGGCAAAGGTGCCTAGGGCGGCATTGCCACCAGCGTCCTATGTGACTTTTTTGGGCTCAAGCCATGACGTCCTGATGGAAGGTTCCTTCAGTAGCTTCCTAGGGTATATTTAACTACAGTGGATATTCCCAGAGAATTAAACTAAAGGTTATCACAGAATTCTAACTTCTGGTGCGAGTACCCTAAAGGTTTCCCTCTAGGATATCGTATATCAACAGGGGACGCATGTATTAACACACCACATAGCTATCTGCACCCCATATAAAGTTAACACTTCGATATGGAAAGGTGGAGAATAACTGGGGAGCCGTTCCACAGTTACACTCATCCGTGGCTGCTTTTGGTACTCGAGACGTAAACAAACGGGAGCCATTGCTAAATGACGTCATGTCCGTCCTCATCCTTTTGCCTGTAGCTCCTCGCTTAAGTCGGATTTTCCCTAAGTGCTTTTTTCATCAGCTTACATCGTCGTTATGTCGCTACCTTCAGCGTCGCCTTCTTCTGGAAAGTTGAGTACCAGGTCCCAGTATTGTTTAAATAAGCTTTAGCCGTAAAGTAACTTCTACTTTTTGTAAAATATTGTGTTTTGTGGCAGAGCTGTGCCGATACCGGATGCGCCATTTTATGGCGTTGCTGTTCATGTTGCATGCTTTATTTAGTTAGCCAGAACAGCCCTCTCCGGTCATTTAACTAATTAATATTATTAGTTATTTAGTCTTCATAGCTAGGAAATACTTATATCGTGTTTTAGCGCTCATCAGACTCGGTCGCCGTTCGACCCCATACTAGATCGCTAGCTTAGCCCCTAGGCTGGACAGCCTAGTGCTTGTTTTCATGCATGATATATACCAGTGTTCCTAGGTTAAGTTATGAAGATTGTGGCATTATTAAACATACTATTGACTGTGATGTAAGTGTTTCGCCTTCGGGGACCATATAGGGGACTGTGTTGATTGTATATCATTCCATCCTAACCTAATGTAGGAACCCCTATATGCTCCCTATCCCCCTGCCTGCGGGCATTCCTTCTGTGTAGTCTTGCTTTCCCTTCTATATAGGGGAATCTTGTCTACAAACAGAGTATTTATCGCTTCTCTGCCTACCCTAAGGGAATGATCCTCCCTTAGGGTCGTGACCGAGAAATAAGGAACGGCTCTGCCCTTCCTCAGTTGCACCTGGTTGGGTTACTCCTTCCTCCCTGCAACTAGCCATGTCTTTTTCAAGCTTTCCTAGCCTAGGAGTTAGCCCTCCTTCTCTAGGTTAAGCTCTGGGGGTTGACTCTGCCCTTTTATAGTTTGAGACGGTACATCTGTACCGTTCTCATTCTGGGCTACCTACCCTAGGTTAGGGAGCGTTCTCCCTTCCCTTGGTGGCCGTTCTCATACAGAGTCTCCTCTATAGAAAGACCTATTCTTCCCCCTCCCCACCTATCCCTTTGGTGTAGGCTTGCCTACACATATCTGTCCTTAGTCCTACAACTCCTCCCTTGGGTGGAGTGGTAGGGCTAGTTGTTCTCCTGCTGAGCTGGCCGCTCTGATACACATACCCTTCATAGCGTTCTATGGGGGTGGTTGCCGGCGGCGGTCCTGCCGGCGGGGGTTTCCCCCCTCTTGAGTGCCCTCTAACCCTCCCTTGGGTTACCCCGGGCACCTGGCCTACTGCCGACGGATGCTAGGAGTATCTACTCCTATCATGAGTGCACTCTCTCCGGAGGGATGCCGGAGGGGTATGGGATCTTACCCCTTCCATCCCTCCTTACCTTTCTCTCTTTCTGTCCTGGTGCCGGTCCCTTGCCGCCTCTACTGCCGGCGATAGCCGCCACTACCTCAGGTGACATTCTTTCATAAGATGCCTCCCCCCCTCTAAGACGTCAGCCTTCCGTGTGCCAGAGGCTGCCGCCTTCCGTCGACATACAGCCGACGTCCCACCCCTTATTTTACCTAGTAACAGCGGGCCGACTTTCAGAGTCGGCCTCCCGCATGCCGGCATTGATTGCCGGCAATCTAGGTATACAACCATATACATATCTATCTTATGAATTAATCCATAGCTCACCATGCCGTCAGCCTTCGGCTGCCAGAGCCGCCGCCCCCTGCCGACGAACCGCCGCTGTGCCGGCGGTCGCCACGATGGTATTATACTTTAGATACTCAGTGTGTCTGTCTTGATGCCTTCCACCCTTCAGGACCGGCCTCCGGCGTGCCATCGGTCTGCCGGCACTCTCCTGAGACGTTAAGGGACATGCACCCCTTCCATGCCTGCCGGCAACATGCCAACAGTCAATATACTGCAGCCAGATGGCTTGGTCACTTCTATATAGGTATTGTCTTACCATCCAAGATTGTGGCTATGCTGTTTGATTGCACATTACAATTTTCCAGCATACTCTTATCTTAGTGCAGTCGATTGCTGGAACCTACATTTAATAAGGGGTTTCTCCTATACCCCTTCCCCTCCAAGGATCTGAGTGGTCTCAGACCCTGCTACACTCTGCGGGCAATTTCTGCTAGAAGCTTAGCTCGGCTCATCCATAAGGATTCTCTCATTGTGACCTTCGGCCACAAAAGAAATTGCCTACAGATAAGGTTACGGTAACCGGCTGGGCGGGATTCACAAGTATGTGTCTATCTACTTCCTTTCCCGCTCATTATTCTGAAGCATTAAAAACGGATTTTGAGCGAAGCGAAAAATATATTTTTGGGTGAGATAGCCATGACGTCCTGATGGACGTAAAGGCTTGAGCCCAAAAATGCCTTATAATTAATTTAATTTTTTAAAAATTTAGATTAAGATATCTTAATTTTAGAGTAATGTAAGTCATTCTTATGCCTTCCATGTACTCATGATCTCTTTCTTTTACAAGAGGAGTGTATGAAGTGTGAGAGCAACTTCTGCGGGGTGAAACGCCCGGACTTCTACGGGCACAAGGCGTGCCGGACCCACGCCCCCTGCGCCGCCAAGAAAGGCGACCTGAAGTATTGGGACCCGCAGAACTGCACAGTCTGCAAGAGTCGTTTGGTCGAGGCATTCTACGATCCTCCTTCTGCGGAGGCAAGGGACAACGCTAGAGAGAAGCTACGCAAATGGGTGCGTGGCTTCCAGAAGAACGCCACCGGACCGTATCTTCCCAACGAAGACTTGAGGGCCTTGCTTTTCCCAAAGGCATCCAAAGACTCTGTGGTCCCCCGTGATCAGATCCCCACCATCCAGATCGTGGTGAACCTGATGTTGTCATGGCCCAGTCCATGCATGAGTGCCATCTAGATTCCGACAACGTGGAACGTATGTCGGAAGTGTCGGAAGAAACGGAGAAGAACCTCATGGGCGAGGAACTCGACTACGAGGAAGATCAGGTGGAATACCCTGATTCGGAGACCGAGGTCGCTCCTGCTACTACTCCCGCAGCAACTCCTGCACCGTCCGAGGAACCTGTTCCTTCGACTTCTGCCACCCCGGACCCTCTTCCATCGGCCACTCAAGAGGTCTTCAAGATGCTTGAAGCCCTCATGGAAAGAAAGCTACGAGAAACTCAGGAGCAATTCCGGAAGACTCTCGTTAGCCTTAAGCAACCGAAAAGGATTTCGGTTAAGGACCCCCCACTTGCTCGGAAGCTAACCCATGGAGATATGCCGAGCATATGCCAATTACAACTGGCAAAATCTACATCAGTGAAAGGGTTGGCTCTATCTTGCTGGAAAAAGTGGAGTTCTTCCCGAATTTCGAGGCTTATCCGGACTGTAACGTCCGGCTCAGGTCCGAACCAGCCTCAAAGGAGGAGACCAAACCGAAGGAGGTTATCGTGTTCGATCTCGCAAAGGCCCAAGCTATGTTAGCCCAGGCGGTAAAGAGTATTTCACCAACTCCAAGATGCCGGCGCTTAGCAAGAAGCATCCAACCTTCGTTGCGCCAAATGCTGCGACCTTCCCCTTCATCGAAAAGGCCTTCACAGCAGTCTTAAAGGTAGTGGAGAAAGGGAAACCTTGCCCTGCACTGGAGGAGTGCAGACCCTTCTCCATTACTGTTCCTCCCGATGATAGGCACTGGAAAGACATCCATTCAACCTTCACGGTAGGGAAACTAGAGCCTGACGTAGCCGGTCGTCAATTTAATGAGGACCTCCCAAGGCTAAATGATCACCTCCTTCGTAGGGAACAGGATACGAAGGAGAGGCTTGCCGCGTCGCTGTCCCACCAGGTACAGCTTGAACTTATGGCCGGGGATACTAGAATCCCGGACTTTTATATGGTCCTAGCCAAATCGCACTTGGCAACGGTGACAAAGGACCTATATAGCTTCACTAGGGCTCGCAGAGCCTGTCGTGAATTTGTGTTCGCTAACGCAACGGTGAAACACGAACCCCGGAGGCTGATATCCTCCAATATCTGGGGCAAGTATCTCTTCCCATCTTCTTTGGTGAAAGAGATTGTAGACAAAGCCGCCACGGAGAATAGGAACCTTCTCCACAAGTGGGGTATGTCAAGAAAGAGGAAATCCTCTCAGGATGATGGCCCTCAGCCTAAGAGGAAAACTCAGAAGCCGAAACCCCAGCAACGTCAACAGAGACGACAGTTTCCGGGTCCCGCTACTCCCCGAGTGGCCACACAGCCACAACAGACCTTTCAGTCGGTCCCCCAACCGGTGGTGTCGCAGTCACCGGTCTTCACCCCTGCGTATGAGCAACACTGTACTACCTTTCGTCCCAGAGGTAGGGGCTCAAGCAGAGGCTCCGGCAGAGATTCTTGTTGCCGTCCCTCCAGAGGCAGAGGAGGAAGGGGAGCTAGCGGCCGAGGTGGCAAACCCTCGGGACACCAGAAGCAATGAAGTGCTTCCGGTGGGAGGAAGACTCCGCCAATTCCAGGATCGTTGGACCTTCGATCCCTGGGCACACAGCATCGTCAAGAATGGACTAGGCTGGAGCTGGACTCAACCACCCCCAGCCTTCCAGCAATTCTTCCAACAGTCAACCCCCCTCCTGGAAGAATATGTCCTAGAACTCTTGAACAAGAAGGTGATCAGGAGGGTAAAGTCAACCAGGTTCCAAGGGAGACTATTTTGCGTTCCCAAGAAAGACTCCGACAAACTCAGGATCATTCTAGACTTATCCCCTCTCAACAAATTCATCGCGAACAACAAATTCAAGATGCTGACTCTGCAACAAATAAGGACCCTTCTGCCTCAAAGGGCCTACACGGTCTCCATAGACCTGGCGGATGCCTACTGGCACATTCCAATGAATCATTACGCTTCCTCCTACCTAGGATTTCGACTCCAAAGGAAAAGTTACGCCTTCAGGGCCATGCCCTTCGGGCTCAACGTGGCTCCACGGATCTTCACCAAGCTGGCAGACGCAATCGTCCAACAGCTCCATCTTCAGGGAGTCCAAGTGATGGCCTACCTAGACGACTGGTTAGTCTGGGCGACATCGCCCAAAGATTGTGCAACAAAGTTACCCAGTTCCTAGAGCATCTGGGATTCAAGATAAACGCCGAGAAATCTCGCCTCTCTCCAGCTCAGAAGTTCCAATGGTTGGGAATCCATTGGGATCTTCAGTCACACCTTCTTTCCATCCCACAGAAGAAAAGGAAGGAAATAGCAGGGTCTGTCAGAAGACTTCTAAAATCCAAACGGATCTCAAGATGACAGCAGGAACAAGTCCTCGGCCCTCTACAGTTCGCCTCTGTGACAAACCCAGTGCTTCGTACACAGCTAAAGGATGCTGCGGGAGTCTGGAGACGTTTCGCATCCATCGCTCGAAGAGACCTCAAGAGAAGGCTTCCAAACAGACTTCACTCACTTTTAAAGCCGTGGTCGGAAGCAAAGGCCCTGAAAAGGTCCATTCCTCTTCAACACCCGCCTCCATCAATCAACATGCACACGGACGCTTCACTGGAGGGTTGGGGAGGTCACTCCCACCAACGACAGGTTCAAGGAACATGGTCTCCCCTATTCAAGACGTTTCACATCAACATCTTGGAGGCCATGGCGGTTCTTCTCACCCTGAAGAAACTCTCCCCGCCTCCCTCGATCCACATTCGTCTGACTCTGGACAACTCGGTGGTAGTCAGATGTCTCAATCGTCAGGGCTCGAGATCGCCCCAGATAAATCAGGTACTTCTTCCGATCTTTCGTTTGGCAGAAAAGAAGAAATGGCACCTGTCTGCAGTTCACCTACAAGGATTCCGCAACGTGACGGCGGACGCTCTATCAAGGACAAGCCCAATAAGAGTTGGAATGGTCTCTAGACACAAGGTCATTCTCCTTCATCTCTCACCAAGTCCCAGAACTTCAGATCGATCTCTTCGCGACGAGCGACAACAATCAACTTCCTCGATATGTGGCCCCATACGAGGACCCCAAGGCAGAAGCAGTGGATGCTATGTCACTGGATTGAAACAGATGGTCCAGGATATACCTGTTCCCTCCTCCCAACCTTCTGCTGAAAGTCCTCTCCAAACTGAGAACCTTCAAAGGGACAGCGGCCCTAGTGGCTCCCAAGTGGCCCCGGAGATATTGGTACCCTCTAGTCCTGGAGCTGCAGCCCACGCTGATCCCCCTACCAGGCCCAGTTCTCTCTCAACAAGTACAGAAGTCGACTGTCTTCGCTTCATCACTGAAAGTGAGGGACCTTCATCTCATTATTTTCTCTCCTTAGCCGCAAAGAAAAGGTTTGGAATCTCGAAGAAAAGTTTAGACTTCCTCGAGGAATACAAGACTGAATCTACAAGACAGCAATACGAATCTTCTTCGAGAAAGTGGGTCTCTTTCGTCAAGGCAAAAAATCCTACGGAAATCACCATTGATTTTTGTATGTCCTTCATTCACCTTCATGGACAAGGCTTAGCAGCCAACACGATTTCCACCTGCAAATCGGCTTTGACTAGACCACTCCTGTATGCCTTCCAGATTGATTTGTCCAGTGATATCTTCAATAAATTACCGAAGGCATGCGCTAGACTACGCCCAGCACCTCTGCCAAAACCTATCTCCTGGTCCCTGGACAACGTGCTCCATTTTGCCTCTAACCTGGACAACGATTCGTGCCCTCTAAAAGATTTGACTCAAAAAGTTATCTTCCTTTTTGCTCTCGCCTCGGGAGCCCGAGTCAGTGAAATAGTGGCATTATCAAGAGAAGAGGGTCATATCCTATTCGCAGATACAGGAGAGCTTACCCTCTTCCCTGATCCGACGTTTCTCGCTAAGAATGAACTACCCAGCAAGAGATGTAGCCCTTGGAGAATCTGCCCCCTGAAGGAAGATGTCTCTCTATGCCCAGTGGAGAGTCTTAAGGTCTATCTTCGAAGAACTTCAGACTTCGGTGGAGGACAACTCTTCAAAGGAGAAACATCGGGTAGCGACCTGTCACTGAAACAACTAAGAGCGAAAATCACCTACTTCATTCGCAGAGCGGATCCTGACAGTACACCCGCAGGTCATGATCCTAGAAAAGTCGCGTCTTCTCTGAACTTCTTCCAGAGTATGGATTTCGAAAGCCTCAAGAGCTTCACAGGATGGAAGTCATCGCGCGTTTTCTTCAAGCACTATGCAAAGCAAGTGCACGAAGTCAAACATTTCGTGGTAGCCACAGGTAGTGTTATGAAACCTGCTGTTTAACTCTGCATAGAACAGCGAGTTACTTGGGACTCAAACTCTACGGGTACCTGTGTTGACCCTTTGGTGATACATAGTGATTTCATGGACACTTAGTGTTTCTCATAGACTGTTCTTACCAAGGTGAAATGTCATAGACTTTACACGAGTGCCACATGCCCTTGGGCATGATGTATTTTCTTTGAAAAAGACTGACGTTCCTCTGGAACTTGTGTTTCTAAAAAGTAAATATTTCTTTCAGACTCAAGATTGAAGTCTTTATTTTCTATGTACATTATTCTTTATTATTGTAAATAAACTTTACATTTATTATTGTAATTACTACCACAATAATCTGCAATCTTTGAAATAAAATGTCTATTTTATTACATGTGCGTCTCTCTCGCTCCTATTCTTTATTAAGAAATATACGATTGTTATAGTTTCATTTACCCCTTTGTCTCTAAAGGAGAAGAATAATATATGTAATTGTATTATATACTCACTCATGCTTTGATAATACTCCTACCTGAATATTAACCTTTCTCCTGCCTCCGAGACCAGATTGATCTCTCCTCCAGGGAGTGTAGTAAATGTTATTTACTTACCTATGCTTGATAATATTCCTACCCGAATATTAACCTTATGTCTTGTCTCCGAGTCCAGCACGAACTCTACGCAGGGCGAGTAGCTCTTCAATGATCGCTTCGAGATGTTAATATGGTCCACCAGGACTTCTCTGCCAGGGGGGCAGGAAGCTAGTTCTTCACGGAATCTCTAGTAAGGACATGTTACATACCTCTATTCGAAGCCCTTGGCACTTGCAAAAAAAAAAAAAAAAAAAAAAATATTCCACGATACATTAATTCTCTGGTACACTTCCATCAGGAAGTGTACCAGAGCCCAAAAAACGGAAATCTATTTTTGGGTGAGATAGCCATGACGTCCTGATGGACCCTCCCGTCTATTCTAGTCCAGCCTTTCAGGCCCCGCTGTATCATGGAGATTAGCAAGAAGCTGGGCTCAGGATGAGGACGGAAGTGACGTCATTTAGCAATGGCGCCCGTTTGTTTACGTCTTGAGTACCAAAAGCAGCCACGGATGAGTGTAACTGTGGAACGGCTCCCCAGTTATTCTCCACCTTTCCATATCGAAGTGTTAACTCTACAGTGAACCCTCGTTTATCGCGGTAGATAGGTTCCAGACCCGGCCGCGATAGGTGAAAATCCGCGAAGTAGTGACACCATATTTACCTATTTATTTAACATGTATATTCAGACTTTTAAAACCTTCCCTTGTACGTAGTACTGTTAACAAACTACCCTTTAATGTACAGAACACTTAATGCATGTACTACAGTACCCTAAACTAAAACAGGCAGAAATATTAAAGCCGATTTTATATCATGCGTTTCCTAAACACGCCAAAAAGCACGATAAAAAATGGCAACCAATGTTTTGTTTACGTTTATCTCTGATCATAATGAAGAAACAAACGCATTTACACATCTGTGTATAGGTTAGTTTTTGCATTGATTATATTGATTATTCAGTACAGTATGTTGATTTTGTTATTACCAATGTTTTACTTAATTTTTCTTAGGACTTCCAAATGAAATGTTTTTCTTTATGACGCCGCCTGAAACAACGGCGTAATAAAGTACGCTCAGTAAACAAACGAAGGCATTAACCCTGGATAGGTACGATGGGTCGTTCGCGACCCCGAGCGTCAAAAAAAAACAGGTTTTTCTCACGTGACTCACCCCCGTGACTGAATTTGTGGGTGATCGACCTGCAAGAGGTGTCTCCCCTACACGCTCTAGTAGTGTCCAGATGTGCATTGCTGTAGCTGTACTCCTTCCCCGATTTCTGAGACGCGTCGGGGTCGAGCGCGACCGAGTTTACCCTTCTAAGATAGTTTGCATAATTATCAAAGTTATTACGTATTATGAAATTGTCGTAGAATGGTGCAACTTGTATAGGTTATCAGTTGTGGAAAGTCTTGGTGGATTGTTTGGCTACCATGTGCATGATTTTTTTTTTAGTTAAAATGTCGTTCATCACCACGAGGACCATTTTACCGCGAGTGCCCCTTTTTCATTTTTTTTTCATTTTTTTGCCAAGTCATTTTTCCGTAAGATATTGCCAAATAGTGTCGTAAAACTTTTGCTTGTTTAGTGTTGGAAAGTGTGTCTAGATGATCTGGCTACCCATGCATGACTTTGTTTTTGTCATATACGACGTAGTTATTGGTATATTGGGTATTTAACTGCGGTTACCAATTTCTGTTTTTTTTTCAATATTTGTAAAAATTACTACGTAGTAAGGAATTGCCGTATATTATTCATTTTTTTTTTCATGTTTATGTGTTAAAAAGTGTGCCTTGATGGTTGGGCTAACACGTGCATGTCTTTTTTTTTTATCTGAGATGCCGTATATTAGAATGTCGGGCATTTTACCGCGAGTACCCCTTTTTCATTTTTTTTCATTTTTTTTGCCAAGTCATTTTTCCGTAAGATATTGCGAAATAGTGACGTAAAACTTTTGCTTTTTTAGTGTTGGAAAGTGTGTCTAGATGATCTGGCTACCCATGCGTGATTTTGTTTTTGTCAGATACGACGTAGTTATTGGTATATTGGGTATTTAACTGCGGTTGCCAATTTCTGTTTTTTTTCAATATTTGTAAAAATTTACTACGTAGTAAGGAATTGCCGTATATTATTGATTTTTTTTTCATGTTTATGTGTTAGAAAGTGTGCCTTGATGGTTGGGCTAACACGTGCATGTCTTTTTTTTTTATCTGAGATGCCGTTTATTAGAATGTTGGGCATTTTTCCGCGAGTGCCCCTTTTTATTTGTTTTGCATTTTTTTGCTTAGTCATGTTACCGTAAGGAATTGGCAAGTAGTGTCGCAAAACTTATATTTTTATAGTGTTGGAAAGTGTATCTAGATGATCTGGCTACCCATGCCTATTTTTTTTTAGCCAGATATGGCGTATATATAAGTATGTGTTCGATTTTCCTGTGATTGCCATTTTTTCATTTTTTCCCATTTCTTTCAAAATTACTACGTACTAAGGAACTATCACAGAGTAATGATTCATTTATATGTTTATTTGTCGGAAAATGTGCCTTGATGGTTTGCCTAGCACGTGGCTGAAATTTTTTTTTTCTGAAATGCCGTATATTAGAATGGCCATTTTTCCACGAGTGCCCCTTTTTATTTGTTTTGCATTTTTTTGCTTAGTCATGTTACCGTAAGGAATTGGCAAGTAGTGTCGCAAAACTTATAATTTTATAGTGTTGGAAAGTGTTTCTAGATGATCTGGCTACCCATGCCTATCTTTTTTTTTTTAGCCAGATATGGCGTATATATAGGTATGTGTTCGATTTTCCTGTGATTGCCATTTTTTCGTTTTTTCCCATTTCTTTCAAAATTACTACGTACTAAGGAACTATCACAGAGTAATGATTCATTTAGATGTTTATTTGTCGGAAAATGTGCCTTGATGGTTTGCCTAGCACGTGGCTGAATTTTTTTTTTCTGAAATGCCGTATATTAGAATGTTAGCCATTTTTCCGCGAGTGCCCCTTTTTATTTGTTTTGCATTTTTTTGCTTAGTCATGTTACCGTAAGGAATTGGCAAGTAGTGTCGCAAAACTTATATTTTTATAGTGTTGGAAAGTGTTTCTAGATGATCTGGCTACCCATGCCTATCTTTTTTTTAGCCAGATATGGCGTATATATAGGTATGTGTTCGATTTTCCGGTGATTGCCATTTTTTCGTTTTTTCCCAATTCTTTCAAAATTACTACGTACTAAGGAACTATCACAGAGTAATGATTCCTCTAGATGTTTATTTGTCGGAAAATTTTGTTTACTTTTTTTTTGATTGAATATCATCAAATTTTTTTAGCTAAAATATTATATTGTTTTACATTTTTTTTTTTCGATTTTATTTCCCTTCAAAAAATTTTTTTTGGGTCAGAATTTTAATTTTATAGTCGTAAAATAATCAACAATTATCCAGCAACCCACCATACAATTTTTATGCATATCCAATAATAATTAAATTAGTAAATAACACCTTTAAATTGACATACCCTTCCTACATTTCAAGTGGCAGATTAGGGAGTCTGAGTCAGTGTGGTTGGCGGCCATTTTGTGGACATATCCGAAGCGTAAGCTGCCCTATCTATATATATTCTTGTTCCCTATAGAATTTGTGATATTTTGGTGTATTTTTACCTGCATAAATATCATATTATATATTAAATATATGTATTTTTTTACGAAATTTCTAAGTACTCAAAAAATCACCTTTAGATATGGCCCCTGATATAAATGTAATTTACAAAATAATGAAGATTTTTTTTACATATTTCTATTTTAGGATAACATATGTTTATTCCCTAAAAAAAATTAGCCACTTCCTATTTCATTTGGGTACCCAAAAAAATTCATGAAATTTGGACAAATTTTTTTGGCCAAAAAAAGTTACCCTTTTTTTCTCATTTCAGATCTTCACCTCCATGGGTCTGACTTCATCCAAAATACATCAAGATGTGTCCTAAACATTCAAGAATCAATTCCTAAAAGGATTTGTGTATATATGTATAAACTTTTTTTTATGAATTTTTATGTCAGGTCTTTTTTTTTCTACTTAATTTTTTAAAATATTTATAATAAATAGTTTTTCTGCAGATGAGTAGTATTTATCTTTACAGTTGTTTTAAGCATTCATTGAAGTTTTTTTTGGCAAAAGAAAAAAGGAGGTTACTGCAAAAACTGATTTTTCAAGAATTTTTTTTGGCGTCGGGGTCGTTCGCGTCCGAGTATACCCTTAAAGGGGTGTCCGAGGAGCGTACCTATCCAGGGTTAAACGCGCATGATGAAAGTGATAAATAATAATATTACAGTAAAAGCTTTTAGAAAATGTTATTACAAATATTTACCGTATCTATATAAAATCATACATACGTAGCAAAGCAGGAAAACAATTTACGAGAGAGAGAGAGAGAGAGAGTTGTTTTACGTACGTAAATGTAAATTTTAAACAAAAAAAATAGCCCCATTTCATATAGAATAGGTTTTTGGGCTCAAGCCATGGCGTCCTGATGGAAGGTTCCTTTTTGGTAGCTTCCTTGGGTATATAACTACTAAATATTCCCAGAGAATTTAACCACAGGTTATCACAGAATTCTAACTTCTGGAGCGAGTATCCTAAAGGTTTCCCTTTAAGACATCGTATATCAACAGGGGACGCATGTATTAACGCGCCACATAGCTATCTACACCCTACATAGAGTTAACACTTCGAAGTGTAGGGGCGGAGAATAGCTGGGGAGCCGTTCCACAGCTAATGTCGTTCGTGGCTACTTTTGGTACTCGAGACGTAAACAAACGGGCGCCATTGTTAAATGACGTCACGTCCGTCCTCATCCTTCGTTTAGTAGCTTGCCTTACTAGCCGGATTTTTCCTTGTGCGTACTTATCGACTTGCATCTTAGCTATGTCTCTACCCTCGGCCTCGCCTTCTTCTGGAAAGTTGAGTACAAGGTTCCAGTATTGTTTAAATAAGCTCTGACCGTAAAGTAACTTTTACTTTTCGAGATATTTGATGTTTTGTGGCAGAGCTGTGCCTTGACCGGACCGGCCATTTTATGGCGTCGCTGTTGTTTTGCATGCCTTATTTAGATAGCCTCAACAGCGTTTTCCGGCCTCATTAATTAATCGATACTATTAGTTATTTAGTCTTCATAGCTAGGAACTTTTATATCGTGTTTTGACGCTTTATTATCGGTCATCAATTGACCCCATACCAGTTGGCTAGTCTGGCCCCTAGGCCAGAGCGCCTATATCAGTGTTCATGCATGATATTTGTCAGTGATCCTAGGTTAATTTATGAAGATAGTGGCATTATTTTACAATACTATTGACTGTGATGCAAGTGTTTTCGCCTTCAGGGACCATATAGGGGATAGGTTAGTTAGTGTGCCTTTCTAACCTAACCTACAAGTAGGACCCCTATATGCTTCCTTCATCCCCTGCCTTAGGGCATCCCCTCTGTGCAGCCTTGCTCCCCCTACCACGTAAGGGGATCAGGCTCTTATCAGAGTATATATCGCTTCTCTGTCCCCCCCTAAGGGAATGATCCCCCCTTAAGGTGGCGTCCGAGAATGAGGAACGGCTAGTCCGTCCTCTATTGCTGGGGCTAGGTCTCCGACCTTCCCTGCAATAGCAATACGTCTTCCATCCTTCCTAGTTCAGGGTGTAACCTCCCTGCTCTAGGTTAGGTTTTGGGGGAGTTAGCTCTGTACCTTGCTGAAACGATACCCATGCACCGTTTTCAGACAGGCTGCCTTACCTTAGGCTAGGGTGTGTCCTCCCTTCCTTGGTGGCCGCTTTGGTACAGATCCTCCTCCACAGAAGACCCTTCTCTTCTCCCCTCCCCACCTATCTCTTGTATGGCCTAGCCTATACTTAGGTTAGTCTATACCCATCTGTCCCCTGTCCTACAACTCCTCCTTAGGGTGGAGTGATAGGGCTACCTTGAGCTCCTGTGTGCAGTCCGCTCTGGTACATATACCCTTCATAGTGTCCTATGGGGTTAGCCACTGGATGCGTTCTGTCTGCAGGGGTTCTCCCCCCCTCTTGGGTGTTCCCTAGCCCTCCCTTGGGCTACCTTAGCTCCCGGTCCTCTGCGGCCCCTGCTTCTGGGTGATAGGGCTAGCCTTTATCATGGGTACACCCACTCAGGTGGGATGTCTTGGGGTCCGTGGCCGGACCCCTACATCCCTCCTTCTGTCTCTTTCACTATCCTGGTGCCAGTCCCTTGCCGCCTCCACTGTCGGTGATACCCACCTCCTACCTTGGTGACTTATCCCTTGCCCTCTGGGCCGCCAGTCCTCCGTGTGCCGGGGGACTGCCGCCTGCGCCCAGCCGATGGCCTTCCCTCTTTCCTCATAGCTTCAGTCGTCCGTCCACCGTCCGGCCCCCGGAGTTCCGGCATCCGCTGCCGGCAGTCCGGTTCTGCTATAACCATCCTTGTTCCTGTCACCAAGCCGGCAACCTCCGGCTGCCGGAGCCGCCGCTCCCCGCCGGCGTGCCACCGCTGTGCCGGCGGCCGCCACCCTGGTATTACTCTTGACTTCTATATTGTCTTCCCTAATGCCAGAAACTCTGCTGGAGCGGCCTCCGGCGTGCCGGCGGTCTGCCGGAGCCTTCCGGAGGCGTCAAGACGACTTGCACCCCCTTCTACTAGCTATCATCTGATGTTGATAGCCCTACATCGCAACCAGATGGCTTGATTACGTAAATGGATAGGTATTATCTTACCGTTCTATTAGTAACCATGCTGTCTTCTTGCATATCACAGATTTCCAGCATGCTGTGTGTATCTTAGCACGGCTGGTTGCCGGAACCCTCTTAATGAGAGAATGCCTTGATGAAGTCATTGAGCTTCAGCACGGCATTTCATTCCCGTGCTGAATCTTGGTGACGGGCAAGAGGGCTCTCGAACTTGGGGAAATTGCTCCCCCAGTTCGAATCTAAATTTCTCTCTTTCATCTTTTTCTTCCTCTTTATATGGCTTCAACCTTCTCCTAATATTATAAACTTTCCTTCATGTTGCTGTCCCAACCCTATGAGTAAAATTTCCCATATGTATGTGTATATATTTACATATATATGTGTGTTTATTATTTCTTTTTTTCTCTTTTTTATGGCATGGATGTTTCTACATCTGTTATTGCCACTTGGGCGGATGTTTATACATCCGGTATTGCTGCCTGCTTTGATGAATGGGAAAGGTGTCACGGTTGAGAGGTGTTTGTGCTCAAAGCTATATGTGAGAGTATTGGATGATCTCAGCCATCCCGAAGATGGTTTGGACCTTTTTGGCGGAACTATTCTCAAGTGTTGGGTCTTCGGAATCCAGGGGGATCCAACGCTTGGGGTAGGACTCTCGGCTTTTGGCCGGAAGCCCGTCATTACAGATATGGGGAGGATGATTCCATAGTTTCTTGGTCTCAGGCCTAACAGGCGGGTTCAGCTTACACCTGTGCCTCTATTCTGTTTTGATGCTATCCTTCGGGTAGGGTATGGAGTGGACCATCTGGGAAGTATACTCTCACTGTGCCGGTAGTGGAGAGTATAAATTTCCTTCCCAACATGTGATGCCTTAATGTTCTCAAGCAGGTATATCAAACTTCAAAAAATCACTCTTCTCTCTTCTTTTTTATGATGGATTCTTGTGAAAATGACCCCACCTCCCCTGGATATGCTGACTCACCCCCGGCACTGTTGACGACCTCTGGCAATTCTTTTAAAGAAAACTCCGTTGACGACGTAGGAACTAAAAAGGACTATTCTTTAAACACTCGGAAAAAGGGTCATTTGGGCAACACAGGAAAATTGAATGTCCTGCACATTACCCAAATCCCATTAGAAACTAATTATGATATGCTACATAAAATATTTGAGTGTTATGGATTAATAAAAGAAATTAGAATGAAACTTTAAGATGATAATTGGGAATCTTGGTTATCATTTAATTGTCATGAGGAAGCATTTAATGCAAGCTGTAATATTGTTGATATTAAAGTAGGTAATATGAGTGTTAAGGGTGCTCTGTGTGATGGGGGCACCTAAAGATCTGGATGTCCACAGACCAGCAGACTGGGCTGATAAAGATATAGAGGCAGATATGCCATCCCAAAGAAAGCCAAAACCACCAATGTGGCTTCTTGCTCAATCAGTAGGAGGTACGGAAAATTATTTCAAGGTCTGCAAATTTCTTCAGAGGAAGGTAGGTACGATCGCACCTGGAGATATATCTCGATTCGGTAAGAAAAGTTACCTGATAAAGGCCAAGTCATATACACAGTCTGTTATACTGTCCAATTTGAAGACAGTAAATGAGGATATAAAATTGGACATCAAACCCCATCTAAACTTTAGCTATGGAAGGGGAGTGGTTTTCAATAGGGATCTGTATGAATTTACTGAAGAAGAGATATTGACTATGTGTCCTTTATCAGTGTGGAAAGTACATAAAGTACCTGGAACATCAATGATTGTTCTTACTTTCCAGGATGCCGATGTACCTTCCCACATAGACATAGAAAATGAAAGTATCAGAGTTCAACCTTTCAAGCAAAAGCCACTGCAATGTTATAATTGCTTTAAATTTGGACATCCTTCCAAAGTTTGCAATAGTGAAAGAATTTGTAATACTTGCTCCAATATTTACCATGGGGAATGTACATTTGAGGCAAGGTGCTTAAACTGCAACTCTAATCATAAATCTAATGATAGAAGCTGCCAGTTTTATAAGTTAGAAGAGGCTGCCCTCAATAAATCAATTATTGAACATGTAAGCGTGGGGCATGCCAAGAGATTATTAAATAAATCTAACACTTATGCAAAGACATTAAAAACAGGAGAAAAAGTTCCTCGGGAATCATCTCGCCCACCTACTACTGTAGGTAGTTCTCGAAAAAGGAATTCACCATCTATTGATAAAGTGCTGCATAAGACAAGAATATCTCCTCCTAAAGATTTATCATTGAGTATCAACCAAAATACATTGCCCACCACTATCAAACCTTTGTCCCCCATTACAAAGGATTGTACTAACCTCTCCCAGGCCATATCCTTGCCTGATTTAATGGAGATTCCACCTGACACCAAGTTATCAGGTGTACCTGTAGTGGGGAAGGTACAAAAACCTGGTAACTCACAACCTACTAATCGTAAAAGAGAGAGACCTCCATCTCTCTCACCCCCTTCCATAAGAAATACTAGAATTATGACATCAAATAAATATGATGTTTTGTCTGTTGATGTTGTCGATCAACCAGAAGATAATTTAAATAAATCAGAAATTCAAGTTGAGGTCCACCATCCCCCTCAACAAATAGATAAAAAAGATACAAAGAAAAACACCAACGTAAAACCCAACATAACAAGACCACCTCTGAAGAAACCTACAGGTAATAATGTTAGATTAAAAACTGCTAATGGGAAGACCTCATCCAAGATGTCTTCCAGAAATAATCCATAGTTTTCTCCTCCATTTTGCAATGGAACTGTCAGGGTTTGAGGGCGAAATATGAAGAACTTAAGCTCCTAATTCATGAACATTCCCCCATAATTGTATGTCTACAGGAAAGTATGCTTGATTCTAACACTCCTAGTCCTCGAGAGTATGTTAGCTATAGAACACCATATAATCAACAAGCAGGGAGCCATGGCGGAAGTCTCATGTACATTCGTCGAGATGTTCCCCAAATACCCATGTCTTTACGTACAGCCCTGCAGGCAGTTGTTGTACAAATTGATATAGGGAGAAAATATACAATATGCTCTCTGTACTTACCTCCAAATGATAATATTTTATATGATGATTTAGTAGAGGTCATTCAACAACTCCCTCAACCTTTTCTCTTACTGGGAGATATGAATGGTAGACATCCTTTATGGGGTGATATTTTAGCAAACACAAGGGGCAATATTATCTCATCAATTGTGGAGAATGAGGATGTGGGACTCCTTAATACAGGAGAGCCCACACACTTCCATGTTCAGACAGGTACTTTGTCATGCATTGACCTTTCAATTGCAAGCTCTAACTGCCTTCTTGATTTTGATTGGAGGACATTAGATGATTGGCATACTAGTGATCATGCACCAATCATTATAAACACCAACAAGGGTCCGCCTTTGCAAAGATCGCCACGTTGGAATCTAGACAAGGCAGACTGGGTTAAATTTTCCGAGCTAAGTGAAATCGAAGGGAGAGCAGAACAGTTTGAAAGTGTTGATGATGCCATAGACCTACTGAATGGAACTCTTCATACAGCAGGAGTCAATTCAATTCCCAAAACAACAGGGTTATTCAAACGACGACCAGTCCCGTGGTGGTCTTCAGAACTAACTGCACTCCACAGAGCCACAAGAAGATCTCTAACACGATTGCGTAGACACAGAACTGATGAGAATTTAACTATGTACAAGAAATGTAGAGCACAGTTCCGTCGTGCCATGAAAGAAGCAAGACGCCAGTCATGGATGTCTTTTGTTTCCTCCATTAACAGTAGAACACCACCATCTTCTGTGTGGAGGAAAGTAAAAAAGATAGCTGGCAAATTCACCCCCAACCCACCACCAGTGTTGAAAGTGAATGGCCAGTATGTAACTGAAGCAAAACGGATTTTGAGCGAAGCAAAAAATCTATTTTTGGGTGAGATAGCCATGGCGTCCTGATGGAAGGTTCCTTTTTGGTAGCTTCCTTGGGTAAATAACTACTAAGATATTCCCAGAGAATTTAACCACAGGTTATCACAGAATTCTAACTTCTGGAGCGAGTATCCTAAAGGTTTCCCTTTTAAGACATCGTATATCAACAGGGGACGCATGTATTAACGCGCCACATAGCTATCTACACGCCGAACAGAGTTAACACTTCGGTGTGTAAGGGTGGAGAATAGCTGGGAGCCGTTCCACAGCTAATCTCGTCCGTGGCTACTTTTGGTACTCGAGACGTAAACAAACGGGCGCCATTGCTAAATGACGTCACGTCCGTCCTCATCCTGAAGCCAGTTGCTTGCCGATCACCATGATACAGCAGAGCAGGGTGGGACCTAAAAAACTGGACGAAGTAGCAGGGAGGGTCCATCAGGACGCCATGGCTATCTCACCCAAAAATAGATTTTTCGCTTCGCTCAAAATCCGTTTTTTGGGCTCAAGCCATGGCGTCCTGATGGAAGAATACCAGAGAATCAATATATCGTGGTAGATTTTCCCCTATTAGGTAAGTGCCAAGGGCTTTGAACAATGTAGCATAGTAATTTTAGTAAAAGAACCGTAGGGAAGAATCTTCCTGCCCCCCTTGGCAGTGAAGTTCCCACGGGCCATGCCGAGATCAAAGTGGTTATCGAAGGGCTATTCACCTTGCTAGAAGAACCTGAAGAACTTGGAGACGAGACTGAATGGTTGGCATTCGTATCGGAACATTCTCGAAGGCAGACAAGTGGTGGTTGGACACTGTGTGTCGAGAAGGAGAGTTTCGTCTCTAGGGTATGAAGAGTAAGTATTCGTATTGGAATATTACATTGCGAAGGTGAATATATAATAAGGGTTAGGACCTTAGTATCTCCATGAACCATAGGGAAGGGATAATAAAACTATGACAGGCATGTATTTCATAGTATAAGTAGGAGCGGATTGAGACGCACAAGTAATAAAATAGGAATTTTATTTCACAATTGCAGAAAATTAAATGAATTGCAGTAATAAGTAAAGTTAATTTACAGTAAATTATAATGTACATAGTAATAAAGACTTGCTCTTGAATCTGAAAGGGAATTTCAAGTTTATTAGTAGGCACTCGTTCTCAAGGAACGTCAGTCTTTAATTAAACACATCATGCTCTAGGCATGCGGCACTTGTGTGACGACTATGACATTTCACCTGGGATAAGAACAGTTATAAGAAAGCACTAAGTGTTTTCGACATCACTACGTATCGCTCGAGGGTCAACATAGGCACCCGAAGAGTTAGAGTCCCAAGTAACTCGCTGTTCTATGCAGAGTTAGGTGCAGGTTTCATAACACTACCTGCGGCTACCACAAAATGTTTGACTTCGTGCACTTGTTTCGCATAATGTTTGAAGAAAACACGCGAGGACTTCCAGCCTGTGAAGCTTTTAAGGCTTTCGAAGTCCATACTCTGAAAGAAATTCAGAGATGATGCAACTTTTCTAGGATCGTGACCGGCGGGTGTACTGTCAGGATCCGCTCTGCGAATGAAGTAGGTGATTTTCGCTCTTAGTTGTTTCAGTGACAGATCGCTGCCCGATGTTTCTCCTTTGAAGAGTTGGCCTCCACCAAAGTTTGAAGTTCTGCGAAGATAGACCTTGAGGCTCTCTACTGGGCATAGAGAGGCATCTTCCTTCAGGGGGCATATTCTCCAAGGGCCCCATCTTCTGGTGGGTAATTCGTTTTTGGCGAGAAACGTCGGATCCGGGGAGAGGGTAATGTCTCCTGAATCAGTAAACAGGATGTGACCCTCTTCTCTTGACAATGCCACTATTTCGCTGACTCGGGCTCCTGAAGCAAGAGCAAAGAGAAATATAACTTTCTGAGTCAGATCCTTGAGAGGGCATGAATCATTATCCAAGTTGGAGGCGAAATGGAGCACCTTGTCCAAAGACCAGGAGATCGGTTTCGGTGGGGGTGCTGGGCGTAGACGAGCACATGCTTTCGGCAGTTTATTGAAGATGTCGCTGGACAGATCAATTTGGAAGGCATACAACAGTGGTCTAGTCAAGGCCGATTTGCAAGTCGAGATCGTATTGGCTGCTAATCCCTGTCCATGAAGGTGAATGAAGAAGGACATGCAGAAATCAATGGTGATTTCCTTAGGATTTTTTGTCTTGACGAAAGAGACCCATTTTCTCCAAGATGATTCGTATTGCCGTCTTGTGGATTCGGTCTTGTATTCCTCGAGGAAGTCTAGACTTTTCTTCGAGATCCCAAACCTCTTCTTTGCGGCTAGGGAGAGAAAATCATGAGATGAAGGTCCTTGATTTTCGATGATGAAGCGAAGACAGTCGACTTCTGTACTTGTTGGGAGAGAACTGGGCCTGGGAGAGGGATCAGCTTGGGCTGCAGCTCCAGGACCAGGGGGTACCAGTTGCTCCGGGGCCACTTGGGAGCCACTAGGGCCGCTGTCCCTTTGAAGGTTCTCAGTTTGGAGAGGACTTTCAGCAGAAGGTTGGTGGGAGGGAACAGGTAGATCTTGGACCATCTGTTCCAGTCCAGTGACATGGCATCCACTGCTTCTGCCTTGGGGTCCTCGTACGGGGCCACATACCGAGGAAGTTGATTGTTGTCGCTCGTTGCGAAGAGATCGATCTGAAGTTCTGGGACTTGGTGAGAGATGAAGGAGAATGATCTTGCGTCTAGAGACCATTCCGACTCTATCGGGCTTGTCCGAGATAGAGCGTCCGCTGTCACGTTGCGGAACCCTTGTAGGTGAACTGCAGACAGGTGCCATTTCTTCTTCTCTGCCAGACGGAAGATTGTCAGAAGCACCTGATTTATCTGGGGCGATCTTGAGCCTTGGCGATTGAGACATCGAACTACCACCGAGTTGTCTAGGGTTAGATGAATATGGATCGAGGGAGGCGGGGAGAGTTTCTTCAGAGTTAGAAGGACCGCCATGGCCTCCAAGATGTTGATGTGAAACGTCTTGAACAGGGGAGACCATGTGCCCTGAGCCTGTTTTTGGTGGGAGTGACCTCCCCAACCCTCCAGCGAAGCGTCCGTGTGGATGTTGAGTGATGGAGGTGGGTGTTGAAGAGGAATGGACCTTTTCACGGCCTTTGCTTCCGACCACGGCTTGAGGAGAAGTCGAAGTCTGTTTGGGAGCCATCTCTTGAGGTCTCTTCGAGCGATGGATGCAGAACGTCTCCAGACTCCCGCGGCATCCTTTAGCTGTGCACGAAGCACCGGGTTTGTTACTGAGGCGAACTGTAGAGAGCCTAGAACTCGTTCCTGCTGGCGTCTTGAGATCCGCTTGGATTTCAGTAGTCGCTTGACAGACCCTGCTATTTCCTTCCTTTTCTTCTGGGGGATGGAAAGGCGGTGTGACTGAAGGTTCCATTGGATTCCTAACCATTGGAACTTCTGAGCTGGAGAGAGGTGAGATTTCTTCACGTTTATCTTGAATCCCAGGTGTTCTAGGTACTGGGTGACTTTGCTGCAGGATTTTAAACAATCCTCGGGCGATGGAGCCCAGACTAGCCAATCGTCGAGGTAGGCCATCACCTGGACGTCTCGGAGGCGGAGCTGGTGTACTATGGCGTCCGCCAGCTTTGTGAAGATCCGAGGGGCCACATTGAGGCCGAAGGGCATGGCCCTGAAGGTATAGCTTTTCCTTTGGAGTCGAAATCCTAGGTAGGAGGAAGCGTGATGGTTCATTGGAACGTGCCAGTAGGCATCCGCCAGGTCTATGGAGACCGTGTAAGAACCTCGAGGCAGAAGGGTCCTTATCTGTTGAAGAGTCAGCATCTTGAACTTGTCGTTCGCTATGAACTTGTTGAGGGGGGATAAGTCCAAAATGACTCTGAGTTTGTCGGAGTCTTTCTTGGGGACACAAAACAGTCTCCCTTGGAACCTGGTGGACTTTACCTTCCTTATCACCTTCTTGTTCAAGAGATCTAGGACATATTCTTCCAGAAGGGGGGTTGATTGTTGGAAGAATTGCTGGAAGGTTGGGGGTGGTTGAGTCCAACTCCAGCCTAGACCCTTCTTGATGATGCTGTGTGCCCAGGGATCGAAGGTCCAACGATCCTGGAATTGGCTGAGTCTTCCTCCCACCGGAAGCACTTCATTGCTTCTGGTGTCCCGAGGGCTTACTGCCTCGGCCGCTAGCTCCCCTTCCTCCTCTGCCTCTGGAGGGACGGCGAGACGCGTCTCTGCCTGCACCTCTGCTTGAGCCTCTACCTTTGGGACGAAAGGTAGTCGTCTGTTGCTCGAAAGCAGGGGTGAAAACCGGTGACAGTGACAAGACCGGTTGGGTGACCAGCTGAAAGGTCTGCTGTGGCTGAGCTGCCACTTGGGGAGTAGCGGGTCCCGGAAACTGCCGTCTCTGTTGACGTTGCTGGGGTTTCTGCTTGGAGGATTTCCTCTTAGGTTGAGGTCCGTCGTCCTGGGAGGATTTCCTCTTCTTTGACATGCCCCACTTGTGGAGAAGGTTCCTGTTCTCCGTGGCGGCCTTGTCGGTGATCTCTTTAACGAGGTCAGAGGGAAAGAGGTGCTTACCCCAGATGTTGGAGGAAATCAGCCTCCGGGGTTCGTGTTTCACAGTGGCACCTAAGAACACGAATTCTCGACAGGCTCTCCGAGCCTTCATGAAGTGATACAAATCCTTCACCAGGGTTGCCATGTGGGATTTGGCGAGTACCATGCAGTGGTCTGGGACTCTGGTGTCACAAGCCATGATGTCAAGTTGGACCTGGTGGGACATGGATGCTGCAAGCCTCTCCTTCGTATCTTGTTCCCGACGAAGGAGGTGGTCGTTGAGTTTCGGGAGGTCTTCGTTAAACTGACGTCCGACTTCGTCAGGATCTAGCTTTCCCACCACGAAAGTATGCTGGATATCCTTCCAGTGTCGAGCGTCGGGGGGAGTTACTATGGAGAAGGGTCTGCACTCCTCCAGTGCAGGGCAGGGTTTTCCTTCTTCCACAGCCTTGAGGCACGCAGCGAAGGCCTTTTCCATGAAGGGAAGGACTGCATCGTCGGGTGCGACGTAAGTAGGGTGCTTCTTGCTCAGGGCCGGAAGCTTAGAGCAGGTAAAACCCCTACTTTTAAATGCAGTGGCTAGCATAGCCTGGGCCTTCGAGAGATCGAACACTATCTCCTCCTTGGGTTCGGTCTCTTCTTTAGAGGCAGGTTCAGAACGAAGCCGGACGTAACAGTCTGGGTAAGCCTCAAAGTTTGGGAAGAACTCCACATCTTCCAGGGGGACCGTGCCGATCTTATCGCTGACAAAGATCCTGCCGGTCGCGATAACCATATGCTCGGCATACCTCCAGGGGTTGGCATGTGAGCATGCAGGGAGATCCTTAACCGAGATCTTCTTCGGTTCTTTGGACCCCTTCATGGACCTGATGAACTCATGAGTTTCTTTCAGCCTGTCGTCCCTAATGGCTTTGATCATCCGGAACATCTCTTGGGCGGATGGAATGGGTTCCGGGGTAGCGGAGGTAGACGGGAGAGACACTTCTGTCAGTGTAGGAGTAGGGGCGGTGATGGAAGGAGGAGCGATCTCTTGTTCCGACTCGGTGTATTCCACCTGGTCCTCTTCATCTTCCGCACCTTGGGCCATAAGGGTCTTCTCCGTGCCCTCCGAAATATCCGACATATGTTCGTCGTTCTCGGAATCCAGGTGGCACTCGTGCATAGACTGGGCCATGACTACGTCTGGTTCCACCGTAATTTGGACAGTGGGGATCAGTTCTTTGGGCACCACAGAATTGGGGGAGGCCTTTGGGAACAGAAGGGACCTCGTTTCTTCAGTGGCCAGGTATGGTCCAGTGGCATTCTTCTGGAAGCCACGCACCCACTTGCGTAGCTTATCCCGAGAAGTGTCCCTGACCTCCGCTGAGGGAGGATTATGGAAGGCATCGACTAGGCGATCCTGGCAGACCATACAGTTCTGCGGGTCCCAGAACTTCAAATCCCCTTTCTTGTTGGCACAAGGGGCGTGAGTCCTACATGCCGTATGCCCGTAGAATTGCGGGCGTTTCACAGCGCAGAAGTCGTAATCACACTTCATCTGCTCCTCCTGTAAAAGAAAGAGAAAATGAGTATGGGGGGAGTCATAAGAATGACTCTTAAACTTAAGTTAATATTAATCATTAATTTTAACTTGATAAAGGGTGTGATGCACAGAGGAAGGGTTGAGATAGGATAGGAACATACTCCGTGCATCCCGCCCGGCTGGTTACCGTAACCTTCATCCTTGGACAATCCGAGGTGACCGAAGGCACAGGATAGAATTCAAGTAGAAGTCCGTAGGGCAGATAGAATTCTATGGGAATTGTCAAGGATATAAGGTTGGGACTGAGGCCACTCAGTTCCAAATTAGGGGACTAAAAGATCCCATAGGGTAACGGCTTCCGGCAACCAGCCGCGCTAAGATACACGCAGCATGCTGGAAATCAGTGATATGCAAGAAGACAGCATGATTACCAATAAAACAGTAATAAGATACTGATCCATTTACGTAAACAAGCCATCTGGTTGCAGTGTAGGGCTATCAATATCAGATGATAGCTAGTAGAAGGGGGTGCAAGTCGCCTTGACGCCTCCGGAAGGTTCCGGCAGACCGCCGGCACGCCGGAGGCCACTCCAGCAGAGTTTCTGGCATTAGGACAGGCAATATAGAAGTCAAGAGTAATACCAGGGTGGCGGCTGCCTGCACAGCGGCGGCACGCCGGCGGAGGGAGCGGCGGCTCCGGCAGCCGGAGGTTGCCGGCTTGGTGACAGGAACAAGGATGGTTATAGCAGAACCGGACTGCCGGTAGTGGATGCCGGCACTCCGGGGGCCGGCCGGCGGGCGGACGACCAAGCTATGAGGAAGGAGGGAGAGCCATCGGCTGGAAGCCGGCGGCAGGCGGCAGTCCCCCGCCACACGGAGGACTGGCGGCCGAGAGGATAAGGGATGAGTCACCAAGGTAGGAGGTGGGTATCACCGACAGTGGAGGCGGCAAGGGACCGGCACCCGGATAGTGAAAGAGACAGAAGGAGGGATGTAGGGGTCCGGCCACGGACCCCCAGACATCCCTCCTGAGTGGGTGTACCCATGATAGAGGCTGACTCTATCACCCAGAAGCAGGGGCCGCAGAGGACCGGGAGCTAAGGTAGCCCAAGGGAGGGCTAGGGGACACCCCAGAGCGGGGGGGGGGGAAGACCCCTGCATACAGAACACATCCAGTGGCTAACCCCATAGGACGCTATGAAGGGTATATGTACCAGAGCGGACTGCACACAGAAGCTCAAGGTAGCCCTATCACTCCACCCTAAGGAGGAGTTGTAGGACAGGGGACAGATGGGTATAGACTTACCTAAGTATAGGCTAGGCCATACAAGAGATAGGTGGGGAGGGGAGAAGAGAAGGGTCTTCCATGGAGGGGGTTCTGTACCAGAGCGGCCACTGAGGAAGGGAGGACACTCCCTAGCCTAAGGTAAGGCAGCTTGACTGAAAATGGTGCATGGGTATAGTTTCAGCAAGGAACAGAACTAACCCTTCCAAAACCTAACCTAGAGCTGGGATGTACGTCCTGAACTAGGAAGGATGGAAGACATATCGCTATTGCAGGAAAAGTCGGAGACCTAGCCCCAGCAATAGAGGAAGGACTAGCCGTTCCTCACTCTCGGACGCAACCCTAAGGGGGGATCATTCCCTTAGGGAGGACAGAGAGGCGATAATATACTCTGATATGAGCTTGATCCCCTTACATGGTAGGGGGAGCAAGGCTACACAGAGGGGATGCCCTAAGGCAGGGGATGAAGGAAGCATATAGGGGTCCTACATGTAGGTTAGGTTAGAAAGACACACTATCTAACCTGTCCCCTATATGGTCCCTGAAGGCGAAAACACTTGCATCACAGTCAATAGTATTGTAAAATAATGCCACTATCTTCATAAATAAGCCTAGGATCACTGATAAATATCATGCATGAACACTGATATAGGTGCTCTGGCCTGGGGGCTATAGTAGCCAACTGGTATGGGGTCAATCGATGACCGATAAAAAAGCGTCAAAACACGATATAAAAGTTCCTAGCTATGAAGACTAAATAAACTAATAGTATCGATTAGTTAATAAGGCCGGAAGCGTTGTTGAGGCTAACTAAATAAGGCATGCAGAACAACAACGACGCCATAAAATGGCGGGTCCGGTTGAGGCACAGCTCTGCCACAAAACATCAAATATCTCGAAAAGTAAAATTTACTTTACGGTCAGAGCTTAACTAAACAATACTGGAACCTTGTACTCAACTTTCCAGAAGAAGGCGAGGCCGAAGGTAGCGACATGACGAAGATGCAGTGAGATAAAAAGAGCGTAGGGAAAATCCGTCTAAGATAGGCGAGCTACTAGCAGAAGGATGAGGACGGACGTGACGTCATTTAGCAATGGCGCCCGTTTGTTTACGTCTCGAGTACCAAAAGTAGCCACGGACGAGATTAGCTGTGGAACGGTTCCCAGCTATTCTCCGCCCTTACACACCGAAGTGTTACCTCTGTTCGGCGTGTAGATAGCTATGTGGCGCGTTAATACATGCGTCCCCTGTTGATATACGATGTCTTAAAAGGGAAACCTTTAGGATACTCGCTCCAGAAGTTAGAATTCTGTGATAACCTGTGGTTAAATTCTCTGGGAATATCTTAGTAGTTATTTACCCAAGGAAGCTACCAAAAAGGAACCTTCCATCAGGACGCCATGGCTTGAGCCCAAAAATGAAGTTAGCAATGCCCTGGCTAATCATTTTTCAAATGTATCCAGCAAGTGTGAAGGAGCCCCTGGTCACCAGTATAGGAGCACTGAAGAAAAGAAAATTTTAAATTTTGCAACAAGAAGGGAAGAGTCGTATAATTCTCCTTTCACTGAAAGAGAATTTGATTCCGCACTTGCTCATTGCAACGATATAGCCCCTGGACCCGATGGAATTCCATATGCAATGATTAAACATGTACATTTTAATACAAAGCTATTTATTTTAAGCATTATTAATAGAATATGGCATGATCATAGTTACCCAAGTGTTTGGGAACTAGCCATTATTTTAGCCTTTTTAAAACCCGGTAAAGACAAGTTTTTAGCAGCAAACTATCGTCCTATTGCATTGACATCTTGTTTATGTAAAATCATGGAGAAGATGGTCAATGCAAGGCTGATATGGTACCTTGAAAAGAAAGGTATTTTATCACCGATTCAATGTGGATTCCGAAAAATGCACTCAACGACTGATGTGCTGATACGACTTGAGTCTTCTATTTGTGAAGCCTTTGCTTCCAAACAGCACCATGTTACAGTATTTTTTGACCTTGAAAAGGCATATGATACCACATGGAGATATGGTATTCTTAAAACCATTCATGAATTGGGATTGAGAGGAGAGCTGCCACTATTTATTCAGGCATTTCTTTCACATAGAGTTTTTCAAGTGAGAGTGGGGGAAACTCTATCAGAGAGTAAGTGCCAGGAAGAAGGAGTTCCTCAGGTTAGTGTGCTGAGTGTAACCCTTTTTGCACTAGCAATTAATGGGATATCCTCAGCCATTCCCCAGGATGTTCTCTCAACATTATTTGTGGATGATCTCTCAATATCATTTGCTGGCACTAGAATGGCAATGGTTGAGAGAAAAATCCAACTCTCTATTGATAAAATTATCCAGTGGGCTGACATGAATGGATTTAAGTTCTCGACAAGTAAAACTACCATTGTCCATTTTTGTCGTATCCGGGGAGTACATCCAGACCCGGATATATACATTAAAGGTCAACGGATACCATGTGTATCGGAAACCAAATTTTTAGGGTTGATATTTGACTGTAAACTTACATGGGTTTCTCACCTAAAAGCGCTAAAAGCTAAATGTGTTGAAGCTCTGAATATCTTAAAAGTATTGTCCCATACATCATGGGGGGCAGACCGCAATACTATTTTAGAATTATACAAGGCCTTGATTTTTTCCAAAATTAGTTATGGTTGTGAGGTATATTCTTCAGCCACCCCAAGCCGGTTAAAAATATTAGATTCGATACATCATGCAGGTATTAGATTGTCTACTGGAGCTTTTAAAACCTCGCCTATCCCAAGTCTCCTTGTTGATGCTGGAGAGTTACCTCTAGACCTTTACCGAATGTCTTCCATTCTTCGGTATTGGTTTAGATTGCAAAGACTCCCTAACTCTCTAGCTTTTCAGACTGCAAGCCTTGTAAGACACGCATCATACTTTGAGTTGCACCCAAAATCTCCTCAACCTTATGGCTTTCGGGTGAAACGATTATTAAATAGTCTGGATATAATTAGAAATAAGGTACTTCCATTCAAGGTATCATCAACGCCTCCATGGAAGTTACCAGAGATATCTTTTTGTAAATATTTTATTGGAGATAAGAAGAATATGTCAGACATAGAAGCCAGGTCTCTTTTTAATGAACATGTTAAAGAACATAGAGGATCAACTTTTATCTATACTGATGGCTCCAAATCTGATGCTGGCGTTGGATTTGGAGTACATAGTAATGGTTTTAATTGTAGAGGTGCACTTCCTCTGACCGCTTCCATATTTACTGCCGAACTGTATGGCATATTAACCGCTATTGAGAAAATAGCGTTGGAGAAGGAGGGTAATTTTACAATTTTTAGTGATGCAAGGAGTGTCCTTCAAGCTATGGAAGTTTTTAATTCTAATAACCCTCTAGTTTTAAAGATTTTAGAATGGCTTTTCATTATTGGATGGAGAGGTATAACAGTTCAATTTTGTTGGGTTCCAGCACATGTAGGTGTGTCCGGGAATGAGAAGGCAGATTCACTGGCTAAGGAGGCTGCATCCGAGTTGCTGCCAAGAAGGTATCCCATTCCCTGTAATGATTTCTTACCTGACATCAAGAAATTGGTTTGCAATAAATGGCAACAGCAATGGGATAGTCAAGATGGCAATAAAATGAGGGAAGTAACAAATGACATATCTCCTTGGAGGTATAATATGATGCCCCGAAAATGGGAGACGTCTCTTTGTCGTCTCCGTATTGGTCACACTCGGTTGACACATGAGTTTCTGCTGAAGGGCCAACACCAACCGTATTGTGACAACTGTTTAGTACCTCTAACAGTAAGGCATTTGTTGACCGAATGCCCCAATTACAACATCTTGCGGAATAGATATTTGTTTGAGGCTCGAGGTGAGGGTGGCAGGTTCATCCTTGCCAAGATTCTTGGAAATGATGTGTCCTACCATGCAAGTGGCATTTTTAGATTTCTTTCAGAAGCAGGTCTTCTGAAAAATATTTAACTTTTATGACATTCAATATTTATGATTTTAATTGAATACTCTTTAATTTTTTATTTTATTTAATTTTTTACTTTTGTATACATAAATTAAATGTTACCGGCGTCAATGACCTTAGATGTCAGGATGCCTGAAAACTTTAAATCATTCATTCATTGGTTGCCGGAAACCGTTACCCTATGGGATCTTCTACGTTCCCAATTCTAGAGTCTGAGTGGCCTCAGTCCTAGCTTTATACCCTTGACAATTCCCAATAGAATTCCCACTGCCTTACGGGCATTCCATGTCGAATTCTGTCCTGTGCCTTCGGTCACAACAAATTGTCTATGGATAAAGGTCACGGTAACCAGCCGGGCGGGTTACACGGAGTATGTATCTATCTCCTTCTTTTCCGCCCATTCTCTGTTCATCACACTTAATGTTAAGTTAAAAATTAATCAATTAATATTTAACTTTAGTTTAAGAGTCATCCTTATGACTCCCCCATACTCATGTTCTCTTTCTCTTACAGGAGGAGCAACTGAAGTGCGACCACGGCTTCTGTGCAGTGAAGCGCCCGCACTTTTATGGACACACGGCGTGTAGGACCCACGCCCCTTGTGCCAACAAGAAAGGGGATCTGAAGTTCTGGGACCCGCAGAACTGTACGGTCTGCCAGGATCGCCTGGTCGACGCGTTCAATAACCCTCCTTCAGCGGAGGTTAGGGACGCTTCTCGAGGGAAGCTACGCAAATGGGTGCGTGGCTTCCAGAAGAACGCCACTGGACCGTACCTTGCCACTGAAGACATGAGGGCCTTACTGTTCCCAAAGGCATCCCCAGATTCTGTGGTCCCCAAGGATCAGATCCCCACCGTCCAGATAGCGGTGGAACCCGATGTTGTCATGGCCCAGTCCATGCACGAGTGTCACCTGGATGCCGACAACGAGGAGCGTATGTCGGAGATTTCGGAGACCACGGAGAGGAACCTCATGGCCCAAGACATGGACGATGAAGAGGACCAGGTGGAATACACCGAGTCGGAGCAGGAGGTCGCTCCGCCTTCCACCCCCGCCCCTACTCCTACACCGACGGAAGTGTCTCTCCCGTCTACCTCCGCTACCCCGGACCCCATCCCATCCGCCCAGGAGATGTTCCGTATGATCGAAGCGCTTATGGACAAGAAGCTTCAAGTGACACACGAGTACATCAGGTCCATGGGAGTTTCTAAAGAGCCGAAAAAGATTTCGGTTAAGGACCTCCCGATATGCTCGCACGCCAACCCCTGGAGGTATGCCAAGCATATGCCCATCGCAACGGGCAGGATCTTCATCAGCGAGAAGGTCGGCTCGATTGCCCTGGAAGAAGTGGAGTTCTTCCCGAGTTTTGAGGCTTATCCGGACTGTTACGTCCGGCTTCGATCCGAACCTGCCTCTAAAGAGGAGACCGAACCTAAGGAGGTGATAGTTTTCGATCTCCCGAAGGCCCAGGCTATGTTGGCCAACGCTGTTAAAAGTAGGGGCTTTACCTGCTCAAAGCTTCCGGCGCTGAGCAAGAAGCACCCTACCTACGTCGCACCCGATGATGCGGTCCTCCCCTTTACGGAAAAGGCCTTCGCTGCGTGTCACAAGGCAGTGGAAGAAGGGAAGCCTTGCCCTGCACTGGAGGAGTGCAGACCCTTCTCCCTGGTGACTCCCCCCGATGTTCGACACTGGAAGGATATCCAGCATACCTTCGTAGTGGGAAAACTAGATCCTGACGTGGCTGGACGTCAGTTTAATGAAGACCTCTCGAAACTTAACGACCATCTCCTTCGTCGGGAACAAGATACGAAGGAAAGGCTCGCAGCATCCATGTCCCTCCAAGTACAGCTTGACGTATGGCTGGCGACACCAGAGTCCCCGACCACTACAAGGTACTCGCTAAATCGCATATGGCGACTCTGGTAAAGGACCTGTACAGTTTCATGAAGGCTCGGAGAGCCTGTCGTGAATTCGTGTTCTCAAGTGCCACAGTGAGACACAAACCCCAGAGGCTGATTTCCTCCAACATCTGGGGTAAATTCCTCTTTCCCTCCGATCTTGTGAAAGAGATCACTGACAAGGCCGCCACTGAGAATAGGCACCTTCTCAACAAGTGGGGCATGTCGAAGAAGAGGAAATCCTCTCAGGAAGATGGCTCTCAACCTAAGAGGAAATCCTCTAAGCCAAAACCCCAGCAACGTCAACAGAGACGGCAGTTTCCGGGACCCGCTACTCCCCAAGTGGCTGCTCAACCACAGCAGACCTTTCAGCTGGTCACCCAACCGGTTTTGTCCCAGTCACCGGTTTTCACCCCTGCCTTTGAGCAACAGACGACTACCTTTCGTCCCAAAGGTAGAGGCTCAAGCAGAGGTGCAGGCAGAGACGCATCTCGCCGTCCCTCCAAAGGCAGAGGAGGAAGGGGAGCTAGCGGCCGAGGCAGTAAACCCTCGGGACACCAGAAGCAATGAAGTGCTTCCGGTGGGAGGAAGACTCCGCCAATTCCAGGATCGTTGGACCTTCGATTCCTGGGCACACAGCATCGTCAAGAAGGGTCTAGGCTGGAGTTGGACTCAACCACCCCCAACCTTCCAGCAATTCTTCCAACAATCAACCCCCCTTCTGGAAGAATATGTCCTAGATCTCTTGAACAAGAAGGTGATAAGGAGGGTAAAGTCAACCAGGTTCCAAGGGAGACTGTTCTGCGTTCCCAAGAAGGACTCCGACAAGCTCAGAGTCATTCTAGACTTATCCCCCCTCAACAAGTTCATAGCGAACAACAAGTTCAAGATGCTGACTCTTCAACAGATAAGGACCCTTCTGCCTCCAGGTTCTTACACGGTCTCCATAGACCTGGCGGATGCCTACTGGCACGTTCCAATGAACCACCACGCTTCCTCCTACCTAGGATTTCGACTCCAAAGGAAAAGCTACGCCTTCAGGGCCATGCCCTTCGGCCTCAACGTGGCCCCTCGGATCTTCACAAAGCTGGCGGACGCCATAGTACAACAGCTCCGCCTCCAAGACATCCAGGTGATGGCCTACCTCGACGACTGGCTAGTCTGGGCTCCATCGCCCGAGGATTGTTTAAGATCCTGCAGCAAAGTCACCCAGTTCCTAGAACACCTGGGATTCAAGATAAACGCGAAAAAATCTCGCCTCTCTCCAGCTCAGAAGTTCCAATGGTTAGGAATCCAGTGGAACCTTCAGTCAGACCGCCTTTCCATCCCCCAGAAGAAAAGGAAGGAAATAGCAGGGTCTGTCAAGCGACTGCTGAAATCCAAACGGATCTCAAGACGTCAGCAGGAACGAGTTCTAGGCTCTTTACAGTTCGCCTCAGTGACAAACCCAGTGCTTCGTGCACAGCTAAAGGATGCCGCGGGAGTCTGGAGACGTTCTGCATCCATCGCTCGAAGAGACCTCAAGAGACGGCTCCCAAATAGACTTCGGCTTCTCCTCAAGCCGTGGTCAGAAGCAACGGCCCTGAAAAGGTCCATCCCTCTTCAACATCCACCTCCATCACTCAACATCCACACGGACGCTTCGCTGGAGGGTTGGGGAGGTCACTCCCACCAAAAACAGGCTCAAGGCACATGGTCTCCCCTATTCAAGACGTTTCACATCAACATCTTGGAGGCCATGGCGGTCCTTCTAACACTGAAGAAACTCTCCCCGCCGCCCTCGATCCATATTCGTCTAACCCTAGACAACTCGGTGGTAGTTCGATGTCTCAATCGCCAAGGCTCAAGATCGCCCCAGATAAATCAGGTGCTTCTGACAATCTTCCGTCTGGCAGAGAAGAAGAAGTGGCACCTGTCTGCAGTTCACCTACAAGGATTCCGCAACGTGACGGCGGTCGCTCTATCCCGGACAAGCCCGATAGAGTCGGAATGGTCTCTAGACGCAAGATCATTCTCCTTCATCTCTCACCAAGTCCCAGAACTTCAGATCGATCTCTTCGCAACGAGCGACAACAATCAACTTCCTCGATATGTGGCCCCGTACGAGGACCCCAAGGCAGAGGCAGTGGACGCCATGTCTCTGGACTGGAACAGATGGTCCAAGATCTACATGTTCCCTCCCACCAACCTACTGCTGAAAGTCCTCTCCAAGCTGAGAACCTTCAAAGGGACAGCGGCCCTAGTGGCTCCAAAGTGGCCCCGGAGCAATTGGTACCCCCTGGTCCTGGAGCTGCAGCCCACGCTGATCCCTCTCCCGGGCCCAGTTCTCTCCCAGCAAGTACAGAAGTCGACTGTCTTCGCTTCATCATCGAAAATCAAGGACCTTCATCTCATGATTTTCTCTCCCTAGCCGCGAAGAAAAGTTTTGGGATCTCGAAGACTTCCTCGAGGAATACAAGACCGAATCCACAAGACGACAATACGAATCACCCTGGAGAAAATGGGTCTCATTCGTCAAGGCAAAAAATCCTACGGAAATCACCATTGATTTTTGCATGTCCTTCTTTATTCACCTTCATGGACAGGGCTTGGCAGCCAACATGATTTCTACTTGCAAATCGGCCTTGACTAGACCACTGATGTATGCCTTCCAGATTGATCTGTCCAGCGACATCTTCAATAAACTGCCGAAAGCATGCGCTCGTCTACGCCCAGCACCTCCACCGAAACCGATCTCCTGGTCTTTGGACAAGGTGCTCCATTTCGCCTCCAACTTGGATAATGATTCATGCCCTCTCAAGGATCTGACTCAGAAAGTTATATTACTTTTTGCTCTTGCTTCAGGAGCCCGAGTCAGCGAAATAGTGGCATTATCAAGAGAAGAGAGTCATATCCTGTTTACTAACTCAGGAGACCTTACCCTCTTCCCGGATCCGACGTTTCTCGCCAAAAACGAATTACCCACCAAAAGATGGGGCCCTTGGAGAATATGCCCCCTGAAAGAAGATGCCTCTCTATGCCCAGTAGAGAGCCTCAAGGTCTATCTTCGCAGAACTTCGGACTTTGGTGGAGGCCAACTCTTCAAAGGAGAAACATCGGGCAGCGACCTGTCACTGAAACAACTAAGAGCGAAAATCACCTACTTCATTCGCAGGGCGGATCCTGACAGTACACCCGCCGGTCATGATCCTAGAAAAGTTGCATCGTCTCTGAATTTCTTTCAGAGTATGGATTTCGAAAGCCTTAAAAATTTCACGGGCTGGAAATCCTCGCGTGTTTTCTTCAAACATTATGCGAAACAAGTGCACGAAGTCAAACATTTTGTGGTAGCCGCAGGTAGTGTTATGAAACCTGCACCTAACTCCGCATAGAACAGCGAGTTACTTGGGACTCTAACTCTTCGGGTGCCTATGTTGACCCTCGAGTGATACGTAGTGATTTCAAAAACACTTAGTGCTTTTCATATAACTGTTCTTATCCCAGGTGAAATGTCATAGTCGTCACACGAGTGCCGCATGCCTAGAGCATGATATGTTTTACTTTTAAAGACTGACGTTCCTCGAGAACGAGTGCCTACTAATAAATTTGAAATTCTCTTTCAGATTCAAGAGCACGTCTTTCATTACTATGTACATTATAATTTGTTGTAAATTACCTTTACATATATTGCATTTCATTAATATACTCTGCAATTGTGAAATAAAATTTCTATTTTATTACTTGTGCGTCTCAATCCGCTCCTACTTATACTATGAAATACACGTCTGTCATAGTTTTATTATCCCCTTCCTCTTATGGTTGATGAAGATTACTAAGGTTTCAACCCTTATTATATATTCACCTGTGCAATGTAATATTCCTACACGAATACTTACTTACTTCATACCTTAGAGACCAGACAATTCTTCATTTACATACAGTGCCTAACCACCACTTGTCTGCCCTTGAGAATGTTCCTTTATGAATACCAACCATTCAGTCTTGTCTCCAAGTTCTTCAGGTTCTTCTAGCAAGGTTAGTAGCCCTTCGATGACCACTTTGATCTCGGCATGGCCCGTGGGGACTTCACTGCCAGGGGGGCAGGAAGTTCTCTTCCCTACGGTTCTTCTACTAAGATTACTATGCTACCCTGTTCAAAGCCCTCGGCACTTACTCAAATAGGGGAAAATCTACCACGATATATTGATTCTCTGGTATTCTTCCATCAGGACGCCATGGCTTGAGCCAAAAAAACGGATTTTGAGCGAAGCGAAAAATCTATTTTTGGGTGAGATAGCCATGGCGTCCTGATGGACCCTCCCTGCTACTTCGTCCAGTTTTTCAGGTCCAACCCTGCTCTGCTGTATCATGGTGATCGGCAAGCAACTGGCTTCAGGATGAGGACGGACGTGACGTCATTTAACAATGGCGCCCGTTTGTTTACGTCTCGAGTACCAAAAGTAGCCACGAACGAGATTAGCTGTGGAACGGCTCCCCAGCTATTCTCCGAAGTGTTAACTCTATGTAGGGTGTAGATAGCTATGTGGCGCGTTAATGCATGCGTCCCCTGTTGATATACAATGTCTTAAAGGGAAACCTTTAGGATACTCGCTCCAGAAGTTAGAATTCTGTGATAACCTGTGGTTAAATTCTCTGGGAATATTTAGTAGTTATATACCCAAGGAAGCTACCAAAAAGGAACCTTCCATCAGGACGCCATGGCTATCTCACCCAAAAATAGATTTTTCGCTTCGCTCAAAATCCGTTTATTACAAATATTTTACTTTATCATATTACAGTAGTCTGTATAATACTGTAAAGTTCAGTACAGTATGTTGTTGTTATAGTCGTGGCGATGAAATTCTCACGAAACAAAAAAACGGCATTCAATTACAACAGCTGATTCATTCTCTCTCTCTCTCTCTCTTCGTGTTATACAATACTTACATATAGATGAAGAAACTAAAATTAGTTTTCTTAGTGTCAATTAAATACGAAATGAAAAAATTATGCCGAGTTTACATCCATTTCAATCGTTGCTAAAAATACGGCATCCGATTTCATCAGCAAACCACTATTTTTTGGGAAACATCATTTTATTCTAGAAAATTGCTACTCTTTAAATAGTTAATTGCACATTAAGAAAGCATGTACTTTTGTTTTTAAATTTCAGGTGTGTTTTAAAAATCGAGTATTGTTGACTTCTTTTTGTTTTACTTTTGGCTGTGATTAGATCAGCTGACGTCTAGCTGCCACTCTTAGGAGTGTACGAATACACTAACAAAGTATCGTTTATACCATTTCTTAACTTATTCAAACCGTCTACAGTATACAGTTGATATTACATAAGCACCAATGTGTTATAACCTATAAAGTTTTTTTGTTTATTACATTTAAAACAACACACACACACACACAGTCTCTCTCTCTCTCTCTCTCTCTCTCTCTGGGCTACTTTTCACTACCTCCCATTCCTTACCTCTCTCTAACAAATGATATCTTTGTTGCTCCTCAAAGTTTCATTTATATTGAAAATCAATCATGATTCAATTTTCCTTACTTTCTCCTATCTCGCACCATCGGTCACATCGCGGTATTTTCGAAATTTCCGGAAAATCCGCGATATATGTATATACATGCGTTATGAAAAAAACCGCGAAGTGGTGAATCCGCGATGGTCGAACCGCGAAGTAGCGAGGGTTCACTGTATATGGGGTGCAGATAGCTATGTGGCGTGTTAATACATGCGTCCCCTGTTGATATACGATATCCTAGAGGGAAACCTTTAAGGTACTCGCACCAGAAGTTAGAATTCTGTGATAACCTTTAGTTTAATTCTCTGGGAATATCCACTGTAGTTAAATATACCCTAGGAAGCTACTGAAGGAACCTTCCATCAGGACGTCATGGCTATCTCACCCAAAAATAGATTTTTCGCTTCGCTCAAAATCCGTTAAGGCGCTGGCAGTCAACCACTCCTACAGACTAGTACTAGCCCCGCTGCCACTCCGTCAGGGGCAAAGGTGCCTAGGGCGGCAGAGACAAACAGCAAGGGTTCCTTCAGAAAACACCGTGCCGTAGCTGAAGGCAGCGCCACCAGTTGAGGCACTGCCGCATACAGCGATGCATCGCCAGTACAGATACAATAGGATAGCGTGCCAAAAGGTGGCGGCAAAGCCGTAAGTACTGGCACTGTCATCAGTCTGATAGCTCATCCCTAAGGGAAAAGCATGCCGACGGCCATGGAAGGTCAGATCCCAGAGGGAACCAACCCCCAAGATCAACAAATGCAAAAACACAGCAGCATAATGATAAAATTTTTGCAATGTCTGTCCCGGAAAGGCTAGGATATAGAGAGGTGACGACATGGAGTAGCTATACCCATGCATCAAAATAAACACCCAGCCGTCAGAAACGGCGGCTGCCATCCGATCAAGAAATCTGAGAGGCTAGGAGGTAACGGCAGTAAATGTAAGTCGGCACACCGACATGTTGAGATCACCCTTCGCAAAGGGGAGTGCCAATGGACTGCGCAGTCCTAGCACGAGAGATCACGAGCGAATGCAGAATGGCTAAGCCTAATAGGTCGATGCCACAGGTCAATCCAGAAATCCCAGAGGCTATGATGGAACGGTAGAACAGGTAAGTCGGCACACCGACAAGGAGAGATCACCCTTCGCAAAGGGGAACTCCAAAAAACTGCACAGTCCTAGCAATGGAGTTCAAGAATGAATGTAGCATGGCGGCCCAACGGATTCGCCGACGAGGGCTAATCCAATCCCCACAAAGGGCTAGGCTAAGCCTAATAAGTCAATGCCGCAGGTCGATCGAGAAATCCCAAAGGCTAGGATAGAACGGCCGTACAGGAAAGTCGGCACACCGACAAGAGGAGCTCACCCTTCATAAAGGGGAGCTCTAAAGGACTGCACAGTCCTAGCATGGGAGATCGTGAACGAATGCAGCATGGCGAACCAACGGATTCGCCAACGAGGGCTAGGCCAAGCCTTATAGGTTGAAAAAAACCGGAGGATCGAAGGCAGCAGACATAAGGGGCTAAGTAAACTTGTATAACCTAGGAAAAAACCCTTTAAGGGTAAAAAGGGCGCTGCCAACGAGACCAGTAAGAAAGACCTAATCGCCATCGGCGAACCCATCTCTGACAAAACTACCTCTCTAAGCTAGGCTAGCCGGAACCAACACGCATAAAACTAAAACTTAAACTACCATAAAGCGTAGTTAAAGCAAACATAAAACAGAGCCCAAGGCATCGCAACACCAAAATAAAGCTAGCTAACGTGAAATTAGTGAAATAAAAGTAAGTGAACACAAATTAAAAAGGGCAGAAACTTACACAAAATGGCACCCAATAGCTAGCTGGACTCTGACCACCCTGCTACCTCATGGCCATAAAAAAGTCAAATAACCACTCACCGAAGCTAAAGCAGTTACAGCTAAATCAAACTGAAAGAGCAGGTTACTCAACTTTGACGACTAAAGTGAAGCCATCATGCGAGGAAATATTAAAAAATACTCAAAAGCGGAGAAAAGGCCCTCTTGACAAAGAAACGAACGTGTAGGTAAGCTGCGAAAACTGGAATGAGTTTATCAGAGACAAGTAGTACTATGAAGGGAGAGGATATGTAACGGCTCCTCACATATCCTACTCCTTAGATTCCTAGACTGGGTTAAGTCTGTTTGGGGTGCATATATCTATGGTTACTATGGATACGTCCCTGATTATACACTATATCTCAGGATAGTTGTTCCAGGGGTTAGAACCCTGTGATACCCGACAGTAATTCTCTTGTAATATCACTCACAGAAATATTAAACAGTAGGAAGCTGTCCTTAGGAACTTCCATCAGGACGACATGGCTCGAACCCTAAAATGAAGCTTCATATGTAGACTCCACCACTGACGTTACCTCGGCGCCAAGGTAGCGACAGGGCCTATTGGAACAGTCACAAATGCTCGCCATTCATTCTTATTTCTAGCATGCTCTTTTGCCTCTCTCACATCTATCCTCTGTCACCTAAGGTTTTCTTCATTCCATTCAAACTTTGGTCTTCCTCTTGCATTCATCACCTTCTTCAGGAGATGACCATTTTCCATCCTCTTTACATGGCCAAACCACCTCAACACATTCATATCCACTCTAGCTGCTAATTCATATCTCACAACCACTCTCATCCTCACTACTTTGTTCCTAACCCTATACAATCGAGATACACCAGCCATACTCCTCGGGTCACTTCATCTCGAACACACTCAATTTGTCTCTCTGTCACTTTCATTCTCCACAGCTCTGATCCATACAACAGTTGGTACAATTACTTTCTCATACAGAACCCTCTACATTCATCCTTAACCCTTTATTCTTTATCAAACCCTTCACTGCCCCCAATACTTAAAAACATCTTTCATTCACTCTCTGACATACATCATTCGCAGCAACAACAGAAACCAAGTAGTTAAACTGATCTACTTCCTCAAGTACCTCTCCATTCAACATGACATTCTGTCTAGTACCACCCTCCCTTCTCGGGCATCTCATAACTTTACTCATATCCACATTAACTCGCAACTTCCTTCTCTCTCACCTTTCCAAACTCTGTCACTAATCAACACAGCTTCTCCTCAAGTCTACAAGCAATACATTATCATCCATAAACAACTGATTCACCTCCAACTCATGACCACTCTCATCTGGCAGTTTCAATGCAGTTCATGCAGATATGTATCCTAATTCCTGTTCCTGAGACAGGATTCAACTAGCAAATGATAGGTTAGGGTGAGATCAACTTTAACCATTTAGACTCTGAGAGGATTTTTATTACAAACATATATGTATCAGTCTAATCCACTTGAATTGGCTAAACAGAAATGCCCCAGATAATTTAGTTTAGAGCAACTAATTTATCAACATCTGAACTATTATTTAATCTGATGGGCTATATTGTAAATTACAGATAGGATACAAAAAGTATTTTGCAAATATACATATATTTTATAGCAGTGAAAAAATAATCTTACAGAATATATTCCATACTTTGGAAATTATTTCACTGTACACATGCTTCTGAGTATGGAATAGATTATTATTTTCAACGTGCCTTTTAAGGGTTTCATATTTTGCTTTTTACATAGACCCTGCTGTGTAAAACAAAATATATATGTACAGCAAGTGTTAATTAATCTTGTCTGTAACAATTTGCTAGCAATATTTACAATATAAACAAGCAGTAGTACTGCTACAAGATTTAACAAAAAAAGAAAATAGGGCAGGAATGTGATTTTCTAAATTAACAAAACAATTCAGCAGTATTCTGAGTGTGTGATATGGCTGCCCATGCTTTTCCTCTGATATCAATTGGAGAAGCAACCATTACAGAATTAATCATATGACATATACTGTACTATATAAAATATGAACAAAAAATGAAAGAACAATTGTATTATGCAAAACTATGAATTTTAAAAAATTTGGTTGAACTAATTGCAATACCTAAATCTCTGCTGAGGAGTTACTATCACACCAAATGTACTGTAGCAAAGCTAAATCTGTACTTGTATTATGGTATTTTATAGATTTATGGTAAGTAAATGGTCAAGTTAAAATTTGTATTCATGATGAGATGATAATAATGGATGCAAGATAACTCTATGATCAGGGTAAAATGTGAAATCACAATAATAACCACGAATGTAGGATATGAAAAGATGTACAGTACAGTAAAAATTTCTAAATATCCCATTGTATTACTAAGGAACCTTTGTATTTGTAGTATTTTCCCCATCCTAAATATGAAATACATACTGTATTCAAGTATGTACTAGGCTGTGAAAGTGACAAATCAGTAGTGCAAAGGTTATATATCTATATGAAATATCTTGTAAATGTTTTACTTATAGAAATTTTAGAAATATAGTCGATGAATACATCCAATACAACTGGTAAAATAGAAAAAAAAAACCTTAAAATTAAATCCAATAAAACAAGAGAAAACTAATATTCTGAATTAGTACCAATATTTCTAATTCCTATGTTCTGTATTATTCTGATAATAACTAGACAAGAATGTTTACTTGATATAAAAAAAAAACTGGCTAAACCTCCAAGACTTTCAGTTCATGAATGGAATGTAGACCATGATTGTAAAACTTCATTAATTAAAAGAAATCAGAAAAAAAAATTACAGAATCTAGATTATTAGAATGTTATTTCATGTTACTGTATTCAACTTTCATGATACTGTATTACACTTTCTTAATACCAGATACAGTATAGAACAAAGCATGAACTATGGTCACCTTTTTCTTTCACCTTGCGTGAGTGAAAATACACAAAGACTAGAATAGCATCCTTATAAAAAGGAACTGGGAGGTCTGGAGGTCTCAATACTGAATAAAATTAGAATAGCTTAAGGAAAAGTGCCTCATCATAGTACACGATAAAGAGGTAATAATAGCAGGCAACTAATGACATATGATTTACTGTAATTTGAAAAAAAGGAGCACATGACCATTTCTTCTTTCAACTTCATGATGAGTACCTTTTACATACGATGGACCTTTCACAGCACAGTGTATATGGTAATAAAGGCTATTGACAACATTCTTCCAGCTCTACTTCATTGCTTTTTACCTTTTACATTGTAGCAATAACAAAAGATCACGATGAACAAATGTGGGTAGAGACCAAGTGAACGAGAATACCAAAGTAAAAACCATGCTGCAAACATCCCTTTCATACCACTTACAGTGCACTATCTAAGACCCACTGTAAAGAAACTCCATAAAAAATGTTAAGTGTTTTATAACTACACTAAAAATCATTAATTTCAATGAATATTATATGAATAGTGTCTAGAACTCCAATTATAATAGATGGGCCAGGTGATGAGTGTCCATGCAAAAAACTTGCATTTACTTCAGTTTTGCATAACTTCCAGGACACAGTTTTGCATAACTTCCAGGACAAAATTCAATACATAAATTATAAAAAATACATATATATATAAGTGAATTTGATGAGATCAATATAAACTGCATATAGGCATATAAAGAAATGGTATAATTTTAAGTGGAATGACAGAAAGACTGCTCAAAAATGAAAAGAATATGTATTATACAGTATATGAAAAAATTTTCTGTTTCTAACAGAAAAAACAAAATGACAGGCTTATGAAGGATGAGAGAACGGGGAAATTCCTGTTTATAACATTTTACACAATTTTCTTCCATAAAAAAAGAAGTAACTCACTAATTGAACTCTCAAGAGAAAAATACGTACTTCCTTACTCGCATCATTTGTCTTCTGACAGCTATTGTTTGAAATCTCCCTTTTCATAATGAGTCTTTTAATACTAATGTAAAATTGGATGCTCTTATAAAATAAAAAAGTTTATTAATCTTTCTAATAATCTTGTTTCTATACAAAAGCAGATTAAGACATTCTTTCTGGCTTTTAAAACCAAACACAAGGAAAAGAGCAAGGCTACATTCTTAAAATAAGCCTTCCATCAATACACAATGCTTTTCTATTTCAACCAAAGCTACACTGATGTATTCCCAAAACTAATCAAATAGCCATTGAAGCTTACATGAAGCAACTACTTGACAAGACCAGGCTTTCCAAAAATAATCTACTTTCTCACTACAGGGAGACAATATTGTAATTGTCGACTCTTCTGTCTTTCTTCTCTTCTTCTCAGGGCGGCTTCTTTTTTTCTTGCAATTTCATCCAATTTTAGTTTTTCATTCTTCCTATGCTGAGCTTCTTCCCTTTTTATTGCAATCTCCTCTGTCATGAATTTCTCTTCCCTAAGATCAACAGCTTCATCTTTCTTTCTTAACATCTCTTCTGCCTTTTGTGTTTCTTCTTTGAGGAAGAAAGCTTCATTTTCTCTTAATTTCTCCTCTGTCTTCTGTTTCTCTTCTCTACGTTGAGTTCCTTGCCTTTTCTTTTCTTCTCTTGATTGATGTACTTCTTTCTGGGTTATTTCCTCCATCTTCAACCTCTCTTCCCTTCTGCGTTGTGCCTCTTCCTTCTTTTTAGCTATTTCCTCGGAGGTACATCTATTTTGCTGAGAGAGAGATAACTGAGATGACTGAGAGCTAGATGGTCCTGAAGCCAATGGCTGACTCCCAAATTGTGCTGTCAATAGAAAGAAACCACTTAATTACACAAGAAAAATTACTATAAATAACAATACCAAATTAATGAAGGATCATTACACACAGTATACATTGGAGTAAAACACCGATTGCTTTGTCATTTTTACCCTGGAAGAAATGAAACCTATTTCTGTGTTTCTATTTATATACAGTAAATAATAATTACAAGATACACAGTAACAATTTCATGTTAATAGCACTATACTTTTAGGAAGCCCTCTCCCCACCTCAAGTCTCAAAGTACAGTGTGCTATATACCTCCCACCCTCTAAAGATGGAAGAGCAACTCATATGAGTTAATGTACTGTGTCTGTGTAACATATTCATGATGAAAATGATACATAAATGTTAAAAAACAAAGATGTACGTAAGAATATGAGGGCTGTGGGGTACCATACACTCAACCATTAGTAACCATTCACTTTTTTCTTTAACAACAGGGCCCATGTAAGGTCGATAAGGTAGGACAGTATTAAAAGACTGGTTTGCATCTTCACCCATGCAGGGTCAGTAAGGTAGGACAGTATATAAAAAAAAGAAAATTGCGTTAGGAACTCAAACTTGTTTCAATATCTACAAGTACTTTAAAAAAGGCTAAAAAAGGGATTTTGACGTAGGAAAAATCTATTTCTGGGCGAAGGACCTGTGCCGCCCAGTGAATAAGCTCCATTTAGCACTTATTCTTAGGTAATTTACTGCTAAATATACCAGAGAAAAAATGTAAAGGAGTGCTAGGTTAACTAGCTCGCTCACCTATTGGTGTCGGTATAAAATTGGGCGTATATTCCAGAGGTCCCGCACTATTTAGATTAATCCACGACAGAGAACCCCAATAGAGGAGAGCCGTTCAACCTCACTCGGTACTACTACAATGCATCCGCTCAGAACCCAACTCCTTAGCACCCAAAGTTTGGGGACTCCAAGGGAGAGGAGCTGGGAGGGTTCACTGGGCGGCACAGGTCCTTCGCCCAGAAATAGATTTTTCCTACGTCAAAATCCCTTTTCTGGGCTCGAACCTGTGCCGCCCAGTGAATCTATACAAGAGAAAAATGTCACCAAACTTGCAAAATAAAGGAAAAAACATAAGCGTAAGAGAAATACAGGATGCTTTAATCAGAGATGAGTACCAAAAAACAATTATAAGGGTATCTTAAATATGAACATAAATCCAATAAGGTAGGTATAATAATGCCGTGAGTGATAATATATACAGATACTCAGGAGCATAAAATTTACAAATATAATAACAGTATTCAGGTGCGAGACCAACGAATACAATAGGGTATAAATGAGGCAGGTAAGAGGGAGAGATAAAGAGTCAAGGCATTAACCTGAGTTACTCGTGAGTAACTACGCTCCCTGCGGCTACTGTAGAAAATTTTAGGGCTTCCAAATGTTTAAGGTAGTGTTTCTTGAACACTGACGGTGATTTCCACCCTGTATACCTGGAAAGGTCTGTAAAATTCATGTGGTGAAAGAAGTTCACCGAGGTGGCAACCGCCCTGATATCATGTGCAAGAGGAAAAGAGTCAGGGTTAGCTTGTTTAATAAAATACAAAATTTGTTGCCTGATCCCTTTAATAGTAATGGTACCGCCTTGTTCTCTAACGAATAGAGGCCCCGAGGAGTTAGAGGAGGTCCGGGATAGATAAGACCTAAGAGTAGTGACAGGGCACAGCGACGGATCTTGCGTGAGGGGAACAATTTTCCAGGAGGTCCATCTGTTTTGAGGGTCTTCATTCTTAGCCAAAAAGAATTTGTTAGGAGAAAGAAGGACCTCTCCTGAAGGCAGAAAGTCAATATGACCCGGGTCTCTCGACAAGGCTGCCAATTCAGAAATTCTTGCCCCGGAAGCCAAGCTCACTAGAAAAAGTGTTTTCCTGAGAAGGGGCATGTAATCACAAGAACTGTTAATGGTATCAGAAGCCAATTTGAGTACGTCATTAAGGAACCAGGTCACCGGGGTAGGACGAGTAACCGGTTTCAGTCTGGCACAAGCTTTCGGAATTGAAGCTAACAAAGAGTCGGTTAAGTCTATGTTAAAACCCACTAGGAAGATCTTTTTCAGAGCCGATTTAATAGTGGTGATAGTATTGGCTGCCAGACCTGATTCTAATAAAGATCTAAAGAAAGTGACTGTAAGGTTCAAGTTCATACAGTTCACGTCTAAGTCTATTAAAAATTTTGCCAACTTTTTAACTGCAGAGTCATACTGACGGATGGTGGAATCCCGTTTATCCGATTCTAGGAACAAGGTGTTTTGAGGATCAATATTGGCACCATGCATAGCCGCAAACTTCATAAAGTCCATAAAGTTAGGGCGCTCTGAATGTTTGAGAAAGCGTACACAACGCGTGTTTGTACTATCTGAGACAGAACCGGATTGGGTATCGGGTGAGGGTATAATCTCAACTCCCGCAGGAGAGGATACCAGTTGCTCTTGGGCCAGTTGGGTGCGACCAAGGCTACTTGTCCCTTGAAGGATCTCAGTTTGTCTAGAACTTTCAGCAAAAGATTCACCGGGGGAAAGAGATAAATCTTTTCCCAGTTGTCCCAATTCTGTGACATGGCGTCTGTGGCGTAAGCCTGAGGGTCTAGATTGGGAGCCACATATACTCTCAATTTGTGGTTGGATTCCGTGGCGAAGAGGTCCACTTGGAGACCGGGAACCTGAGAGAGAATCCACCGAAATGACTTTAGATCGAGTGACCATTCCGATTCTAGAGGGGAGGTCCGGGACAGGGCGTCTGCCACTACATTTCGAACTCCCGCCAGGTGGACAGCTGAAAGATGCCAACGGTTCGAGGCTGCTAAGGAGAATATGGCTACTAGAACATGGTTCAGAGGCCCTGACTTTGACCCGCCTCTGTTGAGGCAGCGGACCACCACTTCGCTGTCGAGGACCAGACGAAGGTGTTGTTTCTTGGGAAGAGCGAGACGTTTCAGGGTTAGAAGAACTGCCATGGCCTCTAGCACAATGATGTGAAAATGGCGGAACAAGGGAGTCCAAAGACCTTGAACTTTCTTGAGCTGAGAATAGCCGCCCCAACCTGATAGGGATGCGTCTGTGTGAATGATTAATTCCGGGGGCGGAAATCGAAGGGGAACTGACTTTGACAGACTGTTTGCTCTTGTCCAAGGAAGAAGTCTTTCCCGTAGAATGGGAGGAAGGCGGACTTTCCTGTCCCGGAGCTTCCGGTTCGCCCTCGAACGCCAGACACGATTGATATCTTTCAATTTTGCCTTCAGAAGAAGATCCGTCACTGAGGCAAACTGAAGGGACCCCAGAATCTTCTCTTGAAGCCGTCTGGAACTTACTTTGTCTTTGAGAAAGCGTTTGGTGTTCCTTGCAATCTCTAAACTCTTGGGTCTGGGAAGACACAAAGTATGAGATATAAGATCCCATTGCAGGCCGAGCCATTGGAACTTCGATTTTGGAAGAAGACGGGACTTCTTGAAGTTGATCTGGAAGCCTAGAGATTGAAGATAATGGATGACTTTGTGAGTGGCTTTTAGGCAATTTTGGGAGGTGTCTGACCAAATGAGCCAGTCGTCCAGATAGGCTACTACTTGAATCCCTTGATTCCTGAGTTCCTGAACAGCGACTTCTGCTAGCTTTGTGAAGATCCTTGGGGCAATGTTGAGCCCGAAAGGCATCACCTTGAAGGAGTAACTTTTGTCCCCTAAGCGAAAGCCTAGGTACGGACGGAAGTGTCTCGCTATCGGGACGTGATAGTAGGCGTCTGTAAGATCGATAGAGGTGGTGACGGCCCCACGGGGAAGTAAGGTCCGCACCTGCGAGACGGTAAGCATTCGAAACTTGTCGCATTGAATGGAAAAGTTGAGAAGGGATAGATCTAGAATCACTCTTCTCTTGTCTGAATCCTTCTTCGGGACACTGAACAGCCGACCTTGAAACTTCAGATGTTTCGTTTCTTGTATGGCATTCTTTTGTAAAAGATCCTGGACAAATTCGACCAGGTCCGGAGTGGAATGTTGATGAAATTTGTTCGGAGGAGGAGGTCCTTGAATCCAACTCCACCCTAGTCCCTTGGAGATGATACTGAACGCCCAGGGACTGAACCTCCATTTGTTGCGGAAGGCATAGAGCCTCCCCCCTACCTGCTGCACCTCAGTATTGATTTGAGGAGTTGCCTCCACGTCCGCCTCGGAAGTTCTTTCCTCTGCGAAAGGCTCTTCCCCTGCCTTTGTTCTGGTTAGAGCCACGGTGGTAGCCTCTACCTCTACCATAACTCTGGGAAGAGCTATGAGCCTCGTAGGACTGGTTAAAGGCAGGGGAAGTGGCGGAGGCACCAGAAAGCTGGCTCTTAGGTAGCAGAACGGTGACATAGTCATCCGAAGGAGCCCGAGAGGTGGAAGGCTGTGCAGGGGCAACAGAAGATGGAGGAAGAGGCAGCCGGAAGTTGGATGAAGCACTCTGTTGTTGCCTGAACTGGGTGGAGGTATATGGTCTAAGCTTCTTCCTACCCCGGGCTTGATAATTTGCGGGGTCATACTTGCGTTTAGGGGTCAAACCCCAACGGGCTTTAAGGCTCTGATTAACCCTAGTGGCCTCCGCCAAGACTTCCTCTACGAGATCCTCGGGGAAGAGATTTGAACCCCAACAGGACGACCGGATGAGTTTATTAGGTTCATGCCTAATCGTCGCCTCAGCTAGAACATGCTTGCGACATCTGCGTTTAGCAGTAGCGAAGTCATACAAGTCATAATATAACGACTGTAACGTAGCCTTGTTGAGAGACTTAAAAATACTCTCCGTATCGTAAGTCAAGGCTATCGACTCCGTGGATGTGGCCAGGTTTAGAGTACGGCCCACACGTAGGCGGGAATCATATTCCTGTTTAATGAGAGATTCCGGGAGACGGGGAAGCTTCTCACTAAACAAGACTGAGGCACAGTCTGCTGCAAGCTTGCCGGAGGTAAAGGTGGTATGGACGTTGTCCCAACACTCAATACCTGAGGGAAGAAGGAGGGAGATTGGATCCACCTCTCGGATGGGAGGCAAGGGCTTCTCCTCCAGAGCATATTGAAAGGCAAGCTCTGCCACCTTATTGACGCATGGAGTCAAGGTGGTCTTGTCCATTAAGAACATCGTAAAGGAGCTTTTATGAGGCGTCAGCATGGTGTTAGTGCAGCCGATGTCATTCAAAAATCTGGCCCAAACAGATTGGGCTTGCTCCTTCGGGAAGATGACCGTCTCTTTGGGGACCTTGTCTAATCGGACTAAAGCTTCCTCGGTAAGTCTGGCATAACCATGAAATGGAAATGCCAGACCCGGAGGAAAGAATTCAAAGTCCTCTAGAGGACGAGTGCCAAGGCCCTCCAGAGTCAACATTCCGTCTGAGAACGGGGAATGAAGAGCCATCCGCCAGGGGTTGTTCTTGGCAAACGGCGGGAGCTTAGAGGCATCCGGTATGAGAGAGCTTTGGACTCTCTCCGGAGCTCCTTGCTCTAAAGCCCCAATTCTCTGACCGAAGTTAGAGAACATCGTGTCCATCCTCGACTGCATCTCCGAAACCAACTTTGCCTGCATCTCCGACACGATGCGAAGCATAGCTGATTCGGAAAGGCCCGGGCTAGCAGCAGGAGGGGCGGAAGGAACTCCCGGGTCGTGAGACTTAGAGGAGGAACCAGAGGTCTTTGAAGACGGGTTCGTACCATGTTTAGAGCCATGAGAAGTCTTGTGAGGCTTGCGAGCTTTGGGTAAGGTCCTTGAAGTAGACTTATCCTTAGGGGGAACCGGGTATGAACGTTGAGACGAATCACGGTCCCCAGAAAATCCAAAAAAGGAAGAGCGATCAGAAGAAGAAGAAAGAGCGGGGCTGAGGATAGGAATCTCAGCGCCGGACACACCTGCCTCACTTACCACCCTACCTGTATCCGGCTCGTCTAGCAACATTGGTTCGACGTCCAGGTTCATGGAGGCAACATTGTCCTCCAGACCTCCGGGGGCGTCCGATGGATCTTGCTCTGGGTCGATGAGACCCGTTATAGTGGCATCAATGTGGGCAATGATGGGAGCTGCCACATGCCTAGCCACAGCAGCTGAAGACTTGGCGTTGGGGTAAACCATGGTGCAGTAGTCCTCAGATAGGACGTACGGCCGCTTAGACTTTACATTCCGGGCAAACCCACCAATCCACACCTTCAGTGTGGCCCGAGCCGCAGACTTTTGCTCCGGGGATGCCTGAAATAATAGGGGGAATTATAAAAGGGAGACTCCCAATGGTCCTTCAAGACCATAGATATCTTACTAATAGTAAATAAAATAAGAAGGCAATATAGCCAACGGGACTCACCGAGTCAGATCCAAGGGTAGTGATGAGGTCGAAGCAAATCACACAGTTATCCGGGTGCCATACCACAACGTCTTCCAGTTGAACCCCACAAGGGGCGTGAGATCGGCAGACGGAGTGGCCACAAGGCTGGTGCAGAACAGCTGCACAGGCCGGCGTCAGACAATGCACCATCTGTAAAAAGAATAGTATATGAGAAACTGTAATTCTCTTAATTAGGGGCGGGTCTGGAGGACCCGGGCCTAACATAGGTCTAACACAAGATTAGAGCTTGACTGTACTATTCTTTAAGTGGCCTAACATAGGTCTAACACAAGAATAGAGCTTAACTGTACTATTCTTTTAAGTAGGGGCGGGTCCGGAGGACCCGGGCCTAACATAGGTCTAACACAAGATTAGAGCTTAACTGTACTATTCTTTAAGTAGGGGCGGGTCCGGAGGACCCGGGCCTAACATAGGTCTAACACAAGATTAGAGCTTAACTGTAAAAAATAAAAATAAAATTTTTTTTTTTTTTTTTTTTTTTTAGGGGCGGGTCCGGAGGACCCGGGCCTAACATAGGACTAACGCAAGGTTAGAGCTTAACTGTAATATTCTTACATAGGGGCGGGACCGGGGGTCCCGGGCCTAAACATAAGTCTAACTTGAAACTAAAGTATAGCCATCCATTCCGGTCAAGCCGGGAGTATAAAAAAGGATGCAATAACAAGGAATTAAGACACATAGTGTCTGATTTCCCGGGGTGGGGTAGACCCCGGGCCGGGAAATAAAGGTATATTCAATACCAATTCCTTTAGAGACTCCGGGGTAGTGATCTGTCATATATAATCATCATAGGAAATGTTATAAAATAATAGGGGGGCGGAACTGTAACTAAGAACTGCCAATCGAACCCGGAGGGTTTCGTATAACATAAGCCAGAATGAAAAGTAAATATAAAATAGGGTGCACCGGGATCAAACTCTGTTGACCGGTGGCCAACCAGACTAGACAGAGACTAAACCGCCGGGCCACCCGGAGGACAAAGTCCATAAACACTTAACTACCCCCTCTAAAAGGAGGGAAGGCAACGGTCCCTTAGTGGAGGGGGGAGAAGCCTAGCCTCCCACCTAGCTAGAGGGGGAGCGTGGGGGAGGATCACGTGATACGAGGCAGCAGGGCTACCAACTGACGATCCCCAACCAGACAGATCAAACGGAGTAATGGCACAAATATTCATTATAAAAATAATAATAGCGTTAAATATATGAATAAACACATAGAAAATTTTTGGGCAAGGCATGCAACATAAATAATTAAATCACAAAAGACACACCTGATGGCTAAAATAACATTGCCGCCTTAGCACGGTCGGCAGCCATAGCGATACGTAAATGATATCGGCCCAAAAATTGAACCACGAGGATTCTAAACGCTAAATAATGAATATTCACAATAACAAATAATATTTGATAATAAAAATAATACACATAGTAACACCGCAAGTGAAAATTAAAAGCTCTCAAAAACAGGAGTACCAACTGTAGTGAAATCAAGCAAGATCGGTATGAACGAAGAGAATAAACTCCTATAATATAAATATTAAACGATCTAGGTTGCTCAAAACACAGTAAAACCCAGCTTGGTACTTAACTTAGACGGTGTCTCCTGGGAAACCGACGAAGAAGCCATAATTCACTAGAAAATATCCAAAATTCGAGAGCACTAGAAAAATGCGGGTTACTGCACAAATCGTGCTAAACGGAGTTGGGTTCTGAGCGGATGCATTGTAGTAGTACCGAGTGAGGTTGAACGGCTCTCCTCTATTGGGGTTCTCTGTCGTGGATTAATCTAAATAGTGCGGGACCTCTGGAATATACGCCCAATTTTATACCGACACCAATAGGTGAGCGAGCTAGTTAACCTAGCACTCCTTTACATTTTTTCTCTGGTATATTTAGCAGTAAATTACCTAAGAATAAGTGCTAAATGGAGCTTATTCACTGGGCGGCACAGGTTCGAGCCCAGAAATATAAAATACATAACACTTTTATCTTCTAATTCCTAATATAGACTTACCAAAGCGAAAATATAGATAAGGAAAAAATAAATATAAAAATATCCTAAAAAATATTGTGAACATGTTTCTGCAACTATTTTCCAGTTTTTGTGTAAGATCACATTAAGAAAATGATGAGCAAAATACCTACATAAAAAGGTAAATAGGATACAATATAAAAGGTATATGACAATAGAATTAATAAGAAATAAATAAATACAAGGGGCTATAAAGTCAAATGGGTTCAAGCTTTTTAAGCAGATCTCATGTTTATGAAAAAAAAAAAGATTGGAATATTATACTCTGTCAAACTTATTCTAAGATCACCTAGGGTGGGCCAAGGCAGGAAATACAGTTGTCAGGTCAATGAAAAAGACCCTTTAAAGACTTCCTGCAGAGATAATCTTTATTGCGAAGATTTGCTTACAATTTTGGGAGTCAAAAGAAAAGGTTTGATTCTTAAGTGCACCCATTTACTTAGTTCTTTGTTTTCATTCCCAATTCCATTTATTCTTTCATATATATTATTTACATATATTGTTAACCCCCGGATTCGCGGGGGTTCGAGACCAAAACCCCATGCGAAGAGCAAAACTGTGAATACTTAAACCGCAATTTAAAAAGGCTAATAACATAAAAAATATCATCTAACAATTTAGATACATTTACGAATACTGTAGTTTTAACACATTTTCCTGGAAAATATACTGAATGTGACTCATGAACAAACTATCATAACACAATACATACAGTACAATGCTGCACAGTCAGCCCTCCTCCTTCGCAATAGTTAGCTTACAGACACAGGTGCGAAAAAGGAATTTTTGTGAGTAGGTGCTGCACACTCACTCTCTCTCTCTCTCTCTCTCTCTCTCTCTCTCTCTCTCTCTCTCTCTCTCTCTCTCGAAATAGTTGTTTGTAAATTAGTACCGTAATGTACTGTTGGGCAAAGTACACAGTACTGTATAACACAGTAAATAAATTTGATTTAGAACATGGAATGGTTTACTTTCTGTACATACGAAAAGACTATTTATCAAGATAAAACATTGCTTAGCCATATATCTACATATGTCCATTGGGGAGGGGGGCTCTCTCTCTCTCTCTCTCTCTCTCTCTCTCTCTCTCTCTCTCTCTCTCTCTCTCTCTCGAAATATTTGTTTGTAAATTAGTACCGTAATGTACTGTTGGGTAGAGTACAGAGTACTACATAACACAGTAAATAAATTTGATTTAGAACATGGAACGGTTTACTTTCTGTACATACGAAAAGACTATTTTATCAATATAAAACATTGCTTAGCCGTATATCTACATACGTCCGCTGAAGGTCTCTCCAGGGCCGTCTCAAGTACAGGCCTGGTCAGTGGGGGAAGAAGTCGGCATGAGTAGGTCGATTGATATGGAGACAGGACACCTGGCCATCCTCAACCCTTCTTTCTATCACACACCACTCACTATGCATAGACTTTGTTTCTCGTTACAGTTTACAGCTGATAATCCTAATAGAAAAATTTAAGAGATCATACACACCAAAAGGAGACGACTTTAAATAATCCGGCTATGAAAAATTAGACAGAAAAAAGTAATAAAATTAAAATAAAACTTTCCCGAGGCAGTAGCCTAATTCCAAGACCCACTGACTTCAAACTACGCTTGCATACCGAAAAAAAATTAGAATGATTCTAACAATTTAATTAAAAAAAAAAAAAATAAAACAACATAAATACAGTGAACCCTCGCTACTTCGCGGTTCGACCATCGCGGATTCACCACTTCGCGGGTTTTTTCCATAACCCATATATATATACATATCGCGGATTTTCCGGAAAATTCGAAAATACCGCAAAATCTGAAGACAACCAAATACGTTATTTTGTTACCTGTAATTCCATTAATACTGTAATTAGTAATATCTGCTCTTACTGATTGTTCATTGCATTACATATGATATATAATTCAGCACAGAAAGAAATAAAACACGAAAAGAGAATGTGATCATACGATAATACAGTACTGTATACAGTACGTAGTAAAATTAAATCGAACATGAAACGCAAATCAGATGCAGTCATACCATATTAGAATGGTGTAAGGCTGCTGATGGCTACTATACTACAAATGTAATGGATGTGCATCTTTTCCATGATTCTTTTGTATGTACAGTATACGTACGTAGTACTGCATCCAATAATATTCTTTGTTGCAAAAATCACATTTCGAATAAGCGTACGAGAGAGAGAGAGAGAGAGAGAGAGAGAGAGAGAGAGAGAGAGAGAGAGAGAGAGAGAGAGAGAGAGAGACACACATCCTACAAAAGAATAAAATAGCATACGTAAAGCTATTACGTGTATTACAGTGAACCCTCGCTACTTCGCGGTTCGACAATCGCGGATTCACCACTTCGCGGGGTTTTCCCATAACCCATATACTGTATATATACATATCGCGGATTTTCCGGAAAATTCGAAAATACCGCGAAATCTGAAGACAACCAAATACGATATTTTGTTACCTGTAATTCCATTAATACTGTAATTAGTAATATCTGCTCTTACTGATTGTTCATTGCATTACATATGATATATAATTCAGCACAGAAAGAAATAAAACACAAAAAGAGAATGTGATCATACGATAATGTACTGTATACAGTACGTAGTAAAATTAAATCGAACATGAAACGCAAATCAGATGCAGTCATACAATACGTATTAGAATGGTGTACAGTAAGGCTGCTGTTGACTACTGTACTACTCTACGTACAGTACTACAAATGTAATGGATGTGCTTCTTTTCCATGAATCTTTTGTATGTATACGTACGTAGTACTGCATCCAATAATATTCTTTGTTGCAAAAATCACATTTCGAATAAGCGTACGAGAGAGAGAGATAGAGAGAGAGACACACACATCCTACAGTACAACAAAAGCGTAAAATAGCGTACGTAAAGCTGTATTATTATTACAGTACTGTATTGTTATTATTATTATTATTGTTGTTGTTGTTAATAAAATTATTATTGTTATTATTATTATCATTATTATTATTATTATTACTGTATTACTGTACTGTACTGTATTATCATACGATAATTCAGTACTGTATACAGTACGTAGTAAAATTAAATCGAACATGAAACGCAAATCAGATGCAGTCATACAATACGTATTAGAATGGTGTACAGTAAGGCTGCTGTTGACTACTGTACTACTGTACGTACAGTACTACAAATGTAATGGATGTGCTTCTTTTCCATGAATCTTTTGTATGTATACGTACGTAGTACAGTACTGCATCCAATAATATTCTTTGTTGCAAAAATCACATTTCGAATAAGCGTACGAGAGAGAGAGATAGAGAGAGAGAGAGACACACACACATCCTACAACAAAAGCGTAAAATAGCGTACGTAAAGCTGTATTATTATTATTGTTATTATTATTGTTGTTGTTGTTAATAAAATTATTATTGTTATTATTATTATCATTATTAAAGTACTGTACTGTATTATTATCATTATTTATTATTATTACGGTACTTATTAATCTACGTACGTTCGGTATGCGCGGGGCATCTTCTATGAGTTGGTAACCTACGCATCATAGTACTGTAAGACGGGTTGTGATTGGTTCAAGCGCTGATAGATGACGAATCAGAACTCAAGTTTTGTTATCTAGCCTGTGATTGGTGTTTTGCCATCATCTCCTACCCGCAGCATCTAGGTTCTCGCGGGGCTGGATCGTCCACTTTCTCTTACCGCGTATCGCTGAGTAGACGTTCTTAAGTTTGTGAATCTGTGCTGTGTGCGACTTTTTTAAGTTGAACTTTTTGTTAAATCCTACTGTAATGGCTCCCAAGCGTTCTGCTTCTCTTAAGGCTGGTAGTGAGCCTAAACGCCACCGAAGGATGATGACGATAGCTGAGAAGGTTACGCTTCTCGACATGTTAAAAGATGGTAGAAGTTACGCGGCCGCTGGCCGCCATTTTGGCATCAACGAATCTACTGTTCGCTATATCAAGAAGGACGAGGCGAACATTAGAAAGACGGCTGCAATCACCTTTAGCAGATCAGCGAAGCGAGTCGTTACAACGCGTAATAAAACGATCGTACGCATGGAAGGTGCTTTAGCTGTGTGGATTGCCGACTGCCGGAAGAAGAACATAGCGTTGGATACGAACACCATCCAAACAAAGGCTTTGAGCTTATATGAGAATTTTGCTGCAAAGGAACCTAAAGACGACGACGGCAACCATGCTGAAGATGATGATGATGCAGATGATCCTCAACCAGGGACATCCACTGATTCCCAGCCTCAGAAACGTTTTTCCGCCAGCAAAGGATGGTTCGCGAAGTTTCAGAAACGCTTCGCCCTGAAAAGCGTTTCCCTGCATGGGGAGTCTGCTTCCGCTGACACTGCCGCTGCTGAAACTTACGTGAACCAGACGTTCAAGAATATTATCGCCGAAGGTGGATACAAGCCGGAACAAGTCTTTAATATGGATGAGACCGGCTTGTTTTGGAAGAGAATGCCGTCGCGAACTTTCCTGTTCAAAGAGGAAGCCAAAGCCTCTGGCTTTAAAGCATTCAAGGATCGCGTTACCCTCGTGATGTGTGGCAATGCTGCTGGATTTTTGCTAAAGCCGGGGCTTATTTATAAGTCGAAAAATCCTCGCGCTTTGAAAAATAAAAATAAGAATCTCCTTCCCGTGTACTGGATGCATAATCAAAAAGCATGGATTACGAAGATGCTGACCTCCAACTGGTTCCATCAGTGTTTTATCCCGCAAGTCAGCAAATATCTCTTAGAGAAGGGCTTGCCATTCAAGATCCTTCTCCTTATGGATAACGCTGGGGGACACGCAACTGACCTGTCGCATGAGGGCATTCAGGTTGAGTTCCTGCCACCCAACACCACGTCATTAATTCAACCGATGGACCAGGGGGTTATCAGGGCGTTCAAGGCCCTCTACACGAAGAACACCTTGGCGGACCTCGTTGCGTGTGTGGATGCTGCCCAAGATGATGAGGATGAAGATTTTAACTTGAAGGCGTACTGGCGGCAGTACACCATAGCCACGTGCCTGCAGAATATTCAGAAGGCACTTCAAGAGATGAAACCTGCAACCGTGAATGCGAGCTGGAAGAAGTTGTGGCCCGATATTGTTTACAACGACAAGGGATTTACTCCGTCGGAAATCCAACACTCTGCAATACGGAAATCTGTGCAGTTGGCTGCCATAATTGGAGGTGACGGGTTTGGCGACATGACGACTGAAGACGTCGACGAGTTGTTGGACTGCCATTCCCAGCCCCTAACTGACGCAGACCTCGAAGACCTGACGAAATCGGCAAGCGAAGAAGAGAGTGAAACCCAGGAAGAGACCCAAGAAAATGTCGAAGAAACGGGCTTAACATTAGAACAGCTTGCCAAGGCCTGCAACCATGCGAAGGAGTTGAAAGAAATGTTGCAAGAGTGGGACGAGGATATGGTTCGCTCGATGCAATTCTGCAACAAGGTTGATGACATAATGACTCCCTACAAGATGCTCTTAGATCGAAAAAAGAAGCAGCGGCAACAACTTCCGATCACAATGTTCTTCCAGCCTCGCAAAAAAGAGCCAGTTCCTCCTGCTAGTACGCCTTCGGAAGAAATTGAAGTTTCCCAGGAAGAAGTTGAAGAGGTGTCCCAGGAAAAGACACCTCCGTCTGAAGAGACGTAAAATACTACCTGGCTGCACAGTAGAACACATCATCAGCTTCATCATCATCATTTCTACTGTGCAGCAAATTCATCGCCATCATCATTCAAGTTTTTCTTCAACTTCTTTCGTGGTGAGTACAGTAACAATCTTTATTTTTTACTTTAATATTCTCACATTCTAAAACTGTATTTGTGCCTGTTTTATAGTTTAGTACTGTACGTACTGTATGCATTAAGTTAAAGGGAAGGTTTTAAAAGTCTACATGTTGTAACCTATCATATTTTTTTTGTTTAAAATTTACATTTACGTACGTAAAACAATCTCTCTCTCTCTCTCTCTCTCTCTCTCTCTCTCTCTCTCTCTCTCTCTCTCTCTCTCTCTCTCGTAAATTGATTTTTGTTTAAAATTTACATTTACTGTACGTACGTAAAACAATCTCTCTCTCTCTCTCTCTCTCTCTCTCTCTCTCTCTTCTCTCTCTCTCTCTCTCTCTCTCTCTCTCTCTCTCTCTCTCTCTCTCTCTCTCGTAAATTGTTTTCCTGCTTTGCTACGTACAATACTGTATGTGCTGTACAGTACTGTATGATTTTATATAGATACGGTAAATTATATTTGTAAGGTAACATATTTTGTAAATGCTTTTACTGTAAATACTGTACTGTATCATTATTTATCACTATCATCATGCGCATTAAATGCCTTGTTTGTTCTGAGCGTGGTTGTTTACTGAGCGTACAGTACTTTATGACGCCGTCGTTTCAGGCGGCGTCATAAAGAAAAACATTTCATTTGGAAGTCCTAAGAAAAATACGTAAACTAAAACATTGGTAATAAAAAAATCAACATACAGTACTGTATAATCAATATAATCGATGCAAAAACTAACCTATACATATATGTGTACACTAAATGAGTTTGTTTCTTCATTATGATCAGAGATGAACGTAAACAAAACATTGGTTGCCATTTTTTATCGTGCTTTTTAGGTGTTTAGGAAACACATGATATAAAATCGCCTTTAATATTTGTGCCTGTTTTAGTTTAGGGTGCTGTAGTACATGCATTAAGTGTTCTGTACATTAAAGGGTGGTTTGTTAACAGTACTACGTACAAGGGAAGGTTTTAAAAGTCCGAATATACATGTTAAATAAATAGGTAAATATGATGTCACTACTTCGCGGATTTTCACCTATCGCGCCCGCGTCTGGAACCTATCTACCGCGATAAACGAGGGTTCACTGTAAACATTTCTGGAAATTTAAAATTATTTAATATCTTTTGTACAATCACCCACAATCGCATGATCATGCTGTAGCCTACAACACACACACACACACACACACACACACTCTCTCTCTCTCTCTCTCTCTCTCTCTCTCTCTCTCTCTCTCTCTCTCTCTCTCTCTCTCTCTCTCTCTCTCTCAAAAAACTATAAAATATCGTGCTTCGGCAACATGAATGAAACTACAGTTAACGTTATGCGATTCAACTCACAGTACAAGTAAATAAAATATGAGAGAAGTATTTCAAATAAAACTATTGAAATTAGTATGTTAATTAGAAAATGATAGATCAAGTAATACTGTAATTGTTTCTTTTAGTAAATATGAAATATCCTTCAGTAGCATGCCTTAATAAGGGAGTTATTAGATCCGAGAATTGAGGTTAACGACGGACTACGCAGGGTTAATCAACTGATTTGAATGTAAACAATGCATGAGATTATAATTCGCAATGTTTTTAATTACAAATACGATACTAGAATGTGAATATTACATGCATTATTATTGAATACAGTTAAGTGAAACTCCAGTTTAATTAAAATCCAGTTTATTTCAGTTATACTTTCATGCCCCCCCCCTGTATATAATAGCGCCAACGTATCCCTGCGTGTCGTAAGAGGCGACTAAAAGGGACGGGACGAGGGGGCTAGGAACCCCCTCTCCTGTATTATAATCCTGTGAAAAATCAAAGAAGTGGAACTGGGGGGAGAGTGACTGCTCCCCGCACTCTAGTTTTGCGGTGTTTGAATGTGCAATATTCTAGGGACCCATGGCTATAAATTTATACGTTGAAAAAAGAAACACGAAAACTATTAGTATGAAATCGAAATCACCAATATGAATTCAATTTGAACGATAGTTTTACTGAAACGAAAGGATCGAGGGACTCTGTTACGTAGATGGGAAAGATGCTGACCAATAGGAGAGCTGGATTTTATGGCGGTAACTTGCCTGAGTTAGAGGGATTACCAATGGGAGAGCAGGACGATGGCGGTGAGTTCAAAGTTGTGCGGCAAGCCTTTTAAAATTATTTTTCGGCAGCCAAGTGAATTTTGTTTCATACCTTTTTTTTATATGTGGGAAAAAAAAAACTTTGTCTTTTCGTATACAGAAACTTTTGTATCATGAGGTATTACTGATTTATGAAAAAGTTTCATTAAAGTAATTGCAATGACAATTAATACAAAATATTGTGAAAGAACTTTTTATACCATACAAAAAATGTAAAGCAACCTAACAATAAAGAATATGAAAAAGAGTACATTATATGACTTATTTTCTCATATGAAATTTATAGCTTAGGGAAATAAATTTTGACCAAACTCAATTAATTTAACATGATTTTATTGCATGTTTTGCAACGTAACTTTCTCTTCAGATTTGGAACTCTCATCCAAAGTATTGTTGATTTGCCTAGTTAGAAATGATGGACAATTGTTGCAATTATGTTGTAAATTGTCAAATTTGCACAGTATGGCTTTTGACCAACTATTATGTTTTCAAGATTACCCTTTTCTTCAGTGTATCCCTGTTAATTCCTCTTTCCTAAATAATCATGTAGATAGCAACAGGTCAAAAGAATTAGTTGTGATTTCTTGGAAGACAACAAAAGAACACTTCTCAAGACCCAAAAGTGAGCTATTACCATGCCAATCCATTTTCAATAATGCGTCCTGCGCGACTTATGTAATAAAAAACTTGCTATAGCTTCATGGATTTCCTGATAATGGGACTGCATTATCACCAACAAAGTCAAATGGAAGTTTCCTTGTATTATTTGGCAAATACCAACATTCTGAAGAATTAAGAGAACCTTCCTGAATCATTCTTCCAAAGTTTGTATCCCCAAATACGACTCTACCAGACACCCTACTGATAATACCTGCATTGGTCATAAAAATTCAGACTTTGTAGCTACTAATGACTTAAGTGCTATGCTAAACTGATTCCTATAATTGTAATAAAATTATCTGGAATGGGTTGGCCTCCTGATCTTCACATATTTCTCATTGATAGTTCCATTAAAATTGTGAAAATTCATCTATCATTAAATTTATCGGCAATAATGTGTCGTTTATCTCTTTTCACTGGTAGCCGTAAAGACAATAACAGTGATAGTATTTATTAATTATATATTTTTACCCAGGAGTTTGTAAGCACACATCCACTTGGTATGTAATGCAATTATTTACTATAACAGACCGATTCTCATGAACCAGTGTTCCCCCATGCAAGAAGGAAAGTGTATTTGCGAGGAGAATTAATATTCTTTGAATGTAAATGTGTTCATGGAACTTTGAACAGTCTTTCATAGAGACATCTGCTTGGGAATTGTAATTGCAGGAAATGTATTTAACATAGGCAATATATGCTAAAAGGATATCAATGACGTTACATTTGAGAATCAGATGGGACTCTGTCTTCCAGCAATGTAACACAGAAATTACCTCCAGTAACATTCCAAAAACAGCACCTACAAAAAATACAAAATAATTCCCATTGTAAATATGACCATATCTGATAGGTCACAGCAACTAAATACTCTTCCTGGATTCTTATGAAATTGGATGGAAAAAAAGTTTTCTTAATATCATCTTTTAGCCATTTTATAATAGCTTTGCAGATTTCAATAACAATGACACAGATACACTGCAGAAACATGGTACTAACAAATTTCAAGTCTTCAAAAGTGTTATTGCAAGATGATTGATAACCGTTCAGTTAGTGAGATAACTTCTCTTATGACTGTTTCTATTTGAGACCAGTGGAGTCACCATATACAATAACTACTCAAAATATTCACAGTTCATAATTAAGAAACTTTTGAATCATTAGTCTCATTAAATTTCAAGTGTTAACAATTATGTATGGCCATACTAACGTCTATTCTTATAAAAATCTTTCGTATAGCGAGGCAATTCCTTTTTAACCCAAACAAAATATCAATGCAACTGAACTGCATGTTGTATCCATAACAGACTACGTGTTACCTGTATGAAACCTAGCAAGGAACTAACGATTAACCATTAAAATTGAGCCGTGTGAGGGTACATGCTCGACTCAACCAATATTGAGGACAACCTTTCTTTTTTATGCTAAAAAATTGATCATGTAAGGGCACCTTTAGGTACTCTCTTGAGGCAGGATGGATGGGGACATGCAAGTATGCATCTTCAGGTCTATGGTCGAAGGATATTGTTCTTCCTGATGGTCTGGAGAACGGTGGATGGAGTCTCCATTTTTAATTTTGTCTTTAGCAGAAATAGATTCAAACAGGAAAGGTATATGACGGGTCTCCAATCTCCCTCTAATAAGAGTAAGTCCTTTACTAAGCCTTTAGTATAAAATTGTGGGAGTGTCCGAATTCTGGTCAGAGGCGGCAGACAGGCTGTGAAAGGGACTCAATGTCCTGAATGGACTTCTATCATCCAAGGGTCAGCCCTGAAATTCTACTACCTTAGCCAAAAGCTTTGTAGGTATCTCCCACTGTTGATAAGCGGGGGGCATGTCCTCTCTGCGACCATGCCCTGTTTGTCGGGAGTGATATCCTCTTCGATGAAAGGTGGGTCTGAGGGCTTGCCTCTACGGCTGTTGTCAATCTGTTGGGAGGCAGGTCATCTTTACAGGGGAACTGGTTTAAAAGGCGAGTTCCTTAGCTGCTTCTGGGGGCAGGCAAATACTCTTTCTTATGACACTAACCACAGAGGACGTTATACTTTGCCTGGTAGACTGATGCTGAGGAATTCCTCAGATATTTAGACAACCTCTTCGCAACTTATTGCGAAAAGCCTCTCTGAGAGAGGAGGTACCGAGTAGTCTCCAGGCGTACAATCATAGCGAAGCTATAGCTTGTGGTAGATGTCGAAGTGTGGTTGTCTGTGACGTGGAGACGGTCTCTTGGAGGCTCTATCAGGAGCTGCAGAAGGTTTGGAAACCGTTCTGCATAATGCCATAGCGGAGCTATGAGAGGCTGACCGATGTTCTAGCCTTGAGTAACCTTCTCTTCAGACAAAAACGGGGACGAGACGTAACCTTCGTTGTTGTACCCACCGTTGTTGGCATGCTTCTTGCCAGACAGCCTTGGAGTCTAGGACTGGGGAGCAGTGGAACCCTGAGGTTCAGGGGCGTTGCGAACAGATCCATAGTTGGAGAACCTCGCAAAGTCAGGACTTTGTCGACTACAAGGTGATCATCCAAGGACCATTCGGTACACCTTATCTGAGATGGTGTGCACAGATTGTCGGCGAGCACATTCCTCTAGTCTGGAATAAAGTGGGCTAATAGTGGTACCGAGCAGACTTCGAATAAAATAAAATAAAATAAAAGTACTGATGGAATAAAAGTACTGGGTGGAAAAAATCTCAATATTTAATAAAAGTACTGATGGAATAAAAGCACTGGGTGGAAAAAATCTTGATATTTAATAAAAGTACTGGATGGAATAAAAGTACTGCCCGGAAAAAAAAAACTCAAAATTTAATAAAAGTACTGGATGGAATAAAAGTACTGACTGGAAAATAATTATTGAAATCAATATACAGTATATGCTTCATTATACTTGACAACGTTTACGATACAGACAGGAAAAACTACAAAAAAACACGTACTTCCGGTTTTCGTCGATTTCTTGAAGGGCGAGTCTACAATAGTATTGCATATTCTTTCGCTTCATTTTTCTAATTCTACGATAGTTTTACTTGCTGCCCAAAAATTTACGACGTTAAATTCAGGACGCAGATATGATTTATTTATTTTATTATTATTATTATTATTAGTTTTATTTATTTTTTTATATTTCATTATTGCGCTCGCCATGAATAGCGAGTGGCCCTACGATTGTACTCGCCAATACATATACATACATATATATATATATATATATATACATATATATATTTGCCATCTGTCCTGAATAATGTATCAAATTGTAATTTTTGTCACCTCCTAATGATGAAAATATACATTCGTGTGAACAGCATCCATGGATACGAGTTAAATTTCATAATCATCAGGATCCGAATGTGGAGGATTTAGTTTTGATTTATTTTCATTTTATTTTGTTTGCCAAATCGAGAGAGAGAGAGAGAGAGAGAGAGAGAGAGAGAGAGAGATTTTGTTTTAGTTTTGTCAAATCGCGAGAATTCTATTTGCTTTAGTTTTACTATATATATATATATATATATATACAGTGAACCCTCGCTACTTCGCGGTTCGACAATCGCGGATTCACCACTTTGCGGGGTTTTCCCATAACCCATATATATATACATATCGCGGATTTTCCGGAAAATTCGAAAATACCGCGAAATCTGAAGACAACCAAATACGATATTTTGTTACCTGTAATTCCATTAATACTGTAATTAGTAATATCTGCTCTTACTGATTGTTCATTGCATTACATATGATATATAATTCAGCACAGAAAGAAATAAAACACGAAAAGAGAATGTGATCATACGATAATTCAGTACGTAGTAAAATTAAATCGAACATGAAACGCAAATCAGATGCAGTCATACCATATTAGAATGGTGTGTACTGTAATGGATGTGCTTCTTTTCCATGAATCTTTTGTATGTATACGTACGTAGTACAGTACTGCATCCAATAATATTCTTTGTTGCAAAAATCACATTTCGAATACTGTAAGCGTACGATGAGAGAGAGAGAGAGAGAGAGAGAGAGAGAGAGAGGCGTAAAATAGCGTACGTAAATTTTTATTATTATTGTTATTATTATTATTATTGTTGTTGTTGTTAATAAAATTATTATTGTTATTATTATTATCATTATTATTATTATTATTACTGTACAGTATTATTATCATTATTTATTACTATTACGGTATTGTACTTAATCTACGTACGTTCAGTATGCGCGGGGCATCTTCTATGAGTAACCAACGCATCATAGTACTGTAAGACGGGTTGTGATTGGTTCAAGCGCTGATAGATGACGAATCAAAACTCAAGTTTTGTTATCTAGCCTGTGATTGGTGTTTTGCCCGCATCTTCTACCCGCAGCATCAAAGTTCTCGCGGGGCTGGATCGTTCACTTTCTCTTTCCGCGTATTGCTGAGTAGACGTTCTTAAGTTTGTGAAGTTTAATCTGTGCTGTGTGCGACTGTTTTAAGTTGAACTTTTTGTTGAACTTTCTGTTAAATCCTACTGTACAATGGCTCCCAAGCGTTCTGCTTCTAGTAAGGCTGGTAGTGAGCCTAAACGCCACCGAAGGATGATGACGATAGCTGAGAAGGTTACGCTTCTCGACATGTTAAAAGATGGTAGAAGTTACGCGGCCGCCGGCCGCCATTTTGGCATCAACGAATCCACCGTTCGCTATATCAAAAAGGACGAGGCGAACATTAGAAAGACTGCTGCAATCACCTTTAGCAGATCAGCGAAGCGAGTCGTTACAACGCGTAATAAAACGATCGTACGCATGGAAGGTGCTTTAGCTGTGTGGATTGCCGACTGCCGGAAGAAGAACATAGCGTTGGATACGAACACCATCCAAACAAAGGCTTTGAGCTTATATGAGAATTTTGCTGCAAAGGAACCTAAAGACGACGACGGCAACCATGCTGAAGATGATGATGATGCAGATGATCCTCAACCAGGGACATCCACTTGATTCCCAGCCTCAGAAACGTTTTTCCGCAAGCAAAGGATGGTTCGCGAAGTTTCAGAAACACTTCGCCCTGAAAAGCGTTTCCCTGCATGGGGAGTCTGCTTCCGCTGACACTGCCGCTGCTGAAACTTACGTGAACCAGACTTTCAAGAACATTATCGCTGAAGGTGGATACAAGCCGGAACAAGTGTTTAATATGGATGAAACCGGCTTGTTTTGGAAGAGAATGCCGTCGCGAACTTTCCTGTTCAAAGAGGAAGCCAAAGCCTCTGGCTTTAAGGCATTCAAGGATCGCGTTACCCTCGTGATGTGTGGCAATGCTGCTGGATTTTTGTTAAAGCCGGGGCTTATTTATAAGTCGAAAAATCCTCGCGCTTTGAAAATAAAAATAAGAATCTCCTTCCCGTGTACTGGATGCATAATCAAAAAGCATGGATTACGAAGATGCTGACCTCCCAACTGGTTCCACCAGTGTTTCATCCCGCAAGTCCATGAATATCTCTTAGAGAAGGGCTTGCCATTCAAGATCCTTCTCCTTGTGGATAACGCTGGTGGACACGCAACTGACCTGTCGCGTGAGGGCGTTCAGGTTGAGTTCCTGCCACCCAACACCACGTCATTAATTCAACCGATGGACCAGGGGGTTATCAGGGCGTTCAAGGCCCTCTACACGAAGAATACCTTGGCGGACCTCGTTGCGTGTGTGGATGCTGCCCAAGATGACGAGGATGAAGATTTCAACTTGAAGGCGTACTGGCGGCAGTACACCATAGCCACGTGCCTGCAGAATATTCAAAAGGCACTTCAAGAGATGAAACCTGCAACCGTGAATGCGAGCTGGAAGAAGCTGTGGCCCGATATTGTTTACGACGACAAGGGATTTACTCCGTCGGAAATCCAACACTCTGCAATACGGAAATCTGTGCAGTTGGCTGCCATAATTGGAGGGTGACGGGTTTGGCGACATGACGACTGAAGACGTCGACGAGTTGTTGGACTGCCATTCCCAGCCCCTAACTGACGCAGACCTCGAAGACCTGACGAAATCGGCAAGTGAGGAAGAGAGTGAGGGTACCCAGGAAGAGACCCAAGAAAATGTCGAAGAAACGGGCTTAACATTAGAACGGCTTGCCAAGTTCTGCAACCATATGAAGGAGGCGAAAGAAATGTTACAAGAGTGGGACGAGGATATGGTTCGCTCGATGCAATTCTCAAATAAGGTCGATGACATCATGACTCCCTACAGGATGCTCTTGGATCGAAAAAAGAAGCAGCGGCAACAACTTCCGATCACAATGTTCTTCCAGCCTCGCAAAAAAGAGCCAGTTCCTCCTGCTAGTACGCCTTCGGAAGAAATTGAAGAAGTTTCCCAGGAAGAAGTTGAAGAGGCGTCCCAGGAAAAGACACCTCCGTCTGAAGAGACGTAAAATACTATCATTGACTGCACAGTAGAACACATCATCAGCTTCATCATCATCATTTCTACTGTGCAGCAAATTCATCGCCATCACCATTCAAGTTTTTCTTCAACTTCTTTCGTGGTGAGTACAGTAACAATCTTTATTTTTTACTTTAATATTCTTACTGCCTGTTTTATAGTTTAGTAATGTACGTACTGTATGCATTAAGTTAAAGGGAAGGTTTTAAAAGTCTACATGTTGTAACCTATCATATTTTTTTTGTTTAAAATTTACATTTACGTACGTAAAACAATCTCTCTCTCTCTCTCTCTCTCTCTCTCTCTCTCTCTCTCTCTCTCTCTCTCTCTCTCTCTCTCTCTCTCAAATTGTTTTCCTGCTTTGCTACGTACAAGTACTGTATAATTTATATTTGTAAGGTAACATATTTTGTAAATGCTTTTACTGTAAATACTGTATGTACTGTATCATTAATTATCACTATCATCATGCGCGTTAAATGCCTTGTTTGTTCTGAGCGTGGTTGTTTACTGAGCGTACACGCCGTCGTTTCAGGCGGGGTCATAAAGAAAAACATTTCATTTGGAAGTCCTAAGAAAAATACGTAAACTAAAACATTGGTAATAAAAAAATCAACATACAGTACTGTATAATCAATATAATCGATGTAAAAACTAACCTATACATATATGTGTACACTAAATGAGTTTGTTTCTTCATTATGATCAGAGATGAACGTAAACAAAACATTGGTTGCCATTTTTTATCGTGCTTTTTAGGTGTTTAGGAAACGCATGATATAAAATCGCCTTTAATATTTGTGCCTGTTTTAGTTTAGGGTGCTGTAGTACATGCATTAAGTGTTCTGTACATTAAAGGGTGGTTTGTTAACAGTACTACGTACAAGGGAAGGTTTTAAAAGTCCGAATATACATGTTAAATAAATAGGTAAATATGCTGTCACTACTTCGCGGATTTTCACCTATCGCGCCCGCGTCTGGAACCTATCTACCGCGATAAACGAGGGTTCACTGTATATATATATATATATATATATAGAGAGAGAGAGAGAGAGAGAGAGAGAGAGAGAGAGAGTTTATTTGTTTTAGTATTGTCAGAGAGAGAGAGAGAGAGAGAGAGAGAGAGAGAGAGAGAGAGAGAGTGAGTTTGTGAGTGTGTGTGTTCGCGGTGTGCGCCGCCGAACAAGTGGTAATTAGCGTAATGATTGTTTGTAGTGAGAAAGACTGTCGGTATAATTGAGGTTGTTTGTTTAAATTTTTAGCTAGGTTAGGGCGGTAATGAATGTCGTGGGCCAAAGGATTTTCTATTTGACTGTAGCAAGAGTCGGTTGTTTTTTTTTGTTTATAGACAGGCGGCTATGAAGTGATTTTTTTTGTATTGGAGTAAGTACTGTTTTCATCTATTTTTGTTAGGCGCGATCATGAATGATAGAAAGTTTATTATTTATCTTTGATTATAGTGCGATAGTTTAGTTAGTTAGGAGTTTTCGTAAGGGTTTTTCTTTTTTATTGCAGGCCGTAATTCCTCCTTTGGACTCCTTTACACTCTTTGGAGTTTTTGTTTGTCCGTGGCCTGTTGGTTGCCTGCTGCACATTTAAGATACAGTAGATTGATGACGACCCCGTATGTTTAATCATGTAAGGAATTGGATATAGACCGCTCTTATAACTGATGATAATGATGACAATGGCACTGGTTTGGCCTGGAAATGGAGATGATATTTTGAGAGTATAGTTAAGTGATTGCGCAGTGAAATTGGCCGTAGGCTAATACTCTTTGCTAAGAAGTTGTGGAAGTGGGCTAGAAATTACCCGTATGTGGACGACGGTTACCACACACAAACTTATATATTGAATATTTTAGTGTTTTCTCTTATGTTGGTATTAGATGTGATTATTTGTTTCTGGTTTATGGCATATGGTGGATGGTTTAGTGTTAAGTGATTTGTTTTAGTGTTTAAGTATTTTTCATTACTGTGTGTGGAGCAAGTTTTTCGGTACTGTGTGTGGACTGTTGTTGGGTTTGTAAAGTTTTCTATAAATAGTGTTAAGTCTGTTTAATGAAGTGATTTTTTTGGTTGCGGTGAATATAGTTTTTTTTTTTTTTTTTTTTTTTTTTTTTCGTTTGTGCAATAGTCCAGTTTGACGTATAATTAAGGGGAAAGTTTGTGTTGTGGGATATTTTGAAAGTTAGAGTGAACAAAGGTGTGGGGGTTTGTTTTTGTTTACATCCCGCCACACGAAGACTCAGATCTATCGCACCTAAGCCGCCTCCCATAGCCTTACGCTGTTAGGAGACGTTATTCAAAGTAAATTTATCCTCGGATATAAGGTTCGTTTTGCATACCTGTAAACTCCTAAGTGTTTATCTTACATAGAAGTGTGATTTAACATCGTTTAAATCATAAATCGGCATGAAATAATTGACGTTTGAAAACAGACACAACTTCTTTGCTGCACTTGAAATGACCTCTTTAGCTATAAATATGATCCTATCACCTTGTGACATGACATCATTCAATCGATATACATGAGTAGTTGTCACTGTTGAAGGGAAAGCACGTCTATTTATAGAAACTGAAATCAGACAACGCATGTATCGTAGTGTTCAGAGAGCGACTTCCGCTTGACCCACATGTACGCTACGAGTTGAGATCTCGATTGCTACTTCAGCTAAGAAAATAAAAAAAAATTGTACTTGTATAATTTCCCACCGGTACGATAGGTAGTATTGAATAAACATACTGGTTGGAAGATTTGTGAAAAATTAATAAGCGTACTGGGTGGAAATGGAGCGTACCGGCGGGAAGAAATTTGAAAAATTAATTAACGTACCGGTGCGTTTATTTGATACTTCAGAGTATACTGTTAGATGGGAAGATGCTACAACCAAGTTCCTTCTTGCTTGTTGATGTGAGCCCTTACATGGTGTTGTCGCTCATCACACCACTGAGTGGCCGGTTAGAACTGATGAGGATGTTGAAGGACTGGAAAGTTGGCCTTCATCTCTTGAGAGATTCAAGTGAAGGTACTTTCGGACTTCGTCGAGAGGCCTGATGTAGTGTGGTGCAGCACTATGGTCACTCCTACCTTCTTTTGATGTGTCTAAACACAGCATCAAGTCCAAGGGGTGGGGAAGGATGAGAAGGTTATACCACTCCATAGATTCTCGACTGACACCCATCCCTTGAGGTTCATCCAAACTTCTGGTCCCATGGGGATCAGAATGTCCGTTGAATCGATGGCCTGATTCCAATCGGACTCAAGCCACCCCTGGAGAGAGCGAATCCTGAGGCAGCCGTTGGAGGCTAGACAGGCCAGAGATGATAGGTGTCGAAGGAAAAAAAATCACTTTGGGCTGGAAGTTCTTCTCGTCTTGAGAAAGGGTCTTGAGAAAGGGTCTTGTGACTTTTCTAAGCCTGTCTTTGATGAGGTTTTGTGGAGATTGGTGTCTAGAATCATTCCCAGATATACCAGTCTTCTGAGAGGGGAGTAGGGAAGACTTCCAAAGGTTTACCACGATCACCCGATCTTGGTAAAAAGACTTCAGAAGTTCCGGTGCTAACGCAAGGTTGCCACCGAGTCTGCTAAGGTCAGCAGTCGTCCAGACACGGAGGAGACGCAAGCCGATTCTGTGAGTCCAGGATGGGTGCTGAGGAAAGATCAAAACACAGTGCCCTGAAATGGTGTTACTGTACTTGTTTGTCTAGACTGAATCTCCAATCCTTCCTAGAAGATGGATGGATTGGGCCTGGAAGTATACATCCTTTCAAGACCTGTGGTCTTAGCCCTTGTCCGAACTCCTCCAACATGGTGTGGACATTGACCCAAAGGGACAACTCCTTGCGGATCTTTCGCATGGGAGATTGTTGACGCTGGGGTATTGATTCATGTCGGAAAGGATGGGACGCAATACCTTGTGTCAGGATTCTTCCCTCGGAGAGAACTCCTTTAAGTGATAGAAGTAAGGCAACGCTTAACCCTACCATGCACCCTGATAAGATTGATGCTATTCCCTAGAACAGCATCGGTCTGGCGAATGTTAATCAATGGTTAACGACTGGTTATCGTAGTTACTGTGCAGTTGAGAGTGCTCGCGAGTAGTCGCCTGTCAACAAGCCGCTGATGGAGGCTGTCGATCGCTTGCCGATCACTTTAATGGATTGGTGTGATGGCGAATTGCGAGAAGCATGTTGTTTGCCTTCCGATCTGGGGAACCACGGGCAGAGGTTGGCTAGTAATTCTGAGTGACGAACTGTTGGTGAACGGCGAATTGCCAATGTTCAGTGAATCGGCAATCTGTGAGCCGAAGATGGTAACTGACAGGCAGATGAAGGCTGTCTGGTCAGTCAGCCAAGGAAGGTTGGTGATTAATGAGTTGGAGATCAGCTTGGAGAGCCCTGAGAGACAGCTGAATGCTTTAATGATCGTCAGTTGGTGATCGGTGAGCCATTGATGACCAGCGCTCGATCACCAGTCAGAGATCAGCAAGCTGACGATTGGCTGGTCAAAGATCAGCGAGCTGAGGTCGATTGATCGAAGAAAGACAAGCTAGCCATCGGCGATGTAGTGATCAGCAAGCTTATAACTGGTTATTGACTAGCAATCGGTGATTGGCACGCTAGCAATCGGAGATTGTTAGCAATTGGCGAAACTGTAGGTCAATGATCAGAAAAGATGAGCTAGTAATTGGCGATCGGTGACCTATTGTACAGCAAACAATGATCTAGCGATCAGTCGGTTGATGATTTCTCATTGGTGGAGGATGGGCTAGAAATCGGCGATCGGCGGACTAATGAACGGCTGTCGGTAAGCTAGTGATCGGCGTTCTGGCAATTAGATATTTGCGAGCTAATGATAGGCCGTTTTCAACGTTCCGATCGTATATGCTGAAACTGGTACTGTCAGGAAAAAATATCCTGAAGAAAAAGGGACCAATGGTTCCCTGTGAGGAGTCTCAACCAATGTTAGATGCGGTTGATTCGCCTTGGATGATGGAACCTTCGGATCCTTGAACCCTGCTGTGAAGTCTCTTCCCTCTTTACCCGGCGGGCATGCTGTAATGTGTTTGCAGAGAGGGGAATGGGGCAATGGTGACCTGTCAAAAAGTTTTCCCTTTCATTCTTTTTGCCTCTCGTGCGAGTGCACAAGAGAGTACTGGAGCATTGGCGAGCAGGATGATGCTGGTGTGCAGTTTCCACAGAATGCGCAGGAGAGCGCTGGAGTGCAGTACGGTGGTGCACAGGAGGAGGCTGGTGCCCAATTTTCGGTGAATGCGCAGAACAGCGCTGGTGCGCAGGTGAGCGCTGGCTCTTTGGCGAGTGCTGGCGCATTGGTGAGCGCTGGATCTGAGAGTGCAGGTGAGTGCTGGTGCATTAGCGAGCGCTTGACCTGAGAGAGCAAGTGCGCGAGAGCGCTGGCACGGACAGCGTTGGCGCGCAGTAAGGCGCTGCGCAGTCTCCCTAGAATGCGCAGGAGAGCGAAGGCGCGCGGGCAGGAGGACGGGAGGGCGCGCGGGCTTGTAGACGGGAGGGCGCGCAGGTGGGAGAGCGCGCTGGAGCTTGGACACGCCGTAAGACGCTGTGTAGGCTGTTGCATAGTCTCTTTAGAATGTGCAGCAGTTCGGCACTGCGAAGGAGGTTGCTACTGGAGAATGTGGGTGCACAGGTGAGCGCTGGCAAGCTGGAGCTTGCTACAAACGCTGCTCCCTGGAACGGCGAGGCTGCGCTAGAGAGTGCTGGTGATCGGGAGATCGTTGGGGCATTGGAGGGCGCTGAGGACGAGCGGGAAAAGGCTGCAAGTCAGGTAAATGCCGAAGAGTTGTAGAGCGCTGACGAGCTGGAGAGCGCGGGCGCTCTGGAAAGCGTAAAGGAGCAGGCTTGTGCTGACAAGATGTTGGTGAGCGCTGGTGCACTGCAGGGCACTGGCGTGCTGGAGAGTGTTGGCGCGTAGCTGCAAGCTTAGGTATGGCCTCAAGAGGCTGTACCGGAGACAGGAAGGGCGAACATCCACCGATGGAGATCGCGAAAGATCCACAGAAGAGTCCAGGACCAAAGTCTGAGGACTAGCTGCAGCATCGACAGGAGAAGGTCCAGGAACAGATGACGCCCCTGAGGGCCGGTGGATCAGCAAGCTGACCTTCAGCAGTAGCAATCCTCCGAAGAGGAGTCTCTATGAGTGACCTCTCGCGAACGAGAGAGGTAATCATTTCGCAGGAGAGACTTGCCTAAGACTATGATCTGCCCCTGAAGGAAGAGAGACTCAGCAAGGGGGGAGATTAGTCTAGGCAAAGACAGCAACAGCAGTTGGAGTTGATGAAGTGATGAAAAAGATGCAGGGAAGGTTTCCCTCGGAAGGGAAAAACCAATCCCACACCTTGGGAGGAAAACTCTCCTTTGGAAGGGAAAATGGTCCAACCCCTGGGGCAAACCTCCTGGTAGCGCTGCCTGATGAAGCGTAGCCAGAGCTAGTTCCTCGAAGATGAAGTGCTGATCAGGTGCTGTCACAGGCATACTTCTAAGAGAAGGGATGACGCCCTCTGAGGGTCGGTAGTGACAGCAGATTCCCCAGGCATGAACAGAACAGCTCTGCTTCTTCAGCTCTCTTAGTTGAATGAAGAACTTCATTGCTAACTGAGGAAAAATAAAATAAATTATGTAACAAAAAAAACTCCCACAAGAGGAACACCTAGCCTGCGACGGGAGAGGAGACCACTGAGGGAACAAACATAAAATAAGAACTGCGCCTGCCCTCCCCCAGTTGATGTTCCCCGCGGAGAAGCTGAAAAATTTAATTACAAACAATTATAATTTCACTCAAATAATTAAGAAAAACAATCGGAAGCGCAACCTAACCCGCGAAAGGGAAAGGAACTCCCCCCCGTTAGTATACTGCCGGAAACCCATGAAAGGTGAACAGCCTTGAGAAGAGAAAGACTGAAAGGCCACACTCAATTCCCACAGTACTTCATGTGTTCCCAGTGGAAGAGGAAAAAGCGAAGACAACAGTTGAACGAGGCGGGTCCAAACGATGACGATTCACCTGCGACGTTGACCGAGTCAACAGTAGGTTATCCGCCAACGGGAAGACCGATGGACAAGGGGGGGAGAGGTCGGAAGGGAAGGTTCCCCGGCCTTGCGCAAGTGTCTTGAGAACCTGTCGTATACGTTATCACACGCACAGCACAAACACTGGAAAGGAAACATACAACATTTCTATAAACATATATACATAAACATTAAGAATTTTTTCATATATATTTATGAGAAAAAAGTAAAAGACAAATATTAATAGCAGTCCAAAATAGGCGAGGAGGAAGAGCGATTACAACCGGTCTCTATCGGAGCCAAAAGTAAAGTGGGGTAAATCACCGGTGTATGAGCAGGAGTGGTAGCAAGCTAACCCCCCCCCCCCAACCCCGCTAACTAGCGGTATGGGTAGTTAACACTCGCTAAATTTTAATGGTTCGTCATTTCAGCTTCAGTGAAAGTATTAACCCTAAATAGATAGCGTAGGTTTGTATCCCAGTTACGGAACAAACTTTGTTTCTACTGAGTTTTCAAATACTGCAGGTACTAAAACCAAATTTACCCGAGATAATGTAGTGTACATTTTAAGCTGATAAAAATTACTCACATTCTACTTCATCGATAAGTGACAAAACATCATCTTCAAACAAATCATCATCTGAGATATCCGCAGTATGTGACTTTTCTTGAAATTCTTGCTTAACAGTAGAGCTGCTCAGTGTTGATTTACTGTTTAGTTCCCGGCTGTCCTCTATAAAGAATAAAACAAAAACAAAAATTATTGAATTGTATATTATTCTATCCAGAAATATAGTAGTATAATATAAAATAAAAGCAGTCTCCTTTCTAAACCTTTGCCAAATACCTATGCAAATTTGTAATTTTGCATAATTGTATATAAAATGGGCAATTACCATAACTTCAAAATGAGTATTAAACACAAAAAATGTTTGCTGATTCTGATAAAGCCACTTAGTAATAATGAGCATCCTTTTGATGCCTCCATGTAGGTCATATTTTCACAAAAGTAAACAAAATTGCCCGTAAAATCTATAGAAATTATCTTGGTTGCAATTCCTCCAAACAATAAGTATGTACAGTAACGAACAACTATACAAACCAGAAGCATTCCGAGAGCACTTGGAAGCAAAAAAGTTTCCTAATCCAACATCAATAGGATTAGAAGACTCTCAACCTACCTGCAACTCCCAAACCTCCGTTTTTTTCAATCAGCCGAGCCTACTATTGCTAACTAACTAGGCTATGGATGTAACAAGAATTCCTGCATTTAGATATTAACTAAAATAGTATTCAATAATATACTACTGTAATTGATGTTCTACACATTTTATCAACCAATAATTTAAAGTTCTTTTCTAGTTTACAGTCAGCTAATTACCTTAATTCAGTGAATGTCTAAATTTACTAATTGAAGTAAACAAACACAATACCAAGAATTCCTACCGCCACCTGTTATTGTGTAGAAATGTTTACAAGTTATTAAATTGCACTGCATGTTATTTCACTTACTTTCAATGACCAACTGTTCAAAGTTTTTCTCGCCTTGTTTTACATTGTTGCAAAGTTGTGAAAGTTTGTATTTTGGATGCATAGGCCATTACGCTAAACAACTCAGTTTTAATAATTACACTATCAAACTAACAAACATCATCTATAGAGAATAAAGAAAACACTTATTAGACTAGCCTACATTGCCAAAGTCCAAAAGCTACGCTAGTATTTACTGTATTATTGAGACAATAGTGGTCCAGTATCATGCAAAATGTGAATTTTTATATTTTGGCGATAGCTAAAACCAGCCAATAAGTATTTTACTAGATGTAATTACCCTCGGCTAGTTAGCGAGGAATAGACCAGCTACACCGCTCACAGGAGCATTAGTAACAGTGCAGAAGTAAGGCGAATGCCAGGGCGAGCAGAAGCTAAGGTCAAGACAGTCGAGCGCGCATGAGACTCTTGGTCGTTGAACTACGGAGCCTCGGGGGGAAGATCGGATGAAATGATAACAGAACCAGTATCTTTACAGAGCTCCAGGTTTGTATAGTTAGGAAAAATACAAATCATTTCCAAATCTGTCGTTTGTTCCAACCCTATACTACTGTATATCCAAACAGTTAGGCTATTTACAGTGGACACTCACTCCATGGTGAGTGGAAGTCCAAAAGCCAACTGACTGGTGATGTTACTCTTTGCTTTGCACGAGCTTAATACACACACCGTGACACCTCGTTAGGGTTAAAGGCTTGGGAAATCCATGCTAAGTGTAAGAATTTAGCAATGTGACTTGACCAGGTTAGCATAAAACTGGAGTTAAACTCCGCACTTAACCTGGACATTGCTCGACTCCACCTCGCTTGGAGATCGGGGACATAACAAATAACCAAGCTATACAAGGGATGATGGTACCCACCAGCAGTTAGAGGAGGTCAGTTTGCAGAGTTCCTTAGATGTTGGACCCCGAGAGAGGGGAGAATGAAATAGTGGCCAGCCACTCACGTATCCATTCTAGACTTACAATACTCGCAGGTAACATCTGCCCTCAACCGATTTCTACTTGTCCTACAAGGCAGCTGAGGTGTTATTGACCACGTTTTATGCAACCACTAAGGCCCTAAGGTAAAAGTATTTAGGTTCCTGTGGGATGTCTTGTAGGTAATAGGGGATGAATGTGGTTTGTCATTTCCACACGACCGCATGTAGCACCTGCATCAAAGAGAAATTCTTCTTGAACACCATGGACGTGCTGGCACTAGACATTCTGAGCTCAGGGTCGACAACCAGGAGAGGAGCCTGGTTTTATGGCTTGCTCAATCACTTGCTAATCCAGGAGATTGATTTCTTTGTTCTTTTCCCTTTGACCGTTTCTGTGCTCATGATGAGCCTGCTGATCTAAGGGCGAGCTCTGGATGTTCTTTCAAGGTATTTCCTAGGTGCCCTTACAGGACAGAGTAACAACTGATCTGGGTCACCTGTTATGCTGTTATGGAACGGAGACTCTCAATCTGGAAGGATATGAATCTTGGATCTGCTACCACCGGATCTTGAAACTTAGCCACAACTCGGGATAAACTTGAGTTTCACTAGCCGCCATACGCCTGAATGGGCGACGTTGTAGGACAGACCATGTAGCTCACTGACTCTCTTTACAGGACAGGGCTACCAGGAAAACCATCTTCAAGGTCAAGTCATAGTCTGATGATTAACTGTAGAGTTTTAAAGGCACTCCTTTCACAGAATGCATTACATGAACCATATTCCAAGAGGAAGGTCTGACTTCCGACTATGGGCAATGAAATTTCGTATGGGGAGAGGCCATTCCATCAAGGAGGAAATGTTAACTCTATTCAATCTAAAGGCAAGGCTTACAGTTGAGAGATAGCCTTTCACCGCTGAGCCTGAGCCCAGTTTTTCCCTCTGAGGTACATTAAAAAAACTTTACTATCGTTGGGATAGTGGCACTGAGAGGAGTGATACCCCGTCCATGACACTACCCACAAAAGACAGACCACTTCACCAGGTACAGGGCGGAAGACGACTCACGGAGGTCTCTTGCCATCTTCCTCGCAAGGAGACCTCCCAATGTGAAGTCGAGGCGAAGCTATCGCTCAGTGGAAGATCTCACGTGGCTATCAGAGTAGATTGTGAAGTGGAGGGAGCTCCCTTGGCGCTTCTGTGAGCAGATGCAGAAGGTCTGGGAATCACTCTGCATGTTGCAATAACGGAGCTATTCGTATCATCAAAAGGTTTTCCAATGCCTTTACTTTGTTCAGAAACCTCCTTACTAGGCAGATGGAGGGTAACGCGTAAACGTCCAGGTTGTCCCACAGATGTTGTGAGGCATCCTGCCTGGGGATCTGGTAGCAGAGGCAGTACACCAGAAGTCACTGGTTGAGGGATGTCACGAACAGGTTGATTGTTGGCGAACCCCACAAAGTTAAGACTTGGTTGGCTATTTGTTGTTCAAAGACCATTTGGAGCCTACAATCTAAACTTTCCTGCTCAGATTGTCTGCCAGCACATTCTTCTTGCCCAAGATGAAACAGGCCAATAGGGCTAAAGAGTTGTCTTCCATCCATCTTTGCATTCCTACAGCTAGATGGCAGAGAGACTGTGAAAATTACCATGGTGTTGTCACTTTCCCAGTACCACGAAGTTCCCTGAACGGAACTGATGGAATAGTTTGAAGGCTAGGAATGCTGCCCTCATTTCCATGATGTTTTTGTGGCTCCGTCGCTCAGACTCGGGGCCAGAGCCCGGAAGCCATGTGGTGCAACAGGTGAGCCACCCCCTGCCCCCCTTCTTTAGCGGCATCTGTAAAGAGCATCAATTCTGGAGGAGTGAGTCTACTTCCTTGAGCAGATTAGTGTCAGACACCAACCAGCTTAGGCGTCTCCTTTGTTCTGACCCTATGTCATGGGTAGATAGAATAATATAGGAAAGAATGTTAAAACACGTGATTTTTCTACTCTTAGAGAAGCAGAGAGAGAGAGAGAGATAAGGTCCCGCTATTGTTTATTGAAGCTGCCATCGTCAAGTTATGTGCCTAGGTTGGAGGTCTTTGAGCACAACGAGCCCCTGTCTATAGAGGACCAAGGAACCTGTAGAGAAGAATAAGTGTGTTTGTCGCCGAAAAGAAGTACATTAGCCGAAGGAGTCAACATTATGGAATTTGATTACACCAGCAGAGCCTTCGTCTAGGTGTTAACAGCGGTTTCAAGGAACACCAATGAGGATGAAGAAACGAGAAAATTTCCTTATATGGACCTGTCCATAGTTAACCCCTCCCATACAGGGATATATAAACTTCCACGCGATCAAGAGAGGAAGGACAGTACGAAAAAGAGACGAGGAAGAAACCCAAGAAAGAAAGAGAGAGAGAGGGCGAACAAGCTGAGTGAAGAAGAGAAGGCGTAAGGACGAGAATGCAGATGTAACCAGCTTTGTCCGAGATGTCCTAACGAGTTGCCTCCCGCCCTCATTACCCACGACGAGACGCCAGACCTGAAAACATCTCCGTTCCTGTCAACCGTCGAGAGCTGCTGCGAAGAGTAGTATATTCTTTTTGTATTATTTATCTACCATCTTGACTGTTCCCCTATTTGCTGGAGTGTAGTTTAATCAAATGATTCTCTTTGTTTAGTTCAGTGCTTCCTAAGTACTCAATCAAGAAACATTCACCTTTGACTAGTTGTAAATAAAATTATGTTTTCTTTTGCGAGTTTTCTTTCTATATTTCCTATTGTCTCTAATTGGTTGTAGTTGAAAAGTCCCCATTTCATTAATTAATTCAACAGAATCTGGTTCGATCCCCACGAGGATCGTAACAGTTGGCGACCTTTGCCAGAATTTTCGACTACATAACCAATTGAAACAGGGAGAATATAGAAAGAAGCAGAATGAGTGCGACTACGAGAGATTTGATAGATTCAGGTAAACTTCTTGGTCTAGATGGCGATGATCTCCATGATTATGTTATTAAGAGAGAACAGGAAGTGTTAGAGAGAGATGAAAGAGCAGCTGAAAGAGCAGCTGAAAGAGAAGAAAATGAAAGAAAGCAAGAAGAAAATGAAAAACAGCGTAAGCATGAGTTAGAAATGGCTCGCTTAAGACAAACTCTTCATAACAGTCGGTCAGGTAGCAGATCAGGGAGAAATTCATCTTTAAATAGTGACACTGATAGTTTAGATATGAGTGCAGTGCTTAAACTTATACCGAAATTTGATGAGGAAGATGTTACGAAATATTTTATGTCTTTTGAAAAGTTAATGAACAGAGTAGGCGCTCTTAAAAGACAGTGGACTTTGTATTTACAATCAGTTTTAAGTGGTAAAGCACATTCTGTGTATAGTTGTTTGTCTGAGGATGAAAGTGAAGATTATGAAACTGTGAAAGAAACCGTACTTAGTGCATACAGATTGGTACCAGAGGCGTACCGTAAGAAGTTTAGAAGTTTGAAGAGAGATGATACTAGTACTTATGTAGAGTACGGAAAGAAGTTAGAAAGATCGTTTTGTGATTGGTTGACTTCCGCTGAAGTCGATAATTTTGAAGATCTCAAGAACTTAGTTTTGTTAGAAAGTTTCAAAGATAACATATCCCCAGACATCAAATTATATATAGAAGATAGGCGCGAAACATCCTTTGCCGGTGCTACGAGATTAGCAGATGAGTACAGTCTCACACATGGTTTTTAAGTGGCAGTAAAAAGAAAAACGATCTTTTGTCAAGTAAGGCACAACATAGTAAAAGTAGTTCTAGCAATAACGATAATAGGAACAGGGATTATTATCATTATTATTGTTACACGTGTGGGAAGGAAGGTCATATTTCTCGGTACTGTAGGAGCCAATGGGCAGTCAGTAATTCAGAGGTCATTTGTTACAATTGTAATAAGAAAGGTCATATAGCTAGGAATTGCACAGTAGAAAGTACGAATGTGAAAAAACCTGTGTCACTAGTTAATAATCTTTCTTCAGGAAGGAATAATGTCTTGAAAGAAACGAGGAAACATTATGGTGAATTTTTGTCTGAAGGTTTAATTTCTTCTCTTAAAGGGGGTGATTCGAGGGAAGTAGTTTTGCTTAGAGATACGGGAGCGGCCGTATCACTCGTTAGGAGAGAGAGTGTGCCAAGGAATGTAATAATCAGCATGAAAGAAAAAGTTATGCTAGGTGGGTTTCCGAACACTTGTGTAGTTTGTCCTTTGTTAAAGATGAAATTGGAAAGTCAGTTAGTAACAGGAGATGTAAAACTAGCAGTCGTGGATACTTTGCCCGTAGACGGCGTTGACATTATTGTTGGCAATGATTTAACTACCTCCAAGTGTGTGAATCCTATTTTAAGTGAAGTTCAAGTGCCTGAGATGATAGTAACCAGGTCAGGATTAGATACAGATATTGACTACGGTCATAGGTTGTTCGAGGATTCGAACGTAGGTAATAGAGGCAGTGACGATGAGCTTAGCATGAGTGTAGCTGAGGAAACTGACTTTACGAATGTTGATGATGTGAACAGAGATGATGATGTAGCTGTCGAAAGAAGTGATGTGCAGATTAGTGTTTCAGAAACTAGCTTATTGAGTAAGGATGAACTAGTTAGGATGCAGAGGGAAGATGAAACACTAACTAGAATTTTTGAATGTGAATTGGATGATGAACCTGAAAATGTTTGTAAGGAAACGTTTAGTTTAAAAGACGAACTTTTGTGTCGCTATGTCCGTCCTAAGACAGGTAGCAAAGAGGAGGTCATAGAGCAATTAGTAACTCCTAGGAAACTTCGTGAATCAATTTTGAAATTAGCACATGATGAACAAGGACATTTAGGGGTAAATAAAACATTCAAGTGTATAACTAAAACGTACTTTTGGCCTAAAATGAAAAGTGATGTGAAGAGATATGTTTTAAGTTGTCACGAATGTCAAATGGCTGGCAAACCTAATCAAGTAATTCCTCGGGCCCCGTTATGTAATATCCCATCGGTAGGAGAACCTTTTGAGAATGTCGTAATTGATATCGTAGGCCCTTTGCCCAGGAGTAAGGGAGGGAATATCTATCTATTAACAATCATTGATAGACTAACACGATATCCAGAAGCAATCCCAGTAAGAAATTGCAATGCAAAAACTGTAGTTAAACGCTTGCTGAACTATTTCTCTAAATTTGGACTTCCTTGCATTATACAGAGTGGTAATGGTAGCAATTTTGTATCGAAGTATTTCAGAGATAAAATGAAAGAGTTAGGGATTAAACTTGTAACTTCCACCCCCTACCACCCTGAATCACAAGGAATTGTTGAACGTTTTCATCAAACGTTGAAAAGTTGCTTAAGGAAGTTGTGTAATAATTTTGAGCATGATTGGGAAGAAAAGTTACCTTTTGTCTTGTTGGCTTTACGATTAACTCCTAATGACACCACGGGATTTAGTCCCTTTGATTTGTTGTTCGGTCACACCGCTAAAGGACCTTTAGAAATTTTAAAGTGTAAGTTAATGCAAGAAGAAGGTAGAAAGGATTACATACAGAATATCGAAAATCACAAAGAGGATTTAAGGAAAGCCTGGCAGATGGCAAAAGAAAATGAGAGCAACCGTCAAAGGGAAACTAAAAGAAAATATGATCTTAAGGCTAAAGACAGAATTTTCCATGTGGGTGATAAAGTCTTTGTATTAGTCCAGAAAGAAGGTCCCTCATTATCTTATAAGTTCGAAGGTCCATTTCCTATCATAGAAAAAAGGGGAAATCTGAATTACTTAATTGACATGGGTAAGCGTAGAGCTAAGTGGTTGCACATCAACTTGCTAAAGAAATATAATGAACGTCCAATGCCAGTTGTAACAGTGTCGCAGAGAGAAATTACTTTTGAGAAGAACTCTGATGTTCTTAATAATTTCACGTTGTTTAATTCTAGCTTAGAGGAAGAAAAAACAAGGGAATTATTCAATGTATTTTCAAATTATCCAGAAACTGTTAGTGATAAATTGGGTTTGACTAATCTTTTAGAACATGATATTGAGTTACAGGACACAAAACCCATTAGACAAAGTCCTTATCGTCTAAGCCCAGAAAAAACAAATTTAGTCCGACAGGAAATTAAGTACATGCTAGACAATGGTTTGATTGTTCCCAGCGAAAGTGACTGGTGTTCTCCAATAGTTCTTGTTAAGAAGGAAGATGGATCAGATAGGCTGTGCATTGATTTTAGAAAAGTGAATAGTGTTACGAAACAAAGTAATTTTCCTCTCCCCAGGATAGAAGATTGTTTAGATAAAATAGGAAATGCTAAGTTTATTTCTAAACTTGATTTGGCCAAAGGTTATTGGCAAGTACCTTTAAGTAGTCGAGCACAGAAAATATCTGCTTTCATAACACCTTTCGGTAGTTATGAACCCAAAGTTATGGCTTTTGGTCTACGAAATGCAGCGAGTACTTTTCAAAGATTAATGAATAGAGTTTTAAATGGAATTGATAACTGTGTTGTGTATTTGGATGATCTTGTAATATTTTCAGATACGTGGGAGCAACATTTACGCATTTTAGCTAAAGTATTGTCAGCACTTGAAAAAGCAAAACTTGTTTTAAATCTGAAGAAATGTGAATTCGGAAAAACCTCGATCACATATTTGGGTCATAAGGTAGGTCTAGGTAAGATTTGTCCAAAAGATGGGAACATAGAAGCTATCATCAACTTCCCAATTCCTACCAGTAAAAAACAGGCAATGAGATTCATCGGAATGATTTCATATTTCCGCCGATTTGTTCCTAATTTTTCAGAAATAAGTGCTCCAATAACAAATCTTTTCAAGAAAGGACGAAGTTTTGTATTTGATAATGACTGTATCGAAGCTTTCAATAAGTTAAAGGCCATAATGATTCACGAGCCTGTACTAATGTTGCCCGATTTTAGCAAGGAATTTAATTTAGCGATAGATGCAAGTGACATTGGAATAGGAGGAGTTCTGTTGCAAGAAGTGAATGGGATCAAGCACCCTGTGGCTTATTATTCGAAGAAGTTAAATAAAGCACAGCAGAACTATTCAACTATTGAGAAGGAATTGTTTAGTTTAGTATCAACTTTACAACATTTTGAGATTTATGTACGTAGTGGTCATGTTTTAACTGTGTATACTGATCACAATCCATTAGTTTACTTAGATAGGTTTAAGAATAAGAATAAACGTCTCATGCGTTGGAGTTTGGAATTACAAGACTATGATTTAAAGATAGTTCATATAAAGGGAAAGAATAATGTAATAGCCGACAGTCTTTCTAGAGACTTTTCAGAATGATATGGACGTTTGTTTCCTTTCTGTTTTTGTTTTTTTCTTCTATCAACACGTAAGAGTGTGTTTTGCTTTTGGTTACATGATACGAGAGTAATGAAGTAATTGTCTCTCAGTTTAGGGATAAGTGATTTTCTCCTTTGATAGCTTTGTTTAAAAAAAAAAAAAAAGGAGATAAAATCAGTAGATTTTCCTTTTTTTTTCTTTTAGGGGGACGTGTCATGGGTAGATAGAATAATATAGGAAAGAATGTTAAAACACGTGATTTTTCTACTCTTAGAGAAGCAGAGAGAGAGAGAGAGATAAGGTCCCGCTATTGTTTATTGAAGCTGCCATTGTCAAGTTATGTGCCTAGGTTGGAGGTCTTTGAGCACAACGAGCCCCTGTCTATAGAGGACCAAGGAACCTGTAGAGAAGAATAAGTGTGTTTGTCGCCGAAAAGAAGTACATTAGCCGAAGGAGTCAACATTATGGAATTTGATTACACCAGCAGAGCGTTCGTCTAGGTGTTATCAGCGGTTTCAAGGAACACCAATGAGGATGAAGAAACGAGAAAATTTCCTTATATGGACCTGTCCATAGTTAACCCCTCCCATACAGGGATATATAAACTTCCACGCGATCAAGAGAGGAAGGACAGTACGAAAAAGAGACGAGGAAGAAACCCAAGAAAGAAAGAGAGAGAGAGGGCGAACAAGCTGAGTGAAGAAGAGAAGGCGTAAGGACGAGAATGCAGATGTAACCAGCTTTGTCCGAGATGTCCTAACGAGTTGCCTCCCGCCCTCATTACCCACGACAAGACGCCAGACCTGAAAACATCTCCGTTCCTGTCAACCGTCGAGAGCTGCTGCGAAGAGTAGTATATTCTTTTTGTATTATTTATCTACCATCTTGACTGTTCCCCTATTTGCTGGAGTGTAGTTTAATCAAATGATTCTCTTTGTTTAGTTCAGTGCTTCCTAAGTACTCAATCAAGAAACATTCACCTTTGACTAGTTGTAAATAAAATTATGTTTTCTTTTGCGAGTTTTCTTTCTATATTTCCTATTGTCTCTAATTGGTTGCAGTTGAAAAGTCCCCATTTCATTAATTAATTCAACAGAATCTGGTTCGATCCCCACGAGGATCGTAACACCCTATTGGAAATATGATGTTCGAATGGTCTAAATGCTGAGACCAAGAGGTCTTCAGCTGCCACTATAGAGAACGATTACACAGCAGCTGTTGGGTACTAGTTTCTCACAGCAGCTGTTGGGTACCAGTTTCTACAAGGAGGCCAGGTGCCCCAGCAGCTTTTGCCATTGCGACAAAAAAACGGGAGCGCTGCCCGTTACATTCTCTCTCTTTTTCTTTGGACAGTAAGACTTTGCTAGTCTGGTATCGATCTTCATTCCTTAATATAACAGTACTCTATAGAGAGGCGCATATGTTCTATGTGAGCATCGCTAAACAGCGCACTCTCACCCATTACCGAAGTAGGGCAAACAGGTAGAGAGGGGATGTGGCAATCCCCAGCGAACACAATTGCTGAACCACCCAATGTCTAGGCCGACTCCGGTCTGTGCTCATACACGCCAAAGCAGTATGCCCCAACGGACTCTTATATGACCTGCCTCCTGCAGAAGCTCGCCAAGTAGCGTTATGCATACCTACAGGAGGAGGGTTGAAGCAGCAACCTTTCTGAGAGGAGAAGTTTCCCTTCCATTCCCTCGAGCAGATGTTGAAGCCCTTAAGAATGGAGAGTTGTCCTTCTTCTCCGACTCCTTAGGTTTTGCTCCTTTGGGGGAAACAGGAGGAACCTTTGCCACTTAGTAGAGGATTTTGGCTGGCTCAACTCTATAGGCAAAAGCCTACAGGTAGTCGCCGACTTACGACTTCATAAAGTGAAGTTTCCGTAGATTTATTATGATGCGTCATGATTTGGCAATCATCTAAGTCATATTTTATCAATATTTTCTTACTGTATACCATTATTTCATTTTCTTGTTTAGTACGATATCATATGCTCTATTGAGTTATTTTTGTATTCTATTTTTCAATTTCACAAGAATTTCAAACATCAAGAATTACTTAATATTTTGTTTACCTTTGGTTATGATCAGCTGATCTGAAGATCCCACTACCGTATCGAAAGTTTGCTCACATACAAGTGGCGTATTTTTTATATAATTTCTTTAATTAATTCGAAATATCCTCATGATGAATATCACATCAGCACCAAAATGTTACAGGATATTACAGTTTTTATACAATTCGTTTATAGTTATTATTATTAGTTATAATGCGAATACGTTCTCACTCTGTGCGAGTGTGCGTGCGCGGGCTTGTATGGTTAGATTATCTAAAAGCCTCATACAGTATTTAATTTTTTTTATTCATTATTAAGCCTTCATGTGTATTAGTCAATAATGTGGTTTATTAAAGCATGTTTGTATTCTATTTTTCGATTTCTAGAGCATTTCAATAATAGACAATTAGTTTCGGTAGGCATCAGCTGATCTCAAGGTCCCGCTACTGTACTGCGATTATGCGCACATATAGTACGAATAACACGGAGTTGTTAAAATAATATTCTTAACTTCTTCGAAATCTCTTCATAATGAATATTGCATCAGCAACAACATGTTATGGGGTATCTCAGTTTCCATATTGTCCAGTAATAGACCTTATCATTAGTATTCATATGATATATATATATATATATATATATATATATATATATATATATATATATATATATATATATATATATATATATATATATATATATATATATATATATATATATATATATATATATATTCTGTGTGTGTGTGTGTGTGTGTATGCGTGCATTTTGATTTATTATTCACCGTTAAATATTCATATTTCTCTAGATATTATAAATTCTTTGTATCATTACTCGATGATTTGATAATGGGAATAATAAGATTACTCAGTAATACACTGAAAGGAAATAATTCGGTTTGCCACCGCGCATTTCGACATACAAATGACGTCCCAGGACACGTGATGAGAACTCGATAAAGAATGACTTGCAAATTATGTAAAACCTTTCCATTTTTCTTGCAAGAAAGGAAAGAAAATACCAAATTATCAAGCAGAAGTATTTCATTTTTATAATGTAAAAGAAAATATATTTCTAAGAAAATGTTGGTCCCGTTAGTGTACTTTCTTCAGATAAATATTGATCTATTATCCGAGATTATATAAAACTAGCGTAGAGTTAAATTTACGCTAAGTAGTACTCATAACAATCGTTACAGATACAAAATGCTTTGTATCATTACTTGATATTTCGATAATGGGATTACTAATACTAATCGTTAGCCTTTTTGAAGGAAATCACTCTATTTCCCGCTCGCTTTCCGCCCGTTATAAGACGTCACCAGACAATATTCATATGAACTTGACAGATATTAAAACTTTTCTTAACGTATTTTTTACTGAAAATGAATACTGTATATTAACAATAAAAGAAACTACTAACTTACCAACATAAAACAGTTCTACTTTATCCAAGAAAGAAGATTATTTCCAAGGAAAATTTTTCCTATTAGTTTACTATTTCAGACCTACTTGTGATGTTATCACAGTGAAAAAATCGTTGTAAAGTCGTCATAAGTCGCATATGTCGCAAGTTGGCGACTACCTGTATACAGTCAGCCCTCGTTAATCGCGGGTTCTTGCTTCGCGGTCTCGGTTTTTCGCCCATAATAATGATACAATATCTATAGAAAAAAAACCTGTTATTCGCGATAAAATTTCAAGCTTCGAGGTGATTTCAAATAGCCTGCGCTCCTTCACACAGGTAGCGCTGCGCACTACTACCCATCTCTACATCCAGTTGGTTATAGTTCTCTCTGTACAGTGTATATCCATTTACTGTGGTAAAAAATTACCACTATATGAAATAAAATAAAACAGATTTTAATTGTACTGGTGTTTCACTTAACTGTATCGAATAATAATGCATGTAACAATAACATTTTAGTATCGTTTTTATAAGCGAATTATAATCTCATACATTGTTTACATTCAAATCAGCTGATCAACCCTGCATAGTCCGTCGTCAACCTCAATTTTTGGATAAAATAACTACCTAATTATTAGGCATGCTACTAAGGGATATTTCATATCTACTTAAAGAAACAATTATTACTTGATCTATCATTTTCCAATTAGCATACTGTACTAATTTCATTAGTTTTTTCTTAAATGCTTCTCTCATATTTTATTTACATGTACTGTGAGTTGAATCGCATAACGTTAAACAGAGTTTCAATCATGTCGCCGAGACACGATATTTTATAGTTTTTAACTCTGTGGTGCTTGATTATAAAACCTCAATAGAGACTTTGCAGAGAAACAAATATTTCATGAGAGAGAGAGAGAGAGAGAGAGAGAGAGAGAGAGAGAGATTTGTAGATGTAAGGCTATGCAATGTTTTACCATGATAGTCTTTTCGTAAGTACAGTAAAGTAAACCATTCCATAATCTACATCAAATTCATTTACTGTGTTATACTGTACTGTATACTTCACCCAGCAGTACATTACAGTACTAATTTACAAACAAATATTTCGGTAGTGTACACTATGATATCGGAAATGGGTCACAATTCCGATGCGATCCATTTCTGATGTCCTAGTGTACAACATAATGTAATGTATTTAACTACAGTGAACCCTTGCTACTTCGCGGTTCGACAATCGCGGATTCACCACTTAGCGGGGTTTTTCCATAACCCATATATATATACATATCGCGGATTTTCCGAAAAATTCGAAAATACCGCGAAATCTGAAGACCCCCAAATACGATATTTTGTTACCTGTAATTCCATTAATACTGTAATTAGTAATATCTGCTCTTACTGATTGTTCATTGCATTACATATGATATATAATTCAGCACAGAAAGAAATAAAACATGAAAAGAGAATGTGATCATACGATAATTCAGTACGTAGTAAAATTAAATCGAACATGAAACGCAAATCAGATGCAGTCATACCATATTAGAATGGTGTGTACTGTAATGGATGTGCTTCTTTTCCATGAATCTTTTGTATGTATACGTACGTAGTACAGTACTGCATCCAATAATATTCTTTGTTGCAAAAATCACATTTCGAATAAGCGTACGAGAGAGAGAGAGAGAGAGAGAGAGAGAGAGAGAGAGAGAGAGAGAGAGAGAGAGAGAGAGAGGCGTAAAATAGCGTACGTAAGTGTGTATTATTATTATTGTTATTATTATTATTATTGTTGCTGTTGTTAATAAAATTATTATTGTTATTATTATTATCATTATTATTATTATTACTGTATTACTGTACAGTATTATTATCATTATTTATTACTATTACGGTATTGTACTTAATCTACGTACGTTCAGTATGCGCGGGGCATCTTCTATGAGTAGGTAACCAACGCATCATAGTACTGTAAGACGGGTTGTGATTGGTTCAAGCGCTGATAGATGACGAATCAGAACTCAAGTTTTGTTATCTAGCCTGTGATTGGTGTTTTGCCCGCATCTTCTACCCGCAGCATCAAAGTTCTCGCGGGGCTGGATCGTTCACTCTCTGTTACCGCGTATCCTTGAGTAGACGTTCTTAATTTTGTGAAGTTTAATCTGTGCTGTGTGCGACTGTTTTAAGTTGAACTTTTTGTTACAGTACTGTACGTAAATCCTACTGTAATGGCTCCCAAGCGTTCTGCTTCTCTTAAGGCTGGTAGTGAGCCTAAACGCCACCGAAGGATGATGACGATAGCTGAGAAGGTTACGCTTCTAGACATGTTAAAAGATGGTAGAAGTTACGCGGCCGCCGGCCGCCATTTTGGCATCAACGAATCCACCGTTCGCCATATCAAAAAGGACGAGGCGAACATTAGAAAGACGGCTGCAATCACCTTTAGCAGATCAGCGAAGCGAGTCGTTACAACGCGTAATAAAACGATCGTACGCATGGAAGGTGCTTTAGCTGTGTGGATTGCCGACTGCCGGAAGAAGAACATAGCGTTGGATACGAACACCATCCAAACAAAGGCTTTGAGTTTATATGAGAATTTTGCTGCAAAGGAACCTAAAGACGACGACGGCAACCATGCTGAAGATGATGATGATGCAGATGATCCTCAACCAGGGACATCCACTGATTCCCAGCCTCAGAAACATTTTTCCGCAAGCAAAGGATGGTTCGCGAAGTTTCAGAAACGCTTCGCCCTGAAAAGCGTTTCCCTGTATGGGGAGTCTGCTTCCGCTGACACTGCCGCTGCTGAAACTTACGTGAACCAGACTTTCAAGAACATTATCACTGAAGGTGGATACAAGCCGGAACAAGTGTTTAATATGGATGAAACCGGCTTGTTTTGGAAGAGAATGCCGTCGCGAACTTTCCTGTTCAAAGAGGAAGCCAAAGCCTCTGGCTTTAAGGCATTCAAGGATCGTGTTACCCTCGTGATGTGTGGCAATGCTGCTGGATTTTTGTTAAAGCCGGGGCTTATTTATAAGTCGAAAAATCCTCGCGCTTTGAAAAATAAAAATAAGAATCTCCTTCCCGTGTACTGGATGCATAATCAAAAAGCATGGATTACGAAGATGCTGACCTCCAACTGGTTCCACCAGTGTTTTATCCCGCAAGTCAGTAAATATCTCTTAGAGAAGGGCTTGCCATTCAAGATCCTTCTCCTTATGGATAACGCTGGTGGACACGCAACTGACCTGTCGCATGAGGGCATTCAGGTTGAGTTCCTGCCACCCAACACCACGTCATTAATTCAACCGATGGACCAGGGGGTTATCAGGGCGTTCAAGGCCCTCTACACGAAGAATACCTTGGCGGACCTCGTTGCGTGTGTGGATGCTGCCCAAGATGACGAGGATGAAGATTTTAACTTGAAGGCGTACTGGCGGCAGTACACCATAGCCACGTGCCTGCAGAATATTCAGAAGGCACTTCAAGAGATGAAACCTGCAACCGTGAATGCGAGCTGGAAGAAGTTGTGGCCCGATATTGTTTACGACGACAAGGGATTTACTCCGTCGGAAATCCAACACTCTGCAATACGGAAATCTGTGCAGTTGGCTGCCATAATTGGAGGTGACGGGTTTGGCGACATGACGACTGAAGACGTCGACGAGTTGTTGGACTGCCATTCCCAGCCCCTAACTGACGCAGACCTCGAAGACCTGACGAAATCGGCAAGTGAGGAAGAGAGTGATACCCAGGAAGAGACCCAAGAAAATGTCGAAGAAACGGGCTTAACATTAGAACGGCTTGCCAAGGCCTGCAACCACGCGAAGGAGTTGAAAGAAATGTTGCAAGAGTGGGACGAGGATATGGTTCGCTCGATGCAATTCTGCAACAAGGTTGATGACATAATGACTCCCTACAAAATGCTCTTGGATCGAAAAAAGAAGCAGCGGCAACAACTTCCGATCACAATGTTCTTCCAGCCTCGCAAAAAAGAGCCAGTTCCTCCTGCTAGTACGCCTTCGGAAGAAATTGAAGTTTCCCAGGAAGAAGTTGAAGAGGTGTCCCAGGAAAAGACACCTCCGTCTGAAGAGACGTAAAATACTATCATTGGCTGCACAGTAGAACACATCATCAGCTTCATCATCATCATTTCTACTGTGCAGCAAATTCATCGCCATCACCATTCAAGTTTTTCTTCAACTTCTTTCGTGGTGAGTACAGTAACAATCTTTATTTTTTACTTTAATATTCTTACTGCCTGTTTTATAGTTTAGTAATGTACGTACTGTATGCATTAAGTTAAAGGGAAGGTTTTAAAAGTCTACATGTTGTAACCTATCATATTTTTTTTGTTTAAAATTTACATTTACGTACGTAAAACAATCTCTCTCTCTCTCTCTCTCTCTCTCTCTCTCTCTCTCTCTCTCTCTCTCTCTCTCTCTCTCTCTCTCTCTCTCTCTCTCTCTCTCGTAAATTGTTTTCCTGCTTTGCTACGTACAATACTGTATAATTTATATTTGTAAGGTAACATATTTTGTAAATGCTTTTACTGTAAATACTGTATGTACTGTATCATTATTTATCACTATCATCATGCGCGTTAAATGCCTTGTTTGTTCTGAGCGTGGTTGTTTACTGAGCGTACACGCCGTCGTTTCAGGCGGCGTCATAAAGAAAAACATTTCATTTGGAAGTCCTAAGAAAAATACGTAAACTAAAACATTGGTAATAAACAAATCAACATACAGTACAGTACTGTATAATCAATATAATCGATGCAAAAACTAACCTATACATATATGTGTACTGTACACTAAATGAGTTTGTTTCTTCATTATGATCAGAGATGAACGTAAACAAAACATTGGTTGCCATTTTTTATCGTGCTTTTTAGGTGTTTAGGAAACGCATGATATAAAATCGCCTTTAATATTTGTGCCTGTTTTAGTTTAGGGTGCTGTAGTACATGCATTAAGTGTTCTGTACATTAAAGGGTGGTTTGTTAACAGTACTACGTACAAGGGAAGGTTTTAAAAGTACGAATATACATGTTAAATAAATAGGTAAATATGATGTCACTACTTCGCGGATTTTCACCTATCGCGCCCGCGTCTGGAACCTATCTACCGCGATAAACGAGGGTTCACTGTACACTGCGTTTTGCTTGTTTGAGAGAGAGAGAGAGAGAGAGAGAGAGAGAGAGAGAGAGAGAGAGAGAGAGAGAGAGAGAGAGAGAGAGAGAGAGAGAATATACATGAAGGATTTGAAGTTTCCTGGCATCCTGACATCAAATAAGAGAGAACTAATACTGTAATGAGTTATAAATGTATTATATGAAAATTATGATAGATTATAGGGTGCTTATGTAATACTATATTAACTTTATATACTAGATGTTTTGAATAAGTTAAGAAATAGTATACACAATACTGTTTGTGGTCAATCCTGAGACCAACTGGACAATATCCAGAAACCATGGGGAATCCTTTGAGAATGGAATCGTTCCCAAATGAGCACCCCAAACCTGCTTCCTAGGCCTAGGGGGAGCACCCTGGAAATGAAGAGAGCGAGATATTAGAAGCTTACACCCTTCCTTGTGCTCGTCTTCCCTGAGGAAATGTGCACTGATAACCTGTCCTATTCAATGATCAGCCTGAGCAGAAAAACCTACCCTCTTTTACGAAGGAACTCGCCACTCCTCTCGCAAAGTTGACCAATTATAGGGTGAGCAATGACAAGGCAAGGGCTGAAGAGGAGCATTTGAGTGCACATCCTTATCAGTACGCACAGGTATGATGTACAGTAGTCTACCTGAGCAATGTCACTTAATATCAAGGTAGAGCTCGCCTTTGCTCCAGACAAGGTTCCTAGTGCTAGGAAGTCTAGATCGGAAGACTCGCTAGAACGAGCAATGCGAGTAGCGATGGAGCGCTCGCCTTCCTCCTGCATAAGAGCTCGACCACTCACCTCGTTACGTGCTAGAGACACAAGGTAGGAGGGAGAGTGATTGCAGGCAATCGCCTCCCACCGTCATTGTCCAGCTCAGAAAAGCTGTGCTCTGATGGACTAGAGTGGGGCATGGACCTCTCACCTCGTTAGGTGGGGGGGCAACACTGAGCTAGACTCTTCTGCTGGAAGTTGGTTAGAGCACTTGCTTGCTAGCGCATCTAGAAGAGAAACTCTTCTTGTCTTTTCCCCAACAGGAAAAAGAAGACACGCTGTCTTTCTTTCCCTGCGGGAGAGCATGGGCAGGTGGTTGATGAGTATGCGCAAGTAGGCAGCAAAGTAGGTTCCTCTTTATGAGAAAGAGAGACCATAGGAGCAAGCTCACGAGAGCTCGTCCTAACATAGCACGTAGCTCTAAGTTGTGTCCTACGAACACGTTGATGAGGGGGAGTGATCACAGGCAATCGCCTCCCACCATCATCCAGCTCCGAAAAGCCGAGCTCTGATGGACTGGAGCAGGGCATGGACAGAGTCCAACGCCCTTCGGTGGAATCCAAGGAGGGGGGGGAGACCAAACAGAGGTCCGTCTCTTCCGCGGGCGGGAGGGACGATCAACCCCTTTTGATCCTGTTGGCAAGTCTCCTCACAGGCGAGGAGCTTGCTGAGCAGAAGCCGGTGAAGGGGATCTATCCCTCAAAAGGGAAGATCGGCCAACACCTAGTGAAGAACGTCCCTCCCCCGGAGGGAAGGTTGTTGAACACCGGGAGGCGGACCTACGGACAGCTCACTTCATCTCTCTTCCGGCTGAGCGAACTCATCCAAAAGACTGATTCCCTGAACAGCCTTGGGACGTAGCCAAAGCTTGTCCCTAGGCTCATCCAAAAGAGACCCCCGACAAGTCACTCTAAGGAGAGCTTGTCCCTAGGTTCATCCAAAAGAGACCCTCGACAAGTCACTCCAAGGAGGGCTTGTCAGCAACTGCTCATGCCCAGCTGCCGAAGCAGAGCAAACACCAGGGCGAGCAGAAGCTAAGGTCAAGACAGTCGAGCACACATGAGACTCTAGTCATTGACCTACGGAGCCTCAGGGAGGAAGATCTGGATCAACCCCTGGGGAGGCTGTCTGCTCATGTTGGGAGCCCAACTGCAAGATGTCTTGCAACTTTCCTTGCACAGGAAACCCATGAACCACAAGGAAGGCCACAGAGGAAAAACTGCTTCGTCGGAAAGACTCCCCTAAAGCAGTGGCTGGCACTGCTTCTCTAGGGAAAGCAACAGAGGTCCCAACACGCAGGGTTGTCCCAGAGTCACATGGACGCCACTCGTACTCGTCCGACTCCTAGGGGAAGTCGAACGCGCAGAGTCGTCATGGAGAAGTTGAGTCGACAGAGAATGTTGGAGAGGTTTCTTCTTCGAGGCTGACCTAAAAGGTGAACAATCCTTCTTCGCCTTCTTCCGTCGCCAACCAAACCTCATCCACTAGAAGGGCGACCACTCCCTGCACCCTCAACAAGGAAACTCCTGCGTGCAGGAGTAATCCCTACATGCAGGATAGAGACCAAGAGGATCCGTCTCCTCGGCAGACATAGAGGAGCCACACCTGCCCCTTCAAGATCAAGACAAACACATATTCTTTAAATAGGATCTCACAGGCAGTTACACCTGAAAAAGAGACAGTAAATGATAGAAAGTTTTCAGCTTTTTAGGCCACTTAAAAATAAATGAAGAAATCTTTTTATTTTAGGGTTTCAGCGGAGGAGAAAGACGTATTTACTTCATCGAGCTGAAATAAAAAGTGACAGTTGTTTGCTAGTGCTGGTGTGAGTGGATTGTTATTACTGTATTACTAGCTAAGCATCTATATCAACTATTTACATGAATATCTATAAAGGATTTACCAATAAGGTGGTATTTTTGCTGCTTCTTTTCATATTTGAGCAGTGCACAAGAATACAGTATTGCTCAACTGACAGAAATCTGTTACAGTGACCACACATCGGTTCACTGCCTCCATCTAAGATAAAATTATTAGCCATCTACATTTAATACTGTATTAGAATTAGAGTTTTCTTTACAAAAGTACAAAGCCATTATTAAATAGTATTCCTTACCTGAATAAGACATCAACTTAGAGGCTGACATCCCAATCCTTGAAGAATTCGTAAGGCTTGCAATCATGCTCTTCTCACCTGGCATTGAACATCTTTTCGGTGGTATATTTCTTTTGGAGCTATTTACAAAACTTGACTCTACCACTGAAGATGACAGATTTCTATTTTGATCACTAACAATTTTCTTCACACTCTCATTATTACTCTTTCTTTTATCACCCCATCTACTAAATACTTTACTTTTGTCAGAACTATTCACACTGCTATTAAACATAGTTTTGGAAGCTCTCACAGTCTCTTTTGCAAAGTGTGAAGTTTTGTTATGACCGTCACAAACTTCTGAATTTTTCAGAGTACCAAGAATAATTTCATCTTCAGGTAGGGCACTGAGGAGAGAATCAAAGAAAGAATCATCTTCCTCAAACTCACGTGATCCTTCAGCATCCTCTGATTTACTTGGTCGAGATATTCCTAACTTTGCCTCTTGTCCTTGCGAACTTCCAGTTGACTGGGAACGAGGAAAAGAGCTCTTTGTGAAATCTGTTTTCCCATAGTTTTTCTCTACACTTATGTTATTAGCACCACTCGCAAATAATGCCTTTCGATTCTGCAGCTTTGGCAAATTATGCTCAATGTTTCGGAACCTTGGTAAAGGCCTATTTGATCCTATATCTGTATCACACTTAGTATAATTAACTTCACTACCCGAGCTATTTTGTATGTTGCCAATCACAACATCCTTTTGGCCCGATTTGGTCTCCTTAGAAGAATTAATGGAGTTAATATTAATCTGTTTACTCTTCTCAGATAAAAAGCCAGTTTGTGGATTATCAGTTAACCTAAATGAGGATCTCATCCTTCTTTGAGGCACATTTTCTACCTTGGAATATGATATCTGTGTGTTATCTTTCACAGGGCTACTCCTTATGATTTCATCAGCTGATTTTATACTGTCAGTATCCTCAGATGGGGGGCATGACAAAAGAGCACTCTTTCCAAGCATATTTGTACTTCTATTTGCACAATGATTTTTTTTCACTTTATCTTTAAGATTGGTAAAACTCCTAGATTTTTCACAACCATTTTTCTCCAGAAAACAATCATCTTCCAAAGCCTTAGTTTCACTGGTTGTCACATGTAAATTGGCCTTTTCAATACCCTTTTCTAGAATTTCTTTTTCCCATATCTGAGTTGATTCAATCAATGTGTCATTGAAATAATCATCATCAAACACATCTAAAGAATCATTGTTCTTCACTTTATCAACAGCTTCAGAAATTTTACAAGAATGAGATTTATTGTTTACAGTTTTAATCTGAGAGCTGTCCACAATGTCTCCACTACTTACATCACACAATGCTACATTCAGATCTTCATCCCAGGTAGTTTCTTCTAGGATTCCTAGATCTGCCTGATTATCACTTTCAAAAATATCACCACAGTCATCTATCCCAGTCTGACTTCCTTCCCACACATCAAAGGGTTCTGACGATGTTTTTGTGATAAGGTTAATAGGAACAGGAGGAGTGGCTGGTAGAGACTCTTTATCTACTGGAAGTGTACGAGGAATTTTCAAATTTTCTGAAGCTGATTTACCCTGTAGATAGTGTGCTGGCATTGAGGTGGGCACGATAGATTCATCGTCTTTGGAGAGACTACCTGTCAAAACATTTTTAACATTAAAAATATACCTTACAAGAAGTGCACACTTAGGCTATATAGCAACACCTCTGGGAAGCAGCCTTCTTTTTAAAAGTTCAAGAGATAATCAAAATAACTTTCATAATATTTTCAACATCTAAAAACTAACCCCATGAAAATACTTTTCTTTATAATTAGAAAAAATAAGAGCCTATAAAATTACAATGCTTCATTCTACGACTGTACATGCTAGAATACTGTAATAATTCCCTCCAATATAGATGTAAAAGCAAACATGATATCTCAAAAAAATCAGCCACAAATAAAAAATACCTCTTACCTTTGGCTGAAAGCTGATTTAATAGTTCATCTAATTGGGCAGTAGTGTCAACTGCTGAAATGTTACTGGCTTTACGGGATCTAGTTCTTGTAAATAATGCTCGATTGGGTATGGGAGCAACAAATTCTGGTATTGCAGGAGATGTGTTTTCATCACTTCCAGTGTCTCCACACACTGTTTCCAAAAGAAATATTATATAACTATGACTACAAAAAAGGGTACAGTTATGCGAATCACATGGTTTCTCACAAAAAAGTCTTAGTGAATTTGATATTTAATTCTAAATTCTAGCAACCAGTCAGCAAATTAATATAGCTATACAATTGAAATGCAGTATTTATCTGACCAAGCAGGGTCAACTCTTTACTGCCAACTACAGGCAGTGATCTATCACCCAAGGAACTGTTTACCCTAACCTAACGTGACTGGTGCCACAGAAATGTAAAACATATATAACTAATACGATTATTCTTTAACTGCTAAATAAATTCTAAAACTCCAAACTCCTGAAGAAAAAACATAACCCTTAATTAGGCTCATCACTTGCATTTATTTTAAATGCAAATAACACATAAAATCTCTATCATCCAAGCTCTTTCATACTTTCTTGAATACCAAGATCATTTTGTTCTTGCATTTTTCAAGAACTCTAACCTGCCTTTTCTCAACCTCCCTATCTAACTTTCTCCCAAGAATTTAAAATTACACACCCAGTCTGCCAACCTGCCATTTTACATTTTTCTTGGTTTCAACCATTTCTAAATATCACAACATTTGTCATTATTTAAATTCTTCTCACAATAATATATAGTACACAAACAATTCCTTTCAAGAGCTTAATCTTTTTATTTCATTACATTGAACATGCATGTTGGTAGAAGGTTGGCCAAGGAATCAGACCCCTATTAATTCCTGACTTGGCAGTCTGATGATGAATTCCAAACTTTAAGTATTTGTATTTTTATTATTTGGGGATCTGGAACCAAGTAGTCTCTTGAAAAGAACTCTGGTCCAAGATCTAATCCATATGCAGGATTCTCTCTGAATAGTGAACGACATGAAATGGCGAAAGGAATTAATTTCTCTCCTGATGGAACTTCATAATGGAAAGTCACTGTATTAAAAATTCTCAAGCAGGATAATCCCCTTCTGAGGTAACAGACAGCTACCTAGTTATCCATGAAAATCTTTACATGGGAGTTCCTTCTTAAACCGAGTCTCTCCAATATTAGGAACACCTCTGTCAGTTCCAGTACATTTATGTGAAAGACAATTTGAGGAGACCATTTCCCAAACACAAAGGTCTCCTCTGAATGACCTCCCCAACCAGACAAGGATGTATTTGTATGGGGGATCATGAAAATTGAAGTAGGGCAATGGGAGTGAAATAGTAAAAGTACTGTATTTGATGTCATCCATGAACTGAGAATTCTTTTGCAACAACCGAACAACTGAGCTTGGTCACGAAATCCTTCTTGTGCTGCTTTTCTCCACACCCAATTGAGATTTTTCAACCTGGTCTTTAACACTGGATCGATTATCGAGGCAAACTGAAAAAAGCCGAAAATCTTCTCTAGTTGCCACCTGGTGGAGAAACATTTTGAAAAAAAGAATCTGACCTTGCCTAGAATTTGTTGTTGAGATGCTTTTGTTAAGCATAGTTTGCATATTTAGCTACTGTATAACTAGAGTATATAGATGTTTTGAATAAGTAGAGAGAGAGAGAGAGAGAGAGAGAGAGAGAGAGAGAGAGAGAGAGAGAGAGAGAGAGAGAGAGAGAGAGAGAGAGTTTTTTTAATGTTTTTTTTTTAAGGGGGCCGACCTGCTAATGCCATTTTTAAGAACAGGACTTTGACTTACAAACCATTTAATGAAGTGACTTAGGACATCTCCAAACTGCATCGGATTTTTGCCTCTGATCTTCCATTTTGCGATGCCAGGGAAATTTATCCTGAAAATTAGTGTTTTTCAAATTCTATCTCCTCCCTTGATACTTTAGTTACGAGCTCTGGGTCTTAGGATGGAGGAGAGTCTAGATTGAGAGCAACCTCAATTGCCTTCCGATCCAAGAGGGGAAGGAAATCCTTGAGATCCTCCTCTTGACCTTCCCAGTCCTGGTCAACAGTGCCGACACACGGGGGCGAGCTGGTATCGTTCTTTTAAGGTAACCCCACAGACTCCTCGCAGGGTAAAACCCCAATTGATGGGTTTTCGGTTACCGAACGAAGACTCTTTATTCGAAATGGGCTGCACCTAGGGTACAGCACACTCGGATTTTGAATCTTGGAAATCCACTCAGGGACGCCGCTTAGGATTACTTCTCCCCGTCTCCTAGAGTAGGAGACATCAGAAAATGGATCATACAACACACTAACTCTCTTCGTCAAAGCCCAAGTGAGTAGAAAGGCCGTCTTCTGTGTAAGGAAGCAATCTGCTGCCTGATATAAAGGTTCGTAGAGAGGGGCCTTCAGAGACTAAAGGACCCAAACCGCGTTCCCAGGAAGGGTTAGAGATCCGACGGGGGACAAGTTATCTCAAACTTGTATAAATAAAGGCATCAATGGGAGAGAAGTTATCTCAAACTTGTATAAGTAAAGGCATCGATGAGAGAGAATCCTCTTCCACGACATCAGTCACAAAGGACCAAACACTTCGCCTCGAAGACCAACGCTGAAAAGTGTCTGAGGTGCCTAGACATCTTTTCCGCAACTCGTTGCGAAAGGCCTCTCTGAGAGAGGTTAGCATGTGGCTGCTTGGAAGATCGTGCCGTGGAGGAAGATCCTTCGGAACTCCGTCAGGAGCTGTAGAAGTTCTGGGAACCATTCTGCGGGTTGCCACAGCGAAGCTATTGGAACTCCATCAGGGGATGCAGAAGGTCCAGGAACCATTCTGCGGGATGCCATAGCGAAGCTATTGGAGTCGTTGATAAGATCTTGCTTATCCTGACTTGGGTGAGGACTTTTTCACCAGACCGAATGGGGGGAAAAAGGCACACCTCTAGGCCGCACAACCAATCTTGGAATACATCTTGTTTGAGGGCCTGGTGTTCCGGGACTAGGGAACGGTCGAGTGGTAGCCTGAAGATCAGGGCCGCTGCGAGCATAACCACAGTCGGGGACCTCACAAAGTTAAGACTTTGTTGGAAACAAGATGATTCCAAGACACTAGGAGCCCACTATCTGGGTGGTTTTGCAATCATATTCCTGTACCAGGAATGACGCGAACAGATGGGGGCAACTAGATGTCCTCTGTCCATCTGAGGCTTCATACTGCTAGATGGTTCTCTAAGAGAGGTGAATGCTGGTACCTTTCTGAATCGGGCCAACGGACGAGGCTGGAATGGTGCGGCATATGCCCCCCCACTCTCTTTTGATGTATTAAAGAGAGCATCAGATCCAGAGGGAAGACAAGAAGACAGGCCTCTTTGCAGAAGCTCTCGTCTGCCACCCATCATCCGCGGCTTGTCCAGCGGTGACGGGGGTGGGGGGGGGAGCGCATAGCAATAAAACATCTCAAGATGATGTCGAGACGTGTAACTATTTGCACGTTCTTGCAATGAAGAGGAACAGCCAGTTCTCCCTCCAACTGCCACTAATCCAGTGTGGTTGGCCAAATAAACCGATACCAAACGGTAAACCAGTTAATCAGTACAGCTTATGTTATAATAGCGAATCTCCATAGAGATCGTTTTCCGGACAAGAGACTGTATGGTAATCACCGAACGCATCCACCCAAACCCAAGAGGGAATTGAGATGTATCTTCAATCTATTGTTGGATGGGTAAAGAGCATAAATCTACTACGGAGTAGTAACACCGAACTGTGAGCATGACAAGCATACATGAATAGTTCGACTTAAAAGTCGTGTCCAGAACTCAGTTGGAGAACGTTGAAAACGTTCCTAACGGAGGTTTCTCCTTCTTAGGACAAAAAACGTTCGTACTTCTCCTTCTCTGATCGGTAAACTAGCATTTATATTAAATGTTCACTACTAGGGAACAGATATGCTTATGAGAAGTTTCCAGCCAAAGCCCTTGTAGGGGACTTGGACTTCCGATCGGGGGAAAGGAAAAAATGCCTTTAAGGAGGCAGAACGTAAATGCTGTATGTCTGGTTACAGGATAGTAGCCAAGAAATGTACTGAATAACCTGATTTCAGTAAGGGATATAAATATACAACTTTATAGAACGGAGTTCTAATTGCAAGATGTATATAGCCCTTATTGTTGTTCGTGCGCGCCAAATCGGTCGTGTGCGCCACATCGGCTGTGCACGCCAACTTGGTCACGCGCGCCAGATCGGCCGTGCACGCCACATCGGCTGTGCACGCCAACTTGGTCACGCGCGCCAGATCGGCCGTGCACGCCACATCGGCTGTGCTCGCCAGATCGGCTGTGAGCACATAAGGTTGGTCATGCGCACCAATTTGGTCGTGCACGCCAGATCGGCCATGCGCGCATAAGGTTGGTCGTGCGCCAATTTGTACGCAAAGGCTCTCAGTGTGGCAAGAGTACTCACAACTACGCTCACCCGAAGGTTCACGATAGCCTGTGTTGTGTGAGTGCGAACGATCAACACAACAAGAGTCTGCAAACTCTTGTCATATAAGTATGACTGTGATCACGAGAACCCTAAGGTTCAGCGTGAACTGCGTTGTGAGACCCCGAAGGGTCAGCGCAAATGAGAAATGGAAGTTTCTCTGTCACGAGACCTCGAAGGATTAGCGTGACTAAGGGCACGAGAGACCAAAAGCCTAACGTAGCCTGTGTTGCGAGACCTCGAAGGGTCAGCGCAACGAGAAACCGAAGTTTCCCTGTCACAAAACACCGAAGCGTCAGAGTGACTGAAGTTACGAGAGCCCAAGGGTTCTGCATAACTAATGTTACGAGACCCCGAAAGGTCAGTGTAACGAGAAACCGAAGTTTCCCTGTCACAAAAAACCTTAGTGTCAGAGTGACTAAAGTTACGAGAGCCCAAGGGTTATGCGTAACTAATGTTACGAGACCCCGAAGGATCAGCGTAACGAGAAACCAAAGTTTCCCTGTCACAAAACACCAAAGTGTCAGAGTGACTAAAGTTACGAGAGCCCAAGGGTTCTGCGTAACTCATGTTACGAGACCCCGAAAGGTCAGCGTGATTGATGGTACAAGTTCCCGAAGGTTCAACGTTACCATCGTTAAAAGAGCCCAAACGTTCAGCGTAACTGAAACTCGAAGGTTTCGAGCGGAGTCCCGAAGGACTCCTACTCTCATGAGACCCCGCAGGATCAACATGACGAGAGCCAGAAGGCTCACGATCACGCCAGCCCAAAGGGTGATCGTAACAAGATCCCGAAGGGTCAAGGAGAACCAGCAGGTTCAAAGATAACACCTCCGCATAAGAGGTTTGTTCTTCCGAAGGAGAACGTCGCTTAAGGCTCTCGCTCCGCCCCTGAAGGAGAACCATAAGCGCAACGGGGGACCGCCGATGCCCAGAGGCGGTCTTCTCTCGAGAACGAGGGACTCATTCCCCCGAAGGGGTAACCTGCTTCGGAGAAAGCTCTGCCACTGCCCCTGGTGGATCAGCAAACTCCTACAAGTTATTTCTCACGAACGAGAGGGAAGTTCTCCCGAAGGAGATCACCTTAGACAAGCTTTCTCCCAGCTCTATGGGAATAAAGCGTAGGCGTAAAATATATCTCTCGCGAATGAGAGAGAAGTCCTCCCGAAGAAGGACATCACCTAAGATAAGCTTTCTCCCAGCTCTATGGGAAAAAAGCGTAGGCGTAAAAATCTCTCTCGTTCAAGTTGAAGGTTGACAGCGAATACTACCTCATAACGTGGGCAGCTCACGAGCTACCACATGGAGCGCAGGATAACGAACAGGGCGGCCGTAGCTATCAGCCTTGTGTTCTACGTCTCTGCTACCTGTGAAAAAGAAAGTTGTGATCAATTACAATTCATGCTCCGCTGCCCAACATACACTATTCGGGGAATAAGTCACCTTCCTTGTAAGATAATTCCTCGAAAGGGAGTTGAACTGTTCTACTCGTTAATTCAGTAATGAAACAAACACACGTCAGTGTTGAGAACCTGCTGACCATCAGCGCAGGGTAGGGTGGCAATGACAACTCCCTTACGGCGGAGGCAGTCGGATACGTTGTCAACATTAATTAAAGTTACAAGTATCTAACAACATAAACGTATATTTCCATTTATACATATATGCACTCATACATATGTAAGATAAATGAAAACACACACGAGAAAAAACAACGAAAAACAATCAATTCAAGTCTTTGCGGGAGAGAAAGGCAGTATGTCTGTCCTCTACCGAGTCATAAAGTAAAGGGGTTACTCAGCCGACAGGTGTGAGTGAGCGGGGTAGCCAGTCTACCCCACCCCCCACCCGCTAACTAGCGGATGGGGTAGTTATCCCTCACTAAAATTATCATGGCTCGTCTTTCAACTACGCCGAAAGTATACCCTATAAATAGCGGAGGGTTTGTATCTACGCTGGAACAATTTACAATTCAACATACTGTACACTATTCATCATTGTAAACAATTCTAGTAGAACAAAAGAGACAAATTTTACTGTAAAGCTAAATTAATTCTTATTTTTATTTTACTTAAACACACAACTAGAGTATATGATCATACTAAGCATAAGTTGTCAAGTCAATCCTTCCAACGTACTGTATAATTAGAAAAATCGTATGATGTTTGAAATACAAACTAAATAGCTGGTTTTGTTTACGGTTATTGTGGCTATGTGCATTTACACAATATTTACAGTATAATGTAACTAATGATACGTTTATCATTATCTTTTAATTTTCCAACCCATTGAAGTAGCAGATGTGGTAAATATTATTACTGGGCTACTTTAGATGTCGGACAGATTCAATAGAGAAGACGACACCAACAGATCAGGAATTGTGTCATACTAAAAGATGGATGCGTAGAACTTCCTACGAAAATGGTAAGTGATCGTTGTATGAAATATATACAATACATGTAGTTAATCAAAAATTGTACTGTACTATATACAGTACATATTGTACAGTACAGAACTACAACAATGTAAGATGTGTGTGGGGCGAGTCAAGTCGTCCAAACGAAAACAGGGAACAATTACAGTACAGTTAAGCTTTACTGTAGTGAAAGTAGTATATTACAGTAATATAAACTACAGTATCAGCGAGTGTTATACAGTATTACTTAATAGGAGTCAGGTAAAAAGAATTTTATGTAGTACTTATTGGGTTAATTATCTGAGTGTAGAAAGGCTTAAAATATAAAAAACATATTACAAGAATGTTTTCATATATACAGTATAAAAAATAAAAACATAAGTTTAAGAAAAAATAAGTCAAAGGTTCGGTAAGTTGGAGCGGACAGAGAGACAATGTCTCTCTCCCCGAGCCAAAAGCAAAGTGAGTACACAGCCCAGGTGTGTGAGTGAGTGGGGCAGCTACTAGCCCCACCCCCACAACTAACTAGCAGGTGGATGGTTAACATTCGCTAAAAATCTAATGGCTCGTCTTTCAATAGCATTGGTTTGTATCAGTGGCCGAAAAAATGGAGCAGTCTAAGAGAGAAGATGGTACCAGAAAAGTACGTAAAAATTATTCCGATGTACAGGAATGTGCATACTAAAGTGAAAAGCAGTGTTGGAGAGAAAGACGGGTTTGAGATAGGAGTTAGATTACACTAGGGGTCGGCACTTAGCCCGATTATCTTCAACATTGCGATGGTTGTAATGACTAAAGATGTTCGAAAAGCAGTGCCATGATGCATATCATAAGCAACAGATGACATAGAGAGGAGAGAGGAAGGAGGAGTTGGAGGATAAGCTGGAGAGGTGGAGAGTAGCACTCGAGAGGAGAGGAATAAGAATAAGCAGGTCAAAGACTGAATATATGTGCACCAGTATTACTGAGAATGGTGGACTGAGCATAATAATGAATGATGAAGAAATGAAGAGAGTACAGAAGTTCAGGTATTTGGGGTCCAAAGAAGAGACAAGTGAAAGCATGGATCAAGAGGCAACACATTAGATCCAGGCAGGGTGATACACCTAGAAGTCTGCATCTGGGATTCTCAGTGACAAGAAGGTTCCTCTGAGATTTAAGGTCAAGTTTCATGGGAGAGTTGTACGACCAGCTATTTAAATGGAATAGATACAGAAAATATGAGGAACACAAAGGAGAAGAAGATGGATGTAGCAGAAATAAGAATACTGAAACTGATGTTTAGAGTAACAAAGGAAGATAGGTTTTAAATGAGTATATAAGAGGATCAAAGAAAAATAAGAGGGAAGGTTTAGATGGTATGGACACTTGCTACGAAGAAATGAAGATCATGTTGGAAGACAGACGATGGAGATGGAAGTATGTGGTAGAAGAAAGAGAGAAAGATAAAAAAAGAGATGGCATGATTGTGTAGGAGAAGATAAGCTATGGAAAGGTATTGATGAAAACAAACAACAGAACAGAAATCAAAGGAAAAGACTCATTCATAATGGCGACCCCATATAGAAATGAGTTAAAGCTGAGAAGAAGAGCCTCATCTGATCCACAACCATGCATTAAAGTAATATTGTTCATAAAAAAAACCATACCTGAAGTACATGTACAGTGGAACCTCTACACACGAACGTATCTACATCCGAATTTTCCAACATCCGAAGTAAAATTCGAGCAAATTTTTGACTCTACACCCGAATTTTGTTTCGACACACGAAGTAAACATTACGCCATTGAGCGTCGAGTGCTCAGTTCTCTATTCTTGTGTGTATTGTGTGGTTGTCCTCTGTTTGGTCTGTTATTAACAGTGCTTATTTTCTTCCTTTTCTCACATTTCCTTTTTGATTTTACCTATAATCATGGTGCCTAAGAAGCTAAGTTTCAGTACAGGAAGAAGGCAATTCTTTCATTAGAATTGAAGCAAGAAATTATAGAAAAACATGAGAGCAGTGTGCATGTGAGTGATACTGTATGGCTAAACAATATGGCTGGAATAGGCCTATGATCTCGAGGATCATCAAGCTGAAGGCAGCCATTAAAGCAAATAACCATCGAAGGGGATCACCATTATTACAAGACATCTTAGCAATACCCTGGAAGAGATAGAACGCCTTTTGTTGATAGGGATAAAGGACAAAGAGATTGTTGGCAACGATCATTTGTGAGAAGGGCCAGCGTGATGAACAGAAAGAAAGAAAAAAGTGAAGCAAAGAAAACCATGATAGCATTAACAAGCTCTTTTAAATAAGACTTTTCTCTTTTTCTGTTTCTCTCTAAACATAACATTAACATGTTCTTTAAATAAAATATCTCTCTCTCTCTCTCTCTCTCTCTCTCTCTCTCTCTCTCTCTCTCTCTCTCTCTCTCTCTCTCTCTCTCTCTCTCTCTCTCTCTCTTTCTTCTTCGCTGTTTTAGTGTTAGATACGTCTATTATTTTTTTTTTTTTTTTCGAGAGAGATTAAACAAAAATGTGTTTAGAGTACATATGATTTTTAACAGCGTCAACGAGTTGAAAAACAATTAAATGTAACTAAGAAAGTAATAACAGCTAATCTGAATTCTTTTATTAACTAAAACAAATATTGATACAAACACACTCATGTGCGTATGCACAAACACACACACAGGTGCAAAAATTGCTACGCAGTAAGAGAGACGGTCGGGGAGGAGATAGAGATGGTGACTACGATAACATACCGTAACTCGTCACTGAAAGTGATGAAAATAAAAAATCAAAAGAAAAAAATGTAAAAAATATGAAATATAAAAATAAAAAAAAAATAAATAAGCTAAGTTAGATTAAAATTTCCGTAGTGTAAGTTACGGTATGTTATCGCAGTCACCATCTCTACCTCCTCGCCGATCGTGTCTCCTCGTGCGTGTGTGTGTGTTTGCGCATACGCACACGAGTGTGTTTGTATCAATATTTGTTTTAGTTAATAAAGGAATTCAGATTCGCTGATATTGTTTTTTTAGTTACATTAACTGTCTTTCAACTCGTTAACGCTGTTAAAAATCATATGTACACAACACATTTTTGTTTAATCTCATTTTTGTTTAATCACTCTCTCTCTCTCTCAGAAAAAATTAACAGACGTCTCTAACACTAACAGTGAAGAACAAAAGAGAGAGAGAGAGAGAGAGAGAGAGAGAGAGAGAGAGAGAGAGAGAGAGAGAGAGAGAGAGAGAGAGAGAGAGAGAGAGAGAGAGAGAGAGAGAGAGAGAGTATTTATTTAAAGAACATGTTAACACCATGTCTACCTTCTCGCCGATCGTCCGTCTCCTCCTGGCGTAGCAAATCCTACACCTGCGTTGGCCTGTCTCTAAGGTAAAGTGGCAATAAAAAACATTCTTTATTTATTATTTCTTTATAATTATCTTTTTTACATGCTTCTTTCATATTATGCAGTTATGTTATTGTTATGTGTAATTATGTGTAGCCATTTATTAAGGATTTATTATGGGTTTTTAGGCTGAGGAACGAATTAAATGAATTACCATGTATTCTTATGGGAAAATTCGTTTCTACATCCGAACATTTTCTACATCCGAAGTTGGTTGTGGAACGAATTAAATTCGTATGTAGAGGTACCACTGTAACAGGTTGGGTTACCTTACCTAGAACCAAAACCAGAGGTGGGGCCCAGATATCTAAAAGTGTTCCATCAAGACCATTTACTTAATTTTGGGTTAGCAAGACGGTGTCATAACCCAATAACAGGTCTGTGTGCTCTACCTGGCCACACTCCCATTAACCATTACAATGTATATGTAAAGATTATGTCTACAGTAATGTAAGTTTTGGCTTAAAAAGTAGTTTGTACAAAGGAAAAATTTTATTTTCATAATAAAATAAATTTTTGAATATACTTACCCGCTGGTTATATAAGAATGGCTAGCGTCCCTGATGCCTCGGCAGGAAATTCCCAAAATCTTGCGCGGCTATCGCAGATATGCCAGGTGTACACTAGTGCCTTCACTGTACAACAGGTAGAACTATACCCAACCTCTTCAGATTTTCCATGCCTCATGGTCTCTAGAGGGGAAGAGGGTGGGTTTTTAACTTATATAACCAGCGGGTAAGTACAGTAGGGTCCCGAATTACACGTGTTCTAATTACGCGATTCCTCAATTACGCGATCGATAGTTTTTAAAAATTAAATTTCCTGTATCTGCGAGGAGCATTCTAAATCCGCGAGTCAAGCACTGCGAAGCGTAGGAAATCTATTGTTTTCTTAATTGTATTGGGGGGGGTGATGGTTCCCCGATGTCTGAGAAGGGGGGGGGGGAGAATGTGAGAGAAAGATTTCTGTTCAAACATTTTAAGACTAGTTTTGGATGAAAAATGTTAAGGTTTGCCCATCTGTCCAACACCTATATGTATAATATTCCATATTTGTACTAATTAATTTTTATACTTGCGTTGTGATTATGGTGAAAAATCCTTATTCATTAAACTTTAAATTAAAAACCATCAAAATCAACAGTGCCATTTGAAATATTGAAAAGTTTCCAAAAAAAAAATCAACAGAACAGTATCGTCATGGGAACACCTTTGTTGCTTTCGTGTGCAAGACTACCGCTATCATCCAGTAGTAGTGCGTTGTGCTCCGTTTCATCTAAATTGTTTGAAATTCTTTTATATAGTACTTTTGAAACCAAAAATTAAATTAAATAAAGACTATTTTATATCATGCTACTGCCAAACATGTCACTACAACCAAACCCATTACTTTGTTTAGTACGTTCCATCGCCGATCATAACGAACTCGCTAACCAATTTTTACATCTGTCTATAGGTAAACTTTAGCGGCAAAAGATATCTTACCAGGTACTATGTAATAATAATGTTATAATTAATGTTGTTTTATTTATCCTTAGAAAATCAAAATAAATGAAATATGAGCAATTTTGTCTCGTGTTTTTTTTTTCCTAAAAAACGCCTCCTTAAAAGGAAAACGTTTTTTTTTACGTTTCATCGTCGATCATAAACGCACTTACTCCTGAAAGTGATATTGAAGAGCTTTTACTAAAGATGTTATTATAAATAAAGATTATAAATAGGTGGTAAAATATCTATAATTAAAGTGTAGCAGCATCAAGAAATGTTGGGGTTTGCCCTTTACATAAGAATGTACTGTACATTGGATTAGACAGAACGTAGAAAAAATCAATTAGGGAAAAATCGGTATTCGATATCCTCTTCATCAGCATCGTCAATCGGGCTTTTTATTTTTTTTATTCTCAGTCGCTAACTAGTTATCGCACTGTCAAGATCTGCACACATTCCGATAATTCACATTTGAAGGTTTTCTGGGAGAGGATGGATAGAGAAAATACCGAACTATATAAAATGTTTTTTTAACCTGTTAAGCGTCACCCACGTGATAAACCGTTCACCACGATCTACTCGGTACCGCCTTCAACTGTATATTCCGTTCATGACTTTAATTGCCTTTTACAAGCGGTCAGTCTCGTGATATTACGTTTACTCGTATAGTAAGTATAGGATCACCACTTGGCAACACTCTCAGCATATGGGGACTGTGAATAGAAACTTATATGATGTTTGGCAACTATTTTTCTGAAGGTAGCTTGATGTTAGAAAACTAGTTTCCTATCAGTGCGCTCGGGCGTTCATGCATAAGTGGTTATTTGTTGTTCCTTTTGTAATGAACGGTCTAAAGAGGAAGGTTATTTCTTTAGATGAAATAAATGATATTCTTGTTGAGGAATTTGATAATGATAACCTGTTTGATAATGAGAGCACTAGTTCTGAATCCTCCAGTGATGAGTATATTGAAGAAACAAAGTTTTCTTTCGATGACGAAAGCGAAAATGATTTCTCATTACCGAATGACTGGACAACGAAATTTCACAAAACTTTAAAGGGAAAGGAAATGCCGAGAGAGAGAGAGAGAGAGAGAGAGAGAGAGAGAGAGAGAGAGAGAGAGAGAGAGAGAGAAAGAGAATAAAGTGGATAAATAATGTACAAACGTATGACGAACATATTAAACAAACTATACAGGAAACGATATGAAGAGAGAGAGAGAGAGAGAGAGAGAGAGAGAGAGAGAGAGAGAGAGAGAGAGAGAGAGAGAGAGAGAGAGATAGAGAGAAGAGACTTATCCCTTTCCTTTTGTTGCTTATCCAGGCGTAAGATTTACGATTGAAGATAAAAAGAACCCATTAGAATATTCAGTATTATGTAGCCATTTGAAATGAAATAATAGTAGTATTAATTGTTTTTTTTACTCAACCATTTAATTAATATCCCTACTTTTAACTATAATTACGAATTATAAGCATAAAGAAATGATATTAACTTTGAAAAATTATCATTAGTGAAATGACCGCTCAGGGCAAAAAAAGCGTGACGGTACGTTAGCGGCAACCTGGTCCAGGGGGGACGCTTAGATGTTTTCTGGCAGAAAATTTTGGTAGATTATCGTACAGCAGCCTAGTGCACACTTGCGCCTAGTGGCCGTGTTTACGTGTGGGAGTGTCATCATGGATATACAGTACTATACTGTAATTTTTAACTATTGCTAGATACTGTATCAAACCTTGAAAACCCTTTTTAGTTTTTTGTATCTATAGGAAATAATTCTACATCATTCGGAAAATACTGAAAACAGTAAGCTATGCATAGTACAGTAGTAAATACTACAGTCATAGAAAATTATCAAAACTTTAACAACTTTTTATTGTTTTATTTATCCATAAAAGAAATTTTGTACAGTATATTATAAAAAAATCTATAAGAAGGATTTCTTACAGTATTGTTAAGATAAAAGCTACAGTATATATATATATATATATATATATATATATATATATATATATATATATATATATATATATATATATATATATATATGTTTTATATATATATAATATATACATACATACATACATACACACATACATACACACACAGTGTATATACAGTATATATATAGCTAGAAAGCTAGAAATGGAGTGAAAAAAAATTGACGGGTAGGTTGCTGTTTGCCGCCATGATGTGTTTCGAAATATACGAATTTCCAATTACACGAGGCCTTTCATCGACCAAATTCTCGCATAATTCGGGACCCTACTGTATATTCAAAAATTTATTTTATGAAATCGTGTGTGATATTACGTTATATCATTAGCCATGGGTCCCAAGAAAATCGCTGCTGTCAAGGGAAAGAAGTGAATGATGCTTTCCATGGAGATGAAGATGGAAATAATCAAGAAATATGAGGCTGGCACGCGGCTAAGTGTGCTCGCAAAGGAACATAGCCGAAATCCGTCTACGATAGGAACAATCTTGAAGCAGAAGGAAGCTATCAAAGCAGCAACACCTTCTAAGGGCGTAATTGTTTCCACCAACAAGAAGAGCCACGTCCACAATGATATGGAGAGATTGCTGCTTGTCTGCATAAAGGACAAAGAAATGGCTGGAGACACTATCACCGAAGCGAAAATCTGCCAGAAAGCCAGCTCCATTTTCGGTGATCTCGTGCATGCTCAGGCTGAAGCCGACGCAGGAGAAGGAATATAGAAGCAGGAACCCCCAGAGTTTAAGGCTTCTCGTGTGTGGTTTGAAAAATTTAAGAGACGCTCAGGCATTCATTCAGTGGTGCGTCATGGGGAGGCTGCAAGCTCGAACACGAAAGCAACCAAAGCCTTTGTTAAGACGTTCGATGAGTTGACTGTCTGGGAAGGCTACAGTCCCCAGCAAGTTTTCAATTGCGACGAGACTGGGCTTTTTTGGAAAAAATAATGCCTCGTCGAACGTACATCACACCAGAAGAAAAGAGGCTACCTGGGCATAAGCCCATGAAGGACAGGCTTACCCTTGCACTATGTGCAAATGCTAGTGGGGATTGCTAGGTGAAAACCCTACTGGTGTATCACTCTGATACTCCTCGAGCTTTCAAGATCCACAGTCACTAAGGAAAATCTAAATGTGTTGTGGAGGGCTAATGGAAAAGCCTGGGTAGCAAGACAATGGTTCATCGAGGGGATAAATATTTGTTTTGGCCCGATTGTGAAAAAGTATTTGGAAGAGAAGCACCTCCCTATGAAATGCCTGCTGGTGCTGGACAATGCAGCTGCTCACCCTCCTGCCCTTGAAGATATTGTAGCAGAATATTCCTTCATCAAGGTTCTTTATCTTCCACCAAACACCACCCGCTCTTCTCTAGCCCATAGACCAGCAAGTGATTTCAAATTTTAAGAATCTTTATACGAATAATCTCTTCAAGAGATGTTTCGAAATCATTGAGAGCACAAACCTCACCCTTCGTCAATTTTGGAAGGAGCATTTTGATATTGTCATATGCCTCAAAATTATCAATCAAGCTTGGCAAGAGGTTTCAAGGCACACCTTGAACTCTGCTTGGAAGCTCTGCCCTAATGCCGTCTCCACACGAGATTTCAAGGGCTTCCACGCAGACCAGGCAGAAGTTGATTCTGAAAATGTTGACAATCCTGAACCTGTTGCTCAATCTGAAGTTGCCGAGATCGTTACACTCGGGAAGTCCATGGGTCTGGGTCTGGAACTTGATGAGGCCAACATTGATGAGCTTATCAAGGAGCACTAAGAGGAACTTACGACGGATGACCTGAAGCAGTTGGAGGCCATGTGAGTGATTGTCGTTCAGGAAGAGTACAGCGGGGGGAAGGAGGATGACCCACTGACAATGGCAGAAATTAAGGAAGGTCAAGATGGTTACTTTAAAATGATGGCTCTCATAGAAAAGACAACACCCAGAAAAAATTCTGACAGGTCATGCACTTTTGTACTCTAATGAAGTTTCCCAGAGTCATTTCAGGAAATTTTTAAGAAGCAGGCAGAAACATGCTTCTTTGGACGATTATTTTAAAAAGAGGCCTTCAGTAGAAGCAGACCATGTGCCAGCTAAAAAACGAAAGAAAAGTGGCAGTGATGAAGAAAATATGTAGTGTAATTAAATTTAGAGAATAAAAAACGTTAAGTAAAAAAAAAAAATAATTATTTTAAGTTCATTGTAAAGTTAAGTGTTAATATTTTCTGCCATTTGTAAATGGGTTTCCTAAAATTAAGTGTTAATGTTTTCTGTCATTTATACATCTGTTTTGTAAAGTTAAGTGTTAACGTTTTCCACCATTTTTCATCCTCCACTTCGCTCTTGGACATCACCTCACTCCAAAGGTAACGTTACACATTTTTGTTACTATATTTTTACTGTTTGCTCTACTGTAATTAAACACTTCTTTTACAAGTTACCAATGGTTAATTTATTATTAAATGATCAAAATACAGTACTTTTCATACATTTAGTACTGCTTAGTGGTGTGTATCCTCTTTATAATCATTTAATATGGTGTTTTTGTAGGGTCTGGAATGAATTAGGCTATGTACATGTAAAAGGCAACTCACAAGACGAAAAAATCACTTTACGAAAGCCATTACAGAACCAATTAATTTCAAGTTGAGAGGCATTACTGTAATGTATAGTCTTCAAGACCAGATCCAGGCCAGGGTTCCAGTGCGCAAATTATTGGTCTGCCTGGATTTGGTATGCTTACATACCCCATGGATGCCTCGCTGATAGCTAGACTAGCAAACTAAAGGCATCGATCTGCTCCCTCTATGGTCAGCCAAGGTACTGTTGACCTGTATTCTGATAGCTTCCCACTCCAGCCTGAGGATTCAGCTGTGCCTGGGCCTTTGGGTTACCAGCTTCCAAGTGAGATTTCAGTGGGCCTCTTTCTTCCATTCCTCCCGATTCGGCTTTGGCTGGACCTTTGGGTTATCAGCTTCCAAGGAAGGCTGCAATGGGGACTATTCTTTCCATTTCTAAGGTTTTGGCTGTGGCTGGACTTTCAAGATCCCAGCTTCCAAGGAAGGTCCCAGTTGGAGTTTTTCCTCCGTTACAAGTATTGAAGGCTCGGTTGTGGTGGAGAATGCAGCAAAGGGCATAAATATACGGATCTGCCCTTCGATAACACTAAATTTGAAAACCTGGTGATATTCCCAGAATCAAGGATGAGATTCAAACATCCTCTTTCTTGGGTATGTACTCAGCTCACCCCAAAGGAGGTTGCTCTGATGCCATACAAGGCTGCTCTCAATACCTTAGCAGAAGCAATATCAGATGCTGGAGGTTTACTTTTTACTACAGTTTTCTTGATGCTTCGCCCTTTTTAGCCAAATGGTGAAATTAGCATTTGAGGCAATGGTGGTGGTGCTGCTGCTCAAAGCCAATTTTACCTTACCCAATATGTAGCCCAGTTATGGGCGTATACCCTAAGGAGTTTGAGGGCTTCATAGAACTCAAGGGGTTTCGTGAAGTCTTCCTTCCTAAAGAAGTGGGACATTCACGTTAGGACCAATCAATTTGGGGATATTTCCCTTAGTCCCAGATCACCTTCGGATCGCAGACCTTAATGTCCAACAGACCTTGTTCACCTTGGTGTATGCTGTGGCTTCCTTGGATATGGGAGCTATAAGACGATCCTAGATGGCCACTTCGGCGGTAGTCAAGTTATTGTAAGTATATCTACGAAGCCATGCAGAATTTTATTAGGGTAAAGTTTCAGGTAAGATACCATGTTCTGGCTGCCTTTGATTTGTAGAAAGAGGAGGTAGAGGAACTTTTGTACAGTAATCCTTGTGGACAAAGACAAAGCGGAGGCAATGACCAAATCACTTCAGGAGAAATGATGGAAAGGGTTTCAGACCTTCCTTTAAAAGAAGGCTACCTTTCATAAGTCCACTACCTGTAAGATACAGCAGCAAGTTCTTGAACATCCCAAAAAGAGGCCAGCTCTTGTTCCGCATCCTAAGCCTTGACCTACATACAGTATAAGTTTCATCGGGAGGAACAAGGATAGCAAAGTTAACCCCTCCAAGATGAGGTCCTGTACCAGGGTCAGTCAGACGGGTGTTAGGGCAAGAGGAGGCCACTGGAGATCATTCAAGGGAAACAGAAGAGAAGCAGGGATCATAGAAATGTGCAGGTTTCTAAATTTCCAGGGCAAACTATTCAGTGTAACAAAGAAAGACTCCTGGAAGAGAAGAACGATACTTGACATGTCTCTTCTCAACAAACATATTCAAAGCGATCCATTCAAAATGACAACCATCCAGCATGTCTGCCAATTACTATACCGAGGGGCTTAGACCTGTAGTAAAGATCTAAAAAAAACACCTACTGGCATACCCCTATTGCCCACCCACCACTTCTGACCTTACCTAGGGTTTCAGCAAAGGAGGGGGGTGTAAAGATTGAAAGCAATGGCATTAGGCCTCGTCATCACCCTAACAATGGGTTTATAAGTGTATTGGGAAGGTTTATAAGAGCTTAAGTTTATGAAGATAATCAAAACAATGTGAGAAAATATAAAACTAAAAAAAAATATTCTGTAGATTTTTGTATCTACTTCGCAGTTTTGCCTCTATCTCCGGGGGTATGGACTGTAACATCAAAGACAGCTGAGGGGATTACTGTAAAATGGTCACTTCACCTTAAAGTTGGCATCTCTTTTGCTTACTGGACAAGAAAGGAAGAAGATTTAGAATTTACAAACTTGTTGTTGGAGGATAACAGAGAGGTGGTTGTTGATGATGTAGCAGCTACAAGAGGTTTTTTTTATTGTAAAACCTCCAGAGTGTAATGTAATGATATGTTTGCTTCATTTGACACAAGAAGTCTACCATAATGTATAATTATAGGGTATACATATGATGAACAAAAACCTTTTCTTCTGATGACAAAATAAACACTCCCCCAACCCGACACAAGCACGCACGCACACACACACACAGATGGCTGATAAGTATGATGTAATACATTAGTCACATCACTCGCATGAAATGGTTTCAGAGTTATCTTACCGGGTACTTCTCTATCATTTAATCTGAACACAAGGAAATCTTTTATGTTGGAATAACCCAAAGTACTGTACAGTACCAGTATCAGAGTATCGGCAATTTAAGCTCATTTTTTGATTGCCCGATACCAGATACTCATGGAGGAGGCCAATACCGATACTGGTGTCATGACAGTGGTCGATACCGCTACTCACAAAAAAGGCCGATAATACCAATACCGATACTATCAGCACATCTATAGGTAGTGATACCTCTTGATACAAAAGTTTGTGCATATGAAAATTTTATGATGCGAAACGAAATGTGAAGATTTTTACAACTTGCATTGCGAAAAAAATTCATGATACAAAACTAGGTACAATACGGATCCACCCAGCAGCCGAGACTAATTTCAAAATTTGCGCCCCCCTTAACTATAAACTTGGTATCATTATCCCACGCTCCCATTGGTAATCTCCCTACTCTGATGCTAGATACCGCCATAAGATCCTACTCCCCTATTGATCAGCATCTATCCCCTCATGTATCTACACATCAGTGATCCTAGACCATTTGGTTTCAGCAGCGCTAGCGTTCACATTGAACTCATGTTGGTAATTTCGCTTTTGTGCTTTTAGTTACTGTACTGTATCGTGCTGAGATATTAAATTCATACGTTATTAGCCATGGGTTCCAAGAATGTTGCTGATGTGCAGGGAAAGAAGAAGAGAATGCTTTCTGTGGAGACGAAGCTTAAGATAATCATGAAGTATGAGGCTGCCATGCGATTAAAAGTGATCGCTAAAGAATATGGCCGAAATCTCTCGACGATAGGCACTCTCCTTAAACAGAAGGAAGCCATCAAAGCAACAACACCTTGTAAGGGCATGACTGTTTTCTCCAGCAAGAGGAGCCACGTCCATGATGTGATTTCGAAACATCTCGATGAGATATTTTGTGTAGTGTTACTTAAAATTTGAAATCACTTGCTGGTCCATGGGCTGGAGAAGAGGGGTGGTGTTAGGCAGAAGGTAGAGAACCCTGATGAAGGAAAACACCAAAAGAATATCTTCCTCAAGGCCTGAAGGGTTAGCAGGGGCTTTGTCCAACACCAGCAAGCATTTCAGAGGAAGACGCTTCTCTTCCAAATACTTTTCCACAGTCGGACAGAAATAAACATTTACCCACTCGGTGAACAAGCCCTCTTAACCAGGCTTTGGCATTAGCCCTCCACATCATCGGAAGCTTCTCCTTAATCACTTTGTGGGTCTTAAAGACTCAAGAGGCTTCATCTTACAATCCCAACTGGCATTTGCACAGAATGCAAGGGTAATCCTGTCCTTCATGCCCGGATAGCTACTTCTCTTCCGCCATAATGTACGCCTGACGAGGCATTTTCTTCCAAAAAAGCCCATTTTCTTCACAGTTGAAGACTTGCTGAGGACTGTAGCATTCCTGGAGAGTCACCTTGTCGAACGTCTTAACAAAGGCTTCAGCCATTTTCTTGTACAAACTTGCTACCTCCCCATGGCGTACCACCGAATGAACACCAGGCCGTCTCTTGAAATTTTCAAACAACTCCTGTGAAGCCTTGAACTCTAGGGGTGCCTGCTTCAATGTCCCTTTTCCTCCGTCTTCACCCTGCGCACGCACGAGATAGCAAAAATGGCACTGGCCTTATGGCAGATTGCTGTCTCAGTGATTGTGTCTCCAGCGATCTCCTTGTCCTTAATCCACACAAGAAGCAGTCTCTCCATCTCATCATGAATGCAGCTCCTCTTGCTGTAGAATATTGTCACACCCTTAGAAGGTGTTGCTGCTTTCATGACTTCTTTCTGCTTAAGGATGGTTCATATCGTCGACGGATTACGGCCATATTCCTTAGCAATCACACTTAACCGCATGGCAGCCTCATACTTCTTGATTATTTCCATCTTCGTCTCCATCGAAAGCACTTCTTTCCCTGCACATTAGCAACTTTCTTGGAACCCAAGGCTAATACACTAACATAATATAGCAACACCATACGGTACAATAGTCACAGAAGAGAAATCACAAACACCAAGTTAATGCGTATGATAGCGCTACCGAAACGAAATAGTCGAGGAACGCCAATGTGTAGATGCAAGATGGAATACAGTACAGTAAATGCTGACTAATTGGAGAGCAGGATCTTATGGCGGTAACTAACATCAGAGCAGGAAGATAACCAATGAAAGTGCAGGAGGATGGTGGCGAGTTTACAGCTGGCAGCGCGCAAATCTTAAAATCAGTCTTGGAGGAGGCCGGGCTCTCGTACCGTAGCTAATTTCGTACCATGAAAAAAAAGTTTCATGTTATGAGACGGAAAAATCTTCGCATTTTCTATCGCATCATGGAAATTTTGTGAGCAGAACCTTTTATATCAAAAGGCATCACTGTACCTGTTAAATTTCCTTTATAAAATTTCATATCCCATTATAACATAACTTGTACAACTACTGCATATAATACTTACTGCGCTTCAGATCATCTTTAGAAAAACCAGGAGAATTGCAGTCCCATACCACTTCACATTCCTGAGTACCTAATAACTGACTACTCATAAATGGAGTGTCAGGAGAATGCTGATGTAAACGCTGTTCTTCCAGTTCATTAGTTCGATGTTTTTCTTCATCGCTTTTTTTCTCACTGCTCCCTATTTTACTTTTACTCTTCCGATTCTGCAAGAAAAAATTGTTGCAAATTATTAAATAGATTCATAGGAACAAAGAATTGTATTAACTTCATAAATTCCATAAAAATATTACCAATGATTTCAATGCATACCAGAGTTCATTGAGTTATTTTACTGTATTTGAGGTACAGGTTTACCAACAACAAAATGATAAATTTGGAAATAATTTTTATTTTTCCCTAATACAAACCTAGAGTTATTTATGTGGATTATCTTTTGGCGAAGCTGGAAGGTAGCCCTTGGACTAAAAAGAGCGAAGTGGCAACCCTGCCTAACCACTGAGTGGGTAGGCAGAGAGTGGCTGGGGGGTACCCAGCCACCTATATCTACTCACACAGCTATGAACTACGTCACTTTTTGATTGCAGGCAGGATTTAAAGGGGGACAGGTGATGGCAGGGCAATTTATGTAAATAACTCCAGGTTTGTTTTAGTTACGGAAAAATACAAATTATCTACAAATTTGTCATTTGTTCCCATGCTAACAAACCTTACGTTATTTATGTGGATGACTCAAGGTTAGGTGAGCAGAAGTCCGATTTCTGGCATGGACACTGACCCGGGTTCACCAAGTACATCTCGCTTATCAATACGAAGTGAGTATAATAGCGGCCTGAGTAACTCAGTTCATTGTGAGAGATAGCATGTGAATGTCTCAGTTAGATTATTCCAAGTTATATAAATAAGAATTACCCCAAAGACGTTTCCCACTGCCTACCTCGCGGGAAGCAATAGGGAGGTGTACGAGTATATTAAATCTATGACTATACTAGGCTGCACGAGGGAAGTAATTCTTACCTGTAAAGGTTAAAGCCAGCTTGCAGAGGGACCCATGGTGCTGTACCCCAAGAGAGGGGAAGATGAAGAGAGGAAAATGCCAGACATTCTCTCATTCATCCAAGACTTAGCCTGGGTAACCAATGCCCTCAACCAGCTGCTACTTGTCCCACAAGGAGGTACTCTTAAACCACTTGTTAAGCAGCCACCACAGGACCGATAGTAAACGTCTCGAGCCTCCTGTGGGTCATGTTTTGTAAATAGTGAGTAATGAAAATTGTTTGATGCTTTCACACACTCGCTTATAATACCTGCAACACGGAAAAGTTGTGCTTGAATGCCAGGGATGTACTGATACCCCTGACATCATGGGCTCTTGGTCTTCGAGACGGAGGAGGATCGAGATTTAGAGCATTATCGATGACAGTCCGAATCCAAGCCTAAATAGAATTCTTAGTGATCCTCCTCTTAACCCTTCCAGAACTAACAAAAAAAGAATGATAGTCAAGGCTCTGTTGCTGCAGTGAGTTTAAGAAAATATCTCAAGGTCCTCACTGGGCATAGTAACAGTTGATCTGGGTCAATGGTTACAGAACGTACCCCCGGATTTTGAGTCTTTTCAATAAACTCTCAGAGACGAAGCCGAGTGTCACTTTCCCTCATCCCCTTGAATGGCTAATGTCTTATGAGAGACCATGAAGTTCACTTACTGTCCTTGCAAAAGCTAAAGCGAGCAGGAATGCTGTCTTCAAAGTGAGATTTCGATCAGTTGCATGGCATAATTGTTCATGAGCGAGGTCCTTTTAGGGAGCTTAAAACGCAAACCACGTTCCAAGAAGGAGGTTCGATCTCTGAATGGGGGCAAGTGATCTCATAACTCCGTATGAGTAAAGAAAACTCCAACTAAGAGGAAATATCTACTCCTTTCAGCTTAAAGTCAAGGCATTGCAGGGATCTGATCCGGAGGCGGCCATTTGGAACTAGACGCATCAGAGGTGTTAGGTTATCAAGTAGACATAACCATTGTTGAGCCTGTAGATTTTCCTGTCTGAGAAAGGGTGTTGCCACCTCTCTCAGCCTGTGCACTGTGTCGTCTAATGGGAAGACTTTCTGTTTGACAGTGTCTGTGATCATACCGAGATATACTAGTCTCTAAGAAGGAAGCAGGGATGACTTCTCGAGATTTATTACGATTCCCAGATCTTGACCAAACTCCAGAAACATGACTCGGTGATCAAGAAGGGTTATCTCTGAGTCTGCTAGAATCAGCCAATTGTTGAGAAACCCGAGGAGACGAATGCCGTACTTATGAGCCCAAGATGGCACTAAGGCGAACACCCTGGTGAACACCTGAGATGCTGGTGCAAGACCGAAACAGAAAACCTTGAACTGGTATCTTTAGTTCTTGTGTATGAATCTGAGATACTTCCTGGAAGACGTATGGATTGGAATCTGGAAGTATGCGTCCTTGAGAGCCAATGTGCACTTGAAGTCCCTTGGTCGAACTGCCTAGATGACTGTGTCTGCCGTCTCTATCCTGAAACGGAGTCTGTTGAACAAACTTGTTCACGGGCGAGAGATCGATGACTGGTCTCTAGCCTCCAGATGCTTTTTTCACAAGAAAGAATCGACTATAAAAGCCTGGAGATTCGTTCACGACCTCTTGAAGAGCACATGGTCTGAACTTAGGCCCAGAGGGCCAGCTCCTTTATGGATCCCTTCGCATAGAAGCTTATCGGAATTGGATCCCAGGTCAGAGGAGAGAGAGATTGAATGAACGGGACACAATACCCTACTCTGATCACTTTGATCGCCTAGGGATCTGCCCTGTAATACTACCACTTCTGCCAGAGGCGCTGCAGGCACCCTCCCACAGGTGGCTGGTGATGAGGACTGCCTGACCACCTAGGCCACTCCCTCTACCTCCTTTCTTACCTCTGGATGACTTGCTCTCTTTCTGCTCATTGGATGCTTAGACACCTTGTGTTGGCCTGAAGACCTAGAAGTCAAGTGTTTAGAGGTAGCTGGCTGATTCTTGATTCTGATACCTCTACTCGTGAATCGCTCGCAGAAATCGCCGATTCACGCATGAAATCCGGAGTTTCACGCGTTAATGGGAGCGATTCGCTAGATTGTGAATGTAAATGCTCGGTTCACCTCCGTGAGCGTGACCCTGGTAAGGAAGCTGACTCTGATGATTACTCTGCCTCATTAGTCCGCTATCCTCACGAAGCCCAGCGATCCTCTTAGGATGCTGAAAGACTCCCAGGAGCTGCTATATCCAGGGTGAACACCCCTATAACAGGACCTCATCAATACCCTTAATCTGGGCGCTCTCAAGAAACAATATTTTGACCACCCGCCAAATCAAAAAGATTGCGAAAGACTTCTTAGTCTCCCGTACAACCCAAAACAAGATTAAAAATTTCAAGAGTAGATTAAAAGGATATTGGGATTAAGGGAATGTAGTGGTAGAGCCTTCACCCACTACTGCACTCGCTGCTACGAATGGTCCCAGTGTGTAGCAGTCCTCATAAAGAGTCTGGACATCTTTCAAGTAATATGAAGCGAATACCGACTTGCTTCTCCAAAAGGTCGCGTCCATAATACTTTTAATGGATCTATTTTGCTTAAACGCTACTGAAGTTGCTATCGCTCTAACTTCATGAGTCTTAACTTTAAGTAAATTACGATCCTTCTCACTTAAATGAGAGTGTGCCTCCCGAATCAAGTCTAATAAAATAAGACCACGCATTCTTAGACATGGGCAAAGAGGGCTTTTTAACGGAGCACCAAAAAGCCTCTGAACAACCTCGTAGCGGTTTAGCTCTGGATAAATAAAATTTAAGAGCTCTAACGGGGCACAGCACTCTTTCAACTTCATTCCCCACAATCTCAGAAAGACTGGGGATTTCAAATGATTCAGGCCAAGGACGAGACGGAAGTTCATTCTTGGCCAAAAAAACCAAGTTGAAGAGCACATACTGCTTTATTAGCGGAGAAGCCGATGTTCTTGCTAAAAGCATGTATCTCACTAACCCTTTTAGCCGAAGCCAAGCTCACCAAAAAAAGTGTCTTGAGGGTAAGATCCTTCAGGGAGGCTGAATTTAATGGTTCAAACCTGTCTGACATAAGGAACTGTAGGACCACGTCCAAGTTCCAAGCAGGAGTCGAAATATGACGCTCCTTGGAAGTCTCGAAAGACTTAAGCAGGTCTTGGAGATCTTTGTTATTAGAAAGATCCAAACCCCTATGCCTGAAAACAAGCTAACATGCTTCTGTAGCCTTTAATGGTGGATGCAGAGAGGGAGCGACCGTCTCTCAGATAAAGCAGAAAATCCGCAATCTGCGCTACAGAGGCACTGGAAGAGGAAATAGAGGAGGACTTGCACCAGTCTCTAAATACCTCCCATTTCGACTGATAGATCCTGATAGTAGAGGATCTTCTAGCCCTCGCGATCGCTCTAGCTGCCTCCTTCGAAAACCCTCGAGCTCAAGAGTCTTTCGATAGTCTGAAGGCAGTTAGACGAAGCGCGGGGAGGCTTTGATGAAATCTCTTTACGTGAGGCTGTCGCAAGAGATCCATCCGCAACGGCAGACTTCTTGGAACGTCTACCAGCCATAGAAGTACCTCTGTGAACCACTCTCTCGCGGGCCAGAGGGAAGCAACCAACGTCAACCTGGTCCCTTCGTGAGAGGTGAACTTCTGCAGCACCTTGTTTAGGATCTTGAAAGGTGGAAAGGCATAAACGTCCAGGTGAGACCAGTCCAGCAGGAAAGCGTCTATGTGGGCTGCCTCTGGATCTGGAACTGGAAAGCAGTAAGTCGAGAGCCTCTTTGTCAGTGAAGTCGCAAAAAGATCTATGGTGGGTTGACCCCATGTCATCCATAGCTTCTCGCACACAGTCTTGTGCAACGTCCACTCCATGGAGATGACTTGTCCTCTTCTGCTGAGGCAGTCCGCCAAGACATTCATTTCTCCTTGCACAAATCTCGTCCAAAGAGAGATGTTACTTGCCTTAAATGGAGTTCCTTCTGATCCGTGGACCAAAGACCCGAGCATTCCAGACTGTCCAGTGGAGCTCCCTAACCCAAATCCGATGCATCTGAATACAACACATGGTTTGGGTTCTTGATCGCAAGAGAAAGACCTTCTCGAAGTCTGATGTTGCTGTCCCACCAAGTCAGACATGTCTAGACTGAGTTGGAGATTGGGAAAGAGATACTCTCTAAGCCCTTCTCCTTGTTCCAATGGTTTAGGTGAAATTGGAGAGGGCAAAGGTTGAGTCTCCCCAGAGGGATAAACTACTCCAGCGATGAAAGAGTTCCCACGAGGCTCGTTCAAACTCTTACAGAGCAACTGTTTTTCTCTTGCAAGTGACGGACTTTTAACAGAGCTTGTTCCATTCTTGTGGGAGACGAAAAGGCCCGAAAAATTCGACACTGTATCTCCATTCCCAAATAAAGAATAGTCTGGGATGGAGTACTGTAAGTTACGACTTCTCTACGTTCACTATGAGACCTAGCTCCTTGGTTAGGTCTAATGACCATTAGAGGCTCTCCAGACAGCGATTTAATGACGACGCCCTGATTAGCCAGTCGTCAAAATAAAGGGAGGCTCTGAATCCTCAAAAAATGAAGAAAGCTTGCTACATTTTGCAAGAGCCTTGTAAAAACAAGAGGAGCAGGAATGAGGCCGAAGCACAGTGCTCGAAATTGGTACACTACTTTCCCGTCCACAAACCTCAGATGTTGTTGAAAGTTTGGATGACTCGGGATGTGGAAGTATGCATCCTGAAGGTCGAGAGAGACCATCCAGTCGCCTTCCCTTACTGCCTCCAAGACAGATTTGGTAGTCTTCATCGTGAACTTTGTCTTGACAATGAACACATTGAGCGCACTTACATCTTAAGTACTCCTGCAGTGAACGTGGCTGCCAGATCATGGGAGCCATCCCTGATAGCCTTGTTCATGCATGACATAATTGTACAGCAATACATTGACAGCTGGAGAGACCTTCTTACTTAAGGCTCCCAGGGACCAATCCAACAAATAAATACTTCAAACGCTCGAAAAAACTCCTAACAGGAGATGGTCTAGCTCTGAAGCAGACCATAAAATGTTGGAGCGTCTCATGGCTAGACGACGAGGAGAGTCCACTAGGCTTAAGAAGTCTCCCTGGGCAGAGGCAGGTACTCCCCAACCGAGAACTTCTCCTGTGTCACACCAGACGCTCGAGCGAGAAGCTAATTAAGGAGGAAAAGCAAAAGCAGACTTTCCTAAACTTCTCCTGGATTCCAACCAGTCTCCCAATAAGAGCATGGCTCTCTTGGAAGAACAAGAGAGAACTGACTTCGTAAATGTAGGAGTCGAAGAAAGTCATGCCAAGAGTAAACTCAGACGGCGGAGCAGCCATTACAAAACGAGTAGGACAAAATTTCACTAAAGAAATTCATAATTATAAAACAAGGGATTGTTGGACCACCCTAGGATACTCCTCTTCTGAATGACTCCCCAAAGGTACATTAGTTGAAAGGGGGTCATCAACTTCTTCAGAAGGCACATCATCTGATAAATCTAAAGTCTTGCGAGAAGGAGATTTATATTCAGAATGACGTGAAGGAAAAGCCTGACAGGCTACATCAACTTGTATATGAACAGAAGTTAAAGTTGGAGGGTCGATGTCACGTTGTGACTGCAGAGAATGTTATTCTACTACACGTCGTGACAGAAGTAACTGACGTTCAAACGTCCCGTAGTAACAGCGGTGACTGCTGTTCGATGCTATATCGTGACTACGATGACTGACCCTCGACGTCACGTCATGTCTACGGTGTCTACCGCTCAACGTCACGTCGTGTCTGCGGTGTCTGCGGTGTCTGCAGCTCAACGTCACGCTGTGACTGCGGTGGCTGACGTTCAAAGCGATCAAAGTTACATCGAGATTTATGCTCCACATCTCGTTTAACAGCAAAGCTGTCACTAGGGATAACGTCAGCATGGCGTAACAAAGCTGGTTTAGAAGGTTGAAGACCTGAATCACGTATCCCAGAACCGTGACGTACAAAAAGCAAAGGATCCTTTCGCACAGGAACAGGATCGTAAGCTTCTATTAAAGAAGAAAGCTTTAACAGCATATCTTGCAAAACACTTAACTTCAGATCAACCTGAGACTGCGGTGGCTGACGTTCAAACGTCACGTAGTAACAGCGGTGACTGCTGATCGATGCTATATCGTGACTACGGTGACTGACACTCGACGTCACGTTGTGTCTACGGTGTCTACCGCTCAACGTCACGTCGAGTCTGTGGCAGAAACGTCTGTACATGAACGTCATCGCTATGAACGGGACTCTCATGATGACTACAGCTAGGACGTTGAACTTGTTCTGAAGGAACTAATAAACGTTTCAACCGTCTCGAAACCTTACGCCCAGGCTTTTAAAGAGACGAATCATTGGAAGACGAGGAGAAACTTCGTCTCTCCTGTCTTATGGCAAGGACGTGCTTGACGAGCAACGTCTGATACCTTTGAGGGAACGTCTGTTCGTTGGTTTACACCTCTCACTCCCTTAGGTCTTACGACATTCCTACTTCCTGGTGCAGGGGAGCCTGAAAGAGGTCTCGGACTAGGCAAGCGACAAGCACGAACAAACAAACCCTCCGCAACACAGAACATGTTTTTTGCACTTTCTTCACTGATATTGCATTTTTTAATTATTTCACATTAGACAGGAATAAAGCTGATTTCTACCTGAAGCACGCAATTCTCCTTTAAATCAAAAGGTTAGAATTGCGAAATAAGTCGTATAATGTAAGCACATTAGTACAAAATGAAACAAACATGCAAAAATAAATAAACATATACATATATATATCGAATAAAACGGAAATATATAAAGTTAAAAAGATCAGTGACTGGGGATGAGACTAAAAACTAGTTCACTAAGGACTACGTTTTCAATCTCTCACCGTACAGTGCCTTGGGATGAGAATAAAAACTAAAACGTTTTATCCTCTCTCCCCGTACAGAGACTTGGGACGAGAGTAAAAATCTGAATCGAGAACAACGTTACTCGCTCCCAAACTCCTTGTACAGAGACTTGGGACGAGAATAAAGATCGGATCTCTCTCTCTCTCTCTCTCTCTCTCTCTCTCTCTCTCTCTCTCTCTCTCTCTCTTGTCACTCACAAGAGAATGGCTCACTCACTCTTCGTCAATAACAGGTTATTTGACTAAAGGAAAAAACTGAAAGGACTAAGAAATTGAAAATTAACATGTTCCTTTAAATTAGTATCTAAAAAACTTCAGTTTGAAAGAAGAATGAACAAAACGTCAAAATCGATTTACTCTTTCTGTAAAGTGAAACCGTGATTCTCTCTTTCTCTATCGTAACGATTGAGCGCAAACTGCGTAGCATAAATAAACCAAACGTTAGTTCATCTTTGAAAAACAGCACGAAGACTATTCAAAGAATAAATTTCTTAAAATATCTTCTAAAAATATTCATCTCATCACTCTTACAGAGCAACTGTTTTTATCTAAACAAAAATAAAAGTTGAATGGGCTCAACGTTGTTTAACTTCGTTTTCCAAGTCAGGACCGCCTACAAAGAATAGGTAAAGGCCACATATAACAAAAACATAAAATTTATCTCGGTGTTTAGTATAAATGGAAAGCTAATCGAAGAGGCCTAATAAAGGCGGGTGAGATATAAAATATATAGAGGTAAATCTATAAATATCAACAATAATTTATAAAGTGATAAAATAATTACTAAAAGCCTTTAACACACTTCCGTACACTGAGGGAAGGGTCGGCCATCTTTTCTCTATGGAAAAACCAGAGCGAGATTAAAAAAGCAAGGGCAAAAACTTTTCCTCTCTTTCAAAAGCATTTCTTTTGAAGATAGTATTGAATAATCCAACACGGCGAAAGCAATAAAACCAAAACCAAGTACTTCACCAATCGGTAGAAAACTCGAGGTCAAGCGCGAGCGGAACCAGTGTTGTCTTTAACACCGACAGAGAAGAACTGGTTTGGTTGAGAAGTATATGCGGTATCTGGCCGATAGTCGGCGCTGGTGGGCACACCGGGCAGCCTTCACGGGGATCGCTCGCGAGTTTTTGGAATCTGTCGACCGTCGGAGACGTCAGCTATTTATATATTCACCGGCTAAGTTTAATATTTAAAAAACAATGTTTACTAAATGTTTGTAATATCATTACTTATCACTTTGATCATGTGTGTTTAATGTGTTCGTTTGTTTATCATGATCGAAGTTGGACCGTAAACAAATGGAAGGTTTCCGTTTCAGGCGGCGTCATAAAGAAAAATGACAAATTCGAAGATAATTTGTATTTTTCCTAACCATACAAACCTTAGCTATTTACAAAGGGTATTACTTTTAGCGTAGCTGAAATGGCGAGCCATTAGAATTTAACAAGGGTGTATTACCCCCGCGCTTGTTAGCGGGGGGGGGGGGGGGGTAGGGGAGTGGTAGCTAGCTACCCCTCCTCCCCCTCACACACAGGTGAATACTCACTTTCACTTAGAGGTAGGACTTGTCTTGGGGGACAGGGCTGGCGGGCAAATATGTGTAAATAGCTAAGGTTTGTATGGTTAGGAAAAATACAAATTATCTTCGAATTTGTCATTTGTTCCGTAACCGAAATACAAACCACGCTATTTACAAAGGGTGACTTATCCCTTAGGAAGGGTGGAAAGTCCCCAGCCATACTGGCTTTGGCTTTACCCGGGGACTCAGAATCCGAGTGAGTCGCACTCGAGAAAAGGAGTCCCTGCACCTCACAAGTTCCTTGCTCCGCAAGGAACCATGTGGCCTACGTAAGCTTGTGTGTGAAGGAAGAAGTGTGACTCGTCCTAGGCAGTTGACCTGGAGTTCCAGAAGGAACTCTGGGTTAGGACGTTCCCAATACCACCTCGTCAGGGTATGGGGGACGCGACAGTATTGACTCAATACTCGGAACACAAGGAAGCATGGTTTACCTGCAGAGGTTCGAGGTCAGCTATGCAGAGACCAGGATGCTGCTTCCCCGTAGAGGGGATGATGAAGAAAGAAGTAAGGGCCAGACATACTTCTTTCGTTCATGCAGACTAAAACCTGATAACAATGCCCTCAACCTTCTGCTACCTGTCCAAAAAGGAGCCTGAGGTTAGACCAGCTGTTGTGTAGCCACCACAGAGCGATAGAAAACGTATCGAGACTCCTGTGGGTCACGCCCTGCAGGAAGCGGGCTGCGAAGGTCATCAGACGCTTCCAGACTCCAGCTTGTAGCACCTGCGTCACAGAGTAGTATTACTCGAAGGCGAGGGACGTTGCGATGTATCCAACATCGTGCTGTAGGGCGACGTGACGGGGGAGGGTCTGAAGACAGGTCGAGATGAATGTCCTTGAGTCCGGGCTGAAGAGGTATACTGGTGACTCTCCCCCCATGTCCTCCTTGTGTTCCCAAATCGGCTGCAACTGAGGACAAACTGCAGCTGTTCCCAGCGCTAACCTCTCGATTCCTAACTGGCAAGAAAGAGAAGGTCTTGGGACATCAGACACAGAATGGAGACTCAAAATCTTGAATTAATCGGACCGAAGGGCCGGGACCCTCAGATTCTGAGTCTAGCCAACAACTCAGGAGCGAGCCTGAATGTTGCCTTCCCCTCTTCCTCAGAAAGGGGGGAGTAGTAAGAGACCAAGAAGATTGCTTACACACTGGCCGTGGCCAGAGTGAGCAGAAGACCCAAGGCGGAATACAATCCGAGGCCTGTCGTAAAAGGGTCTTGAGAAGATCTCTTAAAGGACTAAAAGTCCGAGCCATGCTCCAAGTTGGAGGTCTTCCTCCGACTAGGGCAGGGACGATCGTAGCTTCGCATTAGCGAGGATAGATCCAGCGGGCAGGAAAAAGTTATTCCTTTAAGCCTGAAGGTCAGGGAAAGGCTGAGCGACAGGCTTCATTGCCGAGAGCGGAAAGGAGTTTCCTCCCGCCGAAAGGCAATAAGACCGTTATTGCTGGAGAAGAGGCCTCAAGGGAAGAGATATATCTCCCACGGCACCAACCACCTTAGACTCTTCACTTTGCCTGGGAGACCCCTGTGGATGACTATCGCAGATGACGCGACCTCCGTACCGCGACTGAAGCGGGTTGTCTCTTCTAGAGGAGGAAGCGTAGTGTCTCCAGGCATGAAGCCGAAGCGACGCCCCGGTTCGGGAGAGATGTCGCAGTGTGGTTGCTTGAGTAGTCTGCGCCGTGGGAGAAGCTCTCCCGGGAGTTCCGTCAGGGGAAGCAGAGGGTCCAGAAACCGTTCTGCGCATAGTCCCAGTGGAGCTCTCCCATTGAAAGGTTGACAGACAACCTGGTCTTGTTGAGGCCCATTGTCCGCAGACAAAAAGGAGGGAAGACGCAGGCGTCGAAGTTGTCCCACCATCACCGGAATGCATCTTGCCAGAGTCTCGGGGTCTGAGACTGGGGGGAAGACTAGCGGAAGCTTGAGGTTCCAAGCTGTCGCGATCAGGTCCCCCAGACCAGCACTTGCTGGTTACCCAAGATCAAAGACCCCTAGGTACACTCTCTCTATGAGGCTCTGCTCGGATAGTCTGAGAGAAACATTCCCCTGCCTGGAATGAGAGAGCCGATGGTGGTATTGAGAAAATCTCAATCATCCCGGTATCTCTACTGCAAGATGTGAAGGTGTGAAAATGCGTCCCCTGCTGGTTAGAATGAAGTTGACGCGCAACGGGGCGACTCGGCAGGAGCTGTAGGATCTGAAGAGGGGCCAGACTAAGGCCCCTAAGCCTGCCTGAATGATGGAGAGGTATCCTTCAGGTCTTGACCATAGGCCTGGACCGGAACATGCCCCCCCCCCCCCCCCCCCTTTCCTTTGACGAGTCCGAGAACCGCATCAAGAATGTGGGGAAAGGACGAGAATATCCACTACCATCAAGAGGCTCCATAGGTCAACACCCATTGCAGGTCTAATAGTTCCGCTGGTCCCATAGGGCCAGGGAGTCCGGTTAAACATTGCCTGAAGCCACCGGAACTTGGATTGCCCCACATGGAACTTATCCTGAGGCGACCGTTCGGACTATAGACGGGTCAATGAGGAAAGAAGAACTAGGAAACGTTCCAAGGTAGGGCTGAAAGCTCTGCTTGACTGAGAACAGGTACTGCGACTCTCCTCAGTCTTGCCACAGTCAACCGAAAGGAAGGCTCGGAGGATGTGGTAACAGAATCTGGCGTCCCCAGGTGGTCACCCATCCAAGTACCGACGTTGCTTAACCTCGCTGGACGGACGAGAAGCGGGGTTTCCAATGTGGTAAGGCGGTTGACTCAATATCATGGCCAGATACTCCAGATGTTGAGGCAGAGGAAGAGAAGGCTCCAAGCAAAATACCATGAGCCCACACTCATGTTAAGCATCCGGAAGCTTGTCCCGGCGCTGAAGAAGGTCGAAACCCGAGCCTACCGGAGTTGACCAGCCCTCCAAACAGCAGAGGAGGCGGAAGCCTACACCTGAGCGGCCATGAGGAAGGCAGGGAGAGTTCTCTGGGGAAACAAACCTGCTATGCCACGGCGGGATAGCCACACTGCATCATAAGCAGGAATACTTGCAGTCTAGGCTGAATTCGACGAGCACCCTGGAAGATGGATGGAATGGAAACTGAAAGTACCCGTCCTTCCGATCCAGGGTTTAAGGAGTCCTGTCGCCTCGTTACCAGTCTGATCGATTCTGCTGGTCTACGCTGGCCGAAGTTTGTTCGACAAACTTGATCGGGGCTGAGAGGTCGACTATGGACATCCCCTCTCAGATCCTTCCTTACAAGAAAGGATCGACTGAGGGGGCCGGGGGTGAAGCCGTCGATGATCCTAAGGAAGACCTTCGCCTAAGGTATGGATCATTCTGCCCAACCGGGCAACTCTGCTGACGCTATGGCATAGAGGTTCAGAGACACTGAATTCGCTGACAGAGACGGCAGGCGCGATATCCTTGGCTACTCACAGAGATTGTGCGGGAATGGGCATCGGGAAGCTGTCATTCGGATGAGTAACCTTAAGCATCCTCCCAGCGAAAAACCTGCAATCCTAGAGTTCGTGAACTCCTTTTAGGACTATGCCCCCCCGGGGGAGTCTCCCGTGCCATCTGTTCCTGACAGGAGGAAACTGCAATTGGACACCTTGTCCCAGTTGTCGTAGCCGATAACTTAGGCCGACGTGGTTGAAAGAAAAGGGCGCTGGAGCCCTGCAGTCTGGAAGAAAGCGCCTTGGAGGAGTGAAACCGGAAGTCGATTTACTCCGCACAGCAGCTGTCTAAGTCTCTGTCCTTGGGCACAAACAAACTCTTCTCAAGGATGGAAGGGTGTCTGAGGTCGTCGACCTCCACAGATGAGACACCCAAAGGAAGCCCTCAGTCAGCGCGTCCAGATGGTACAACATCGAGCTTGTCCGCAAATTAGATACTTAACGACGAAAGGCCAAGGTGCCTGAGCTCGAGAGGAGGAAAGTACCCTTGATCTTCCTGTAGCTTCCTTGAACCAAACCTCGGGCCGTAACCGAGGAGGGAAAGAACCTGGTAAGCTCCCAGAGGAAGAGGTAAGCAGTCACCCCTTGTCCGATGGAGAAATCTCGAACGGAAAGCCCCCCCGCCAAAAATCCTTCCAGGGAATGACGGGGAAGGGCTAACCCAGGTTCAGGAATAGAGGAGTGTTGCTCAGATCTCCCTTAAGTTTCTCCTATTCTTGCAAGTGCCATGCTCTGTGTTTACGGGGTGAGACAGTGTTCTGGAAATACGCTCCAGAAGAACTCGCCAGGCTGGTCATGCTGCGAAAACCCCATTGGGAATCGTGGTCGCAATTGCCCTGGAGCTCGCACGACGGGAATTCCTGGTGGTCGGCGAGCGATAACCCATAGACGAGCAATGGATACTGCAAGAAATAAGCCGACATTTGTGTGAAGAAACACTGTAGGTTCGCGCGACGGAACACCATCCGTCTGCGCGATGGAAAAAAACCGTTGGTTCGCGCGTGGGCGAACATTGGAGAGCATGAGCGTAGACGTGCAGGCACGTGGGCGTGTGGGCGCGCAGGCGAGTGGTCGCGCGGTTGCACGGGCGAGCGGTCGCGCGGTTGCACGGGCGAGCGGTCGCGCGGTTGCACGGGCGAGCGGTCGCGCGGTTGCACGGGCGAGCGGTCGCGCGGTTGCACGGGCGAGCGGTCGCGCGGTTGCACGGGCGAGCGGTCGCGCGGTTGCACGGGCGAGCGGTCGCGCGGTTGCACGGGCGAGCGGTCGCGCGGTTGCACGGGCGCGCAGGCGAGCGGTCGTGAGGGTGGGCAGGTGGATGAGAGCGAGTCCGAGGCGGTGAACGCAAGTGTTAGCGCGATGGCGAGGAAACGCGCTGCCGCGTGGGCGAGGAGGACCGCTGGCGATATGGATCAACAAGCGATCGGTGGTGAGCTGGTGAGCGCTAACGAGCAGGTTGGCGATGGCGCGTTGTGTTATGCCGACGCGATGGTCGAGCAGTATGCGCAGGTGAGCGATCGTGCGTTGGCGAGCAGTATGCGAAGGTGAGCGATCGCGAGCAGTGATCAGCATGCGCAGGGTCGCGCGATGGTGATCAGTATGCGCAGGGTCGCGTGATGGTGATCAGCATGCCAGGGTCGCGCGATGGCGATCAGCATGCGCAGGTTGGCGGTCGCGTGATGGCGAACAGCATCTGCAGGTGGGCGATCGCGTGATGGCGATCGCGTGATGGCGAACAGCATATGCAGTTGAGGGTCGCGCGATAGTGATCAGCATGCGCAGGGTTGAGCGATGGTGATCAGCATCCGCAGGTGTGCGGTCGCGCGATGGCGATCAGCATCCGCAGTTGAGGGTCGTGCGATGGCGATCAGCATCCTCAGTTGAGGGTCGCACGATGGCGATCAGCATCCGCAGGTGAGGGTCGCGCGATGGCGATCAGCATCCGCCGTTGAGGGTCGCACGATGGCGATCAGCATCCGCAGTTGAGGGTCGCGCGATGGTGACCAGCATCCGCAGTTGAGGGTCGCGCGATGGCGATCAGCATCTGCAGTTGAGGGTCGCGCGATGGCGATCAGCATCCGCAGTTGAGGGTTGTGCGATGGCGATCAGCATCCGCAGTTGAGGGTCGCGCGATGGCGATCAGCATCCGCAGTTGAGGGTCGCGCGATGGCGATCAGCATGCGCGGGTGAGCTAGTAGCTGGCGAACCATGTTCCTTCAGAAGTGTTGGAGAACGTTGGCGTGCCAGCTGTAACACACGTGGGCGATCCGGAGATCGCTGGCGAGCTGATGATCGCTGGCGGGCTGATGATCGCTGACGAGCTGATGATCGCTGACGAGCTGATGATCGCTGGCGAGCTGATGATCGCTGGCGAGCTGATGATCGCTGGCGAGCTGATGATCGCTGACGAGCTGATGATCGCTGACGAGCAGAAGGCTACGCGTGGAAGCCTGCGCAAAGAAGAAGAGTCCTTGACCCCGACCTGAACCGAAGTTCTAGATCGCGAGGGCGAACGTGAGCGCACAGGGCGCGTAACAGGAACCAACAGGAACCGCAGGGAAGATCATCTTGAAAGCGCTGACGAACAGGAGAGCGCTGATGAGCAGAAGGGCGCGCAGGGAAACCCTGACACGCAAGGGAAGAACCCCCGTGGGGGCAACCCTTTGCCCCGAAGGGATCGTTGTCCGCCGGGAGACTGATGTCCGTTGGAAGACCGCTGTCCGTCGGGCAGACCGTTGTCCGTCGGGAAGACCGTTGCCCGTCGGAAGACGAGATCAGACTGCTGTCCATCTGCACCAAGGCGGAAGATCGAGAAAAGGAGTTGTAGGCTGCAAACGGAGATCCAAAAAGGCGCCTCAAGCACCCTTATAGGGAGATGAGAGGCCCTTACGACGAGGCGGACGGTGGGCCTTACGGCGAGGGAGGCCAACAGCAACAGCAACAGCAACAGAAGAAACCTCCGAAGAGGAGTCTCTATGAGTGTACTCTCTCGCGAACGAAAGAGAAACACTTCGTGGAAGAGACTGGTCAGCCAGTGACCTAAAAGGAGCAATCCTCCGAAGAGGAGCTCCTGCAGTTGCCCAGCCCCTTGAGCGAAACTGCAGGTGCGACCGCTCAGCACCAAGAGCATAGTCGCACGAAAAAAAGGCAAAGAAGAACCCCCCAAAAGGGGAAAAACTCAAGCCTGGACAGGAAAAACTTCCCTCGGAAGGAAAGTAATCCGCCCAAGGAGGCAAGCCTCCTGACTGTTCTAAAATGAACTGGAGAGCTGTCCGTCGACACGGGAGTACTACCAGTAGAAGGAGACACGCCCCTGATGAAAATACAAGGGGGGAGGCAGCAACAGCCGAATCCCCAGGACTCACCAGACAGCTCACACCGTTGCTATATTACAGAAACGAACTAGATCGGTAACTGTAAAAAAATAAAACAAATAATATTAGTACACATTCATTCCCCCGGGAAGGCTCCGAAGAGGAATCCCGAGGGAAAGGAACAAGAATTACACAACAGGCACGTGCCCTCACAACCACTTACACTCGCGGAAGGAGAGCTGTAACCAAAACAGAATTATAACAATTATAATTATGTAACTATGTAATTATGTAATTTAAAAATGAATGAACACTAAAGAAAGAACGAAAACCCCGAAAGGAATCGTTCTACAAGCTGAAAACAAAAAACAACTACAATTAGATTCATAACTAATTGATACAAACGTACGGCGTAGCAACCCCCCACGCGGAAAGGAAGCTAGGCTACAAGGGCGTAGTAACACGTAGTAAAAGGGTGAACGACCTCAAGAGAGAGAGAGAGAGAAAGACATGTCAAACTCGATCGCCACCCATAAAATACGCCATGGTGGCCTAACTGCCGAGGCCTCCACGTAGAAATCGTACACTACACACACACATCTGAAAAGGAAACTTACTTATTTCTATACTCAAATATATATGCAAACATGAAAACATGTTTACATATATATTGAGTAAATGAAAAGTAAGCGATTAAGTAAAGACAAAACAGACAATGGCTGCCAAGCGAGGACCAAGACAGAGACGTCTGTCACAGTCCGAGCCAAAAGTGAAAGTGAATATTCACCTGTGTGTGAGGGGGAGGAGGGGTAGCTAGCTACCACTCCCCTACCCCCCCCCCCCGCTAACTAGCGCGGGGGTAATACACCCTCGTTAAATTCTAATGGCTCGCCATTTCAGCTACGCTAAAAGTAATACCCTTTGTAAATAGTGTGGTTTGTATTTCGGTTACGGAACAAACACTATATAAATGGCAATCATTCAACTTATTTGGAAGTTCTAAGAAAAATTTAGTAGAACATTGGTAATAACAAAATCAACATATAATCAATACTTGGTAAGATTGCTGTCGATGCAAAAACTAACCTATACACAGATGTGTAAATGCGTCTGTTTCTTCGTTATGATCAGAGATAAACGTAAACAAAACATGGGTTGTCGTTTTTTATTGTGGTTTTTGGCGTGTTTAGGAAACGCACGATATAAAATCGCCTTTATTTTGATAATTCTGGATTTTCAATCATACAACAAAAGCTAGTCTATAGAGTGATGGTTTTGCTATTCACCAGTTGTCTTATACAATAGATATGACAAACAGTAATATTTGTCTGTATTTTGGGTCGTGTTATAACGGGAAATATATGGTGTTTACACCCATCCTGGTTGTAATTTTGACCATTTTTCAAGTTATTAGAACTTTAGAGTATATGAAATGTTTAATTTATTTACAAGAAAAATTTGATATAAAGAAATACAGTATAGTACATAGAAAGTATTGAAAATAGGTAGTAAACACGTTTGAATAGGCAAGTTGCTGGTTGCCATGGCCCCAATGGAATTATTTCTGTTAGTTGTGTTTCGAAATATGCGATTTTCCATTTATACGAGGTGATTGATCGACCAAATTCTCGCATAATTCGGGACCCTACTGTATTTAATATGGGTATTACTTTCGGCGTAGCTAAAATGACGAGCCATTAAAATTTTAACGAGGGTTTACTACCCCCATCGCTAGTTAGCAGGGGGTAGGGAGGGGTAGCTTGCTACCCCACACACACACACCTGTGTGGTGAGCTCACTTTGCTTAGAGGTAGGACTTCACGGGGGATAGGGCTGGCGGGCAAGTTTGATTAAATAGCTAAGGTTTGTATAGTTAGGAAAAATACAAATTATCTCCAAATTTGTCATTTGTTCCATAACTGAAATACAAACCACGCTATTTAATATGGGTGACTCAACCCTTAGGAAGGGTGGAAAAGTCCCAGCCATACTGGCTATTGGCTTTGCCCGGGGACTCATTATCTGAGTTTGTTAGCACTCAACAATAAAGAGTCCCTGCACCTCGCTCGCACCTTGCTATGCAAGGGCTGCGGCCTACATAAGCTGTGTGTGAAGGATTATGTGTGACTCGTCCTAGGAAGTTGACCTGAAGTTCTTAGATGGAAAACTTTAGGCTAGGACTTTCCCGATACCACCTCGTCAGGGTATGGGGACGTGACAGTATTAACTTAATACTAGGAACACAAGGAAACATGGTTTACCAGCAGTGGTTTGAGGTCAGCTGTGCAGAGAACCCAGGATGCTGCTTTCCCCAAGAGAGGGGAGGATAAAGAAAAGAATATGGGCCAGACATACCTTTTCTTTCATGCAGACTAAGACCGGGTAACAATGCCCTCAACCCTCTGCTACTTGTCCATTAAGGAGCCTGAGGTTTAAACCAGCAGTTGTGCAGCCACCACAGGGCCGATAGAGAACGTATCGAGCCTCCTGTGGGTCACGTCTTGCAGGTAGTGGGCTGTGAAGGTCGTCTGATGCTTCCACACCCCAGCTTGTAGCACCTGTGTCACTGAGAAGTTCTTCTTGAAGGCCAGGGGCGTACTGACATCATGCGCTCTAAGGCGACATGATGGAGGAGGGTCAGGATTCAGGAACAGATGGATCACCCTACGAATCCAAGCCGAGATGGTATTCTTGGTGACCCTCCTCTCTGTTCTCCCAGTGCTCACAAACAAAGCTTGCACTTGGGGACGAATACAGCCGTTCTTTGAGATATAACCTCAGACTCCTTACTGGACACAGTAGGGGATGGTCTGGGTCATCTGTTACAGAACGCAGACTCGAAATCCGGAAAGAGTCGAATCGAGGATCCGGTACTCCCGGATTCTGTGTCTTAGCCACAAACTCAGAGACGAATCTGAACGTTACCTCCCCTCATCCCCTAGCATGGGCGATGTCATACGAGAGACCATGAAGTTCACTGACTCGCTTGGCCGAGGCCAAAGCTAGTAGGAGCACCGCCTTCCAAGTTAGGTGGCAATCTGAAGACTGCGTAATGGTTCGTAGGGAGGTCTCTTACGAGACCTGAGAACTCGAACCACGTTCCATGGAGGTCTCACTTCCGACTGAGGGCAGGTAAGATCATATCTTCGTATGAGTAGGGAAAGTTCCAGCGAGGAAGAAATGTCCACTCCTTTGAGCCTGAATGCTAGACTTAAGGCTGAGCGATAGCCTTTCATTGCCGAGACTGAAAGCCGCATTCTTCCCGCCAATATATGAAGAACTCCGCTATCGCTGGAATAGTGGTATCGAGTGGAGAGATACCCCTTCACGACTCCAACCAGAGAAAACTCGCCACTTTGCCTGGTAGACCCCTGCGGATGATCTACGCAGGTGTCCAGACATCCCGCTCGCAACTTGTTGCAACCATCCTCTCTTAGTGAGGAGATGCTGGATAGTCTCCAGGCGTGAGGTCGAAGTGAAGCTACGGCTTTGTGAAAGATGTTGGCAGTGGTTGTCTGAGTAGATTGTGTCGTGGAGGGAGCTCTCTCGGTAACTCTGATAGAAGTTGCGGAAGGTCCGGAAACCATTCTGCGTGATGCCATAGCGTAGCTATAAAGTGTTATCGAAAGATTGACCGATATTCTGGTCTTGTTGAGCACCTTCCTCATCAGACAGAACGGGGGAAAAGCGTACACGTCGGTGCTGTCCCACCGTTGCTGGAAGGCCTCTTGCCAGAGTGCCTTGGGATCTGGGATTGGGGGGCAATACAGCGGGAGCTTGAAGTTCAGCGCTGTAGCGAACCGATCCACAGTCGGGTAACCCCACAAAGTCAGGACTTAGTTGGCTACTGAATGATCCAAGGACCACTCGGTACTCATTATCCGAGACGCTCTGCTCCGACTGTCGGTGAGCACATTCCCTTTGTCTGGAATGAAGCGAGCCGATAGAGGAATCGAGTGGACTTCGGTTTACCTCAGTATCTCTACTGAGAGATGGGATAGCTGCTTTGAAAAGGTACCTCCTTGCTTGTTGATGTAAGCTACTACTGTGGTGTTGTAGCTCATCACACCACAGAATGATCCGCCAGGTCTTTGTTGGAACTGTTGAAAGGCCAGGAAGACGGCCTTCATCTCTAGCAGATTCATATGGAGGCACTTTTCCAATTCTGACCACAGGCCTGAGGTACTGTGGTACAGAACGTGCCCCCCCCCTCCCCCCTTCTTTTGTGGTGTCCGAAAACAGCATCCAATCCAAGGGAAGGAAACGAGAAGATCCATTCTTCTTCGTAGGTTCTCGCTTGTCACCCACCACTGGCGGTTCGTCTGTTCCGCAGGATCCATAGGGATCATGATCTCCGGGGAATTGCAGTCTTGATTCCACTAGGACCTGAGTTGCCCCTGGAGAAACCTCATCCTGAGGCGACCGTTGAGAACTAGACGAGCCAAGGGTGAAAGGTGACCGAGGAGACGTAACCACGATTGGGTTGGAAGCTCTTCTCGTCTGAGGAAAGGGCTTGTGACTCTTCTCAGCCTTGCTATCCTGTCATCTGATGGAAGGCCTTATGGAGATTGGTGTCTATAATCATGCCTAGGTGAACCAGTCTTTGATTGGGCAGCAGAGCGGACTTCTCGAGACTTACCCTGACCCTTAGGTCCTGGCAAAGTCCTAGAAGTTTGTCTCGGTGTCAAAGAGGGAGTGACTCCGAGTCTGCTAGGATCAGGCCGTCATACAGATAATGGAGGAGACGGAAGCCGATCCTGAGTGCCCACAAAGATATTAGGGTAAAAACTCTGGTGAAACCCTGTGGTGCTGTGGAGAGACCGAAACACAGCACCTTGAACTGGTACTCCTTGTTGTCTATGCAGAATCCTAAGTACTTCCTTGAGGACGGATGGACTGGGATCTGGAAGTACGCGTCCTTCAGATCCAGCATACACAAGAAGTCTTGCGGTTTACTGCAAGACTGACCGTGTCTGCAGTCTCCATGCTGACCGGAGTTTGCTTTAATCTGGGCATCTGCCCACAGAGTTGGCCCCCTTGCTGATCTCATGGCAAGGGTGCTAAATGACACCGGATTCGTCCTCAGAGGAGGTAGAGGTGTTGTGAACAGGACGCGATATCCTTGACTGATTACAGAAATCGTCCAGGAAACGGCCCTGAGTTGCCGCAACCTGTCTACGCAACCTTGTAGGTATCCCACCACTGGCGGACATGCAGGGGAACTGGCAATCCTAGCGTTTGCGGCCTCGGCTGCTCCTTTTAGGATTCTTCCCTCCCCTTAGGGGACTAATTGCCTTTCTTGTCCTTGACCGGAAAGGGCTTAGACCCCACTGTCTTAGCTGCCGTTGTTTTGGTGGGACGTGGTTACTGAGGTGCTGGAGGTTTATAGGGCTTGAATGTCAAAGCCCCATATAGGAGGGAGTCTTGGTGACTTCCTACACCTCTCAGCCGCCTGCTTCACGTCCTTAGGCTCAAACAGGTTCGTTCCCATAACGAAAGAATGTCTGAGCCTGTAGATTTTGGTGCTAGGGGACTCCCGTTACTATCTTGGAGTCCTTTGACTCCCTCCCAGGAGGGATGCAGGACTCCAGCCACAACGGAGGCAGGCTCTTCTCCACCCCTATTCGAGAAGACTTTACTGCGCGAGGTGGGGATTCCCTTAATGGTGTGATTGGGGAACGTCTCACCTCCCGTGACTTTCCTGAGGGCGGGAAAACTTCGTCCGAAGGTGAGGGAGAATAGTCTGAGGGGGGAGAGTGCCTGCCTCGAAGACTTACGAGGAGACAGCTACGATCTCGTAGAAGTTACCTCGTCCGAAACTCCTCTTTTCCTCATCGGGGGAGTGGATGTAGCCAAGGATTTGTGGCTCAACTCGGAGAGAACAGCTTAAAAGCCTGTGCTACCGCTCTGATTTGAGTCCCAAACCAGGCTGCCGGCTGACGGCTGCGTGTCAGACACTCCCTCTGGAGGGGAAATTGCCTGTAAAAAGATAAGGAAGGCATGTCCCTGGGCCTTTCTGGAACCTTCCCCCCCACCGGCAAGCGCACTGTTCTGTGCTTGGGGGGGAATGTGGCGATGGCGCCCTTACCGCGCGATGTCCGGCAGCCTCGCGCGGGGGAGGGTATTGGTGATTGCGCTAGGGAGCGCGCTGGCGCTCATGCGATGCGGAATACCCGGAGGTCGCGCGCGCGAGACTGTCGAAGTGCTGATGCAGGCACGCGGGAATACCCTGGGCTCGTACGCGGGAGACTGCTGAAAACGCTCGCGGGCCCACGGGCACGCGGGCAAGACTTCATAGAATGCGCAGGAATCATATTGATGTGCAGGATCAGAATGAAGAGCCCATGTGGACCAGAATGTTGGAGCGTGCTGCAGCGCGTAGGAGTTTGTTGGTGCGCGCGTGCGAAAGACCATCGGTGCGCGCAAGCGAGGAAGACTATTGGCACGCACGCGGGAGACCATCCGTACCCGCATGCGAAAAAGATCGTCAGTGCTTGCGCGCGTAAGAAGATCGTTGGCGCTTGCGCGCTTAAGAAGATCGTCGGCGCTTGCGCGCTTAAGAAGATCGTCGGCGCTCGCGCGCGTTAGAAGATCGGCGAGCGCACCCGGAAACCATCGGTGCCCACGCGCGGACGATCGTCGGCGCTTACGCGCGTAGGAAGATCGTCAGCCAAGAAGATCATCGGCGCTGGCGCGCGTAAGAAGATCGTCGGCGCTGGCGCGCGAAAGAAGATCATCAGCGCTTGCGCGCGAAAGAAGATTGTCAGCGCTTGCGCGCGTACAAAGATCGTTTGCGTAAGAAGATCATCGGCAAGCACGCGCGCGCGAGTGCGCTAGGATGCAGGGTCAGCTGACATGACGATCAGGAAATGGGATGTGTCCTTAAAAAGGGCGGTCATCCTCCGATGAGGACCGTAGGCAGGACTGCTTCAGAGTCCAGAGCCAAAGTCCTTCGTTGCAGTGCAAGGTTGAGCTGGTAGATCGGTGGGTCAGCAGACTCAACACTGGAAGATCTGCTTGATACTCCGAGGAAGGGTCTCTATGAGAGACCTTTCCCGCGAACGGGAGATGTGCCCTTCGTAGAAGAGACTAGGAGACACTCGCAGGCTGAATCACTGGTGAGCGCCTGTGCGCTATCTCAGGGAACTCCAACGATGTGCGCTGATGCGCAGGTGAACATTGGCGCGCAGTCCCTGGAACAGGATGTCTCTGGATGGCAGTCTCAGGAACAGCAGGCGAGCGCTTGCGCGCAGGAGAACGTTGGCGCGCAGGGGATACCTGGCGCTTAAGGGACTTACTCACAATGTGAGAAAGCCCCTTTTGCCCCGAAGGGACCGGTGCCCGTTGGATAACGGGGTGCGTGGGCGCCCACATCGTCAGCAGCCAGGAACGGAGACGGCAGGTCAGCAGGTCTAGGAGATGGCTGGTCTAATCAGGAACAATCCTCCGAAGAGGGGTCTCTATGAGTGGCCTCTCTCGCGAACGAGAGAGGTGAACACTTCGTAGAAGAGACTTCAAGACACTGGTGATGGCGCCCCTTGAGCCATTGGATCAGCAAGCTGACCTATAAGGAGCAATCCTCCGAAGAGGAGTCCTTAAGAGTGGCCTCCCTCACGAACAAGAGAGATCACCAGACTGATCCTGCTGCTGCTGAGCCCCTTGAGCATAGCTGCAGGTGCGACCGCTCAGCCCCAAGAGCATAGCCACCTGAAGTTTTCATGCGCCCGGCCTTGCAACCGCTCAGCTCCTTGAGCATGGTTACAAGTGCGGTCGCTCAGCACCAAGAGCATAACCGTCTGAGGACCAGGAAAACCCATCCAGGAATTATTAAGGTATGAGAAGTTCCCCCTCTGCAGGGGGAAGCTCTCACACCTGGGAAGAGAACCTCCCTTGGAAGGGAAGTTACCTACCCCTGGGTGCATACCTCCTTAGCGTTCTAAGATGAACTGAAGAGCTGACAGTTGTCATGGGAGGACTTCTAAGAGAAGGGATAACGCCCATGACGATGTCCTAGAGACGGCAGCGACAGCAGACTCCCCAGGCACAACAGGACAGCTCTGCTTTGTTGGCACACTTTAGTCAAACGAAGAAAAACTGCATAGTTAACAGGGAAAATAAAGTTAAATAATTATTTAACAAAAATTCCCCCGGGAGGAACTCCGAAGAGTAACCACGAGGGAATAGCAAAATATAAGAATTAAAAATCAAGTATGTGCCCTCCTCCCCCACTGACATTCATGGGAGAAGGGAAGGGCGGAGAACTGTAACAAAAACAGAATTATAACAGAATTATAATTATGTAATTCATCTAAGAATGATCACAAATACTGTAGTAAGAACCACTGACCCCGAAGGGAAGTGTTCTCCACAGAGAAGCTGAAAAGTTAAAAATACAATCAGATTTCATTAAAATTAATTGAGACAAATAAACGGAATACCAACCCAACCCACAACGGGAACGAAGCTTCCGTAATAGTACGTAGTAATAGTAAGGGGTGAACGACCTGGAGTAGAGAGAGAGACCGTAGTCAATCTAAACTCCCACATTCCCTTCGCTGAGAATCTAAGTTCCCCGTAGGAAAGGAGGAACAGCGAAGATAATAGATGAATGAAGAAAGTCCAGCGATGACGATTCCCCACGGCGGCCGAGTTAACGGAAAGCCGAAGGAACAACCGAAGGACCAAGAGGGAGAGGCCGCACCCCAGACGTGAAACCACGGTGGTCTAGCACTACGCCGGTGACATTGTCATACACTACACACACAGCACAAACACTGAAAGAAAACTTACTACATTTCTATACACAAATATATAAATAAACATAAAGAATGTTTATACTGTATATATATTACAAGTATAAGAAAAAGTAAGTAAAAAGACAAAAAGCATTAATGGCTGTCAAAGAGGCGAGGGTGAAAGCGGACACGTCCGATCACCAACCGAGCCAAAGTAAAAGTGAGCTCACCACACAGGTGTGTGTGTGGGGGGGGGGGGGGGAGGTAGCAAGCTATCCCTCCCTACTCCCCGCTAACTAGCGATGGGGGTAGTAAACCCTCGTTAAAATTCTAATGGCTCGTCATTTCAGCTACGCCGAAAGTAATACCCATATTAAATAGCATGGTTTGTATTTCAGTTACGGAACAAAGAGGGAATTGCAGATTTGGCAAAAGATGCTACTACAAGCATTCAAAGATGAAATATATGTTAAATGTGCATATTTAGACAGATATGGAGACAAATTCAGAGATCTCCATCCAAAAATATGCAAAAACCGGAAAGAAGGAAAAGGATACAAATTCAAAAAACATTGTTGAAATATGCATCCTGCAACCATGATTGAAAGTCTGAAAATTCAAAAGCAAACAGACAAGAAAAATAAAATAAAAATAGAAACAAAAAAAAACAAGCCGAGTATATACCTCGCTATGCACAAAACGCCCCAAGATATGATGCCTTTCAACCCAAATATGCACAATTAGAGACAAACTTCAAAGAATGCATCCATAATGCCAGGGGTTGGTGCAGATATGGGGATAATTGCTTGAGGGTACACTCAGGCACACTATTCTAACTTGTTTCTCATCCTCTTGTTTTGTTAAAGTTTTTATAGTTTATATAGGAAATATTTATTTTAATGTTGCTGTTCTTAAGATATTTTATTTTTTCCTTGTTTCCTTTCCTCACTAGGCCATTTTCCCTGTTGGAGCATCCTGCTTTTCCAACTAGGTTTGTAGCTTAGCAAGTAATAATAATAATAATAATTTGGTTTGCTAGCGCGCCTTCCACCTGAAATACGACGTCAACAGACGTGACGTGCACTTGACAAAGAATGACTTGCGAAATATGTAAATCCCTTTTCGTTTTTCTTGCAAATGAAAAAAATTTCTAACTTATCAAGCAAAAGTATTTCACTTTTATAATGTAAACGAAAATACATTATTTACAAGAAAATACTTTTCCTATTAGTGTATTTCCATTAGATAAATATCGACCTACTGTATTATCAGAGATGAAATAAAACTATCGTAGAGCCAAATTTACGCTTAGTAGTACTCATAACAACCGATACAGACCCACGAAATACTTTGGATCATTACTTGATATTTCGATTAAAAGGATTAGTGATAATAATCATTAGACTATTGGAAGGAAATCACTATTTGCCCTATCGCTTTCTGCCGGTATATGACGTCACCCAGCATATATGAACTCGACAGATATTAAAACTTTTCTTAGTGTATTTTTTACTAAAAATGGATACCGTATATCATCAATAAAAGAAAACACTAACTTATCAAGATAAATCAGTTAATTTTTATAAAAGAAAATAAAATCATTTCCAAGGAAATATTTGTCCTATTAGTGTACTATTTCCGACACACTTGTAACGTCAGCACAGTGAAAAATGGTTGTAAAGTCGAACAGTCGTAAGTTGCATAGGTCATAAGTTGACTACTACCTGTAGTGTCAGAACAAACTGAAAATAAATCAGTCGTTATCTGTTAAGAAAACATAAGACATGAGACCACAAGAACTGCTAACATCACTGAGTAAAGAACTGCTAACATCACTGCAGAATAGTAAAATAACCTTATGCAGCAATTCTTTTTTTTTTTTCTGACAAACATAAGATTGATGATTCTGGGATCCTTCAGGACAATAATATAAGTATATAGAATTAATGGGATTTGGAAGAAACAAACTTATGGCTTTCTTTATACAAACCTTTGGAGTTGTAAAACCAGTGACAGAAGATATGGTCTGAAAGTTGGTTGTTCGTCTTGTGTGATAAACCTGAGACATATCTAAGTCATTGGACACATCTTTATCTCCACTTCTTTCATTTTTTATACTTAAAAACTCATTCTTCGCATGATTTTTCTCTTTTTTTATACTTAGCAAACCACTCATCAAAGCAGTTGTCTCTGATTTCTCATCTGCAAATTCACCCTTCATAGTATTTCTTGTTGATACAGGTGATGTTTTCTTATGGGCTGGAGATTCTGTAAATAATTAAATATTTTATAATCAACATACTATTATCAAAAAATGGCAAAATTATCATCATTCAGTTGTAATATAAGATATGACAAATTTGGGAATAATTTGTATATTTCCTAGCATTACAAACCTGGAGCTCTTTATTATAAAGTATTTATTTCGGTGAAGCTGAAACCAACTGATAAGCTTTTTGTCCGCATGTGTGTCACAGAGGAAAAAGTAAGTTAGGTAAACTAAAGAAAACAAACAACGAGACGAATGCAGGCACAAATCTGTTGCTATGTGACCTCGAAGCTCTGAATTGCTCAATCTGCAACAGCCACGTATAGGGGCGGTCAGCGCCCATGTTCTGCTGATCAATCATATTGCTGAATCACATCCTTATCCCACAGGGCTGGAGATGGAACTGTTTGAAAAGTTAAGGAGTAACATGTCATTATCCTCGTTTCCCATACTTTTATGTCTAAAGCCACAATTACCACACGGCTAGGTCGCAGGGGGAGGAGCGGGGCAGGTTAGTCCACCCACTCACACCAGCACTAGCAACTAAAAATCACTTTTGTAATTGTGGCAGGACTTTTTGGGGTGGGTGCTGGTGGGTACATTATGTGTAAAGAGCTCCGGGTTTGTATTGCTAGGAAAAATACAAATTCTTTCCAAATTTGTCATTTGTTCCGGCGCAGCATACAAACCTTCTGCTCTTTACTATGGAGACGGTGAAGTTCGCAAACCAACTGACTGGTAATTGTCCTGGGGTGGCCTCTTGTGTTCTGTACAGGTTGACCTTGAGGGACCCTTGCACCTAGTTATCCTCGTAGGAAGACGGCCAGGCCAATCAGTGCTGGAAATAAAGAAAGTTTCTGTGAATATTGAATCTAGCTAGACTCCCGACTGCAGGACGAGGATATAACGAATATATACACATATACAGGGAGTCCTCGGGTTACGACAGTCCCGACTTACGCTGTTTCGAGGTTACAAACGCGCCCTATAAAAATATGAAAAATAATATCAAGCATCATTCCGTCTTTCGTCATTAGCGTTGTAAGCGACGTAAACAATTGTGAACTATTTTTTAGCGTGCAGCGAATGAATACGCTTTGTTGTGGTTGAGGGATACTTGGCTACAGTGATACTCCCAGAGAATTGATCATAGGTCTCCAGAATTCTAACTCCTGGCGCGAGTATCCTTAAAATTTTTCTTAAGGATATCGCATATCAGTGGACGTTTATCTTGATACGACACAAGGCAATCTTCACCCCGAAGAGAGTTTTCGCTCTGAGGGGGAAGATTGGCAAAATTGAAGGGGAGCCGTTATCAAGGTTACCCTTCCTCCCTTACTATTACAGGGCCCACAATGGCGGCTCATTCCTTATTCAGTAGCGCTTTCGCTCGGTGTAGCTCCCTGCTTATCTAGTGTTCTAGACCGCTATTTTGAGGATTTTAACATGCATTCTCCAGTATCTTCTGCCTCTGGAAAGTTGAGTATTTAATCTTTCCTGTGTATAATTTTTAGCTCCCTTGTCATAGTGAAATTAGCATAATTTAATGTGTTTATGGGAGCATAGCCAGTAACCGGAGGCGCCATTTTGGGACGATGTCATTCGTTATGCATGCCTTATTTAGTCAACAGAACAACATTCCCAGTACAGTATTTAGCTTTAATGAATTATAGCTATTCAGGCGAAATTGTACTAGTGAAGATAAGATCATGCATGTATTTTTCCTCTTCCATAAAACGGATTTTGAGCGAAGCGAAAAATCTATTTTTGGGTGAGATGGCCATGTCGTCCTGATGGAAGGTTCCTTCAGTAGCTTCCTTTGGATATATATGACCACCATAAATATTTCCAGAGAATTAAACTAAATGTTTCACAGAATTCTAACTTCTGGCGCGAGTACTTTAAAGGTTTCCCTCTAGGATATCGTATATCAACAGGGGATGCATGCATTAACACGCCACATGGCTATCTGCACCCCACCTAGCGTTTACGCTTCGAGGGGGAAAGGTGGCGAGGTAACTGAGGAGCCGTTCCAAAGTTACCCTTCCTGCGTTACTGTTACGGTACTCGCAACGTAAACAAACCGTCCGCCATACTGTGTGACTTCACGTCCGTCCTCATTCCGAAGTCCAGCTTCCAACCAGCCTCTGCGATACAGTATAGCAGGGAGGGGCCTGGCAGGCTGAACTGGAACAGTTGGGCGGGTCCATCAGGACAACATGGCCATCTCACCCAAAAATAGATTTTTTGCTTCGCTCAAAATCCGTTTTTTGGGCTCAAGCCATGTCGTCCTGATGGAAGTGTACTAGAGAATTAATGTATCGTGGATTTTTTCATATTTCAAGTGCCTTCTACTCCGACTAACATTCCTGCGGTCTGGTGACCGAAGAGACCGTGACATCTACGTTAAATGTCACTACCAGTGGCATTACAATGATCTGGCTTCCCGCCCCCCTGGCAGGGAAGTCCTAATTGGACAAGAGGAACATCTCGAAGTAACCTGACGAGGATAGACTCGCCTGGATGAAGAGATCGTGCCGGTCTCGAAGACAGATCAGAAGGGTAAATATTTGTGTAGGAACAAATTTTATACCATTAGGTGAGAGTATATTAGGTAGTAGGTATATTAACTATAATAAACTCTAGAAATAGGATCAATAAAACAATAACAGCAATATATTTTCATATGAAAGATAGGAGCGAAATCAGACACATATGGTAAATCAAATAAATATTTTATTTGAAAATTGCATGGAAATATGGAAAATTATGTACAATAATAATATTGGATAATAGACAGATTTTCAGTAAGACGGTGATGTAGAATCTGAAAGGGAAATATTTTGCCTTTAAGCACAAGTTCCCTGAGGAACGCCAGTCTTTTAAAATCATTATACACTTCATGTCCAAGAACATGTAGCACACGTGTAAAAATCTATGTCACTTCACCTTGCTAAAGAACAGTCTATTAGTGACACTAAGTGTCCCTTGAAATCATTATGTATCGCACTAGGGTCAACACAGGCACCCGTTTGAGTTAAAGTCCCGAAAAAACTCACTGTTCTACACAGCACTGAACAGCCGGTTTCATCACGCTACCTGCTGCCACCACGAAACTCTTGACTTCGTGCACCTGTTTCGAATAGTGTTTGAAGAAAACTCTAGGTGACCTCCAGCCTGTGAAGGATCAGAGGCTTTCAAAGTCCATTCCTTGGAAAAAGTTCAGGGAAGAGGCGACTTTCCTAGGATCATGACCTGCGGGTGTACGGTCAGGATCCGCTCTGCGAATAAAGTAGGTGATTTTCATTCTTAGTTGTTTTAGTGACAGGTCACTACCCGAAGTTTCTCCTTTAAAAAGTTGTCCCCTGCCAAAGTCTGAAGTTCTTTGAAGATAGACCTTAAGACTCTCCACTGGGCATAGAGAGACATCTTCCTTCAGGGGGCAGATTCTCCAAGGGCCCCATCTTTTGGTGGGAAGTTCATTTTTAGCGAGAAACGTGGGGTCAGGGAAGAGGGTAAGTTCCCCCGTCTCGGCGAACTGTATCTGGCCCTCTTCTCCCTGATAATGCCACTATTTCACTGACTCGGGCTCCCGAGGCGAGAGCAAAAAGGAAGATCACTTTTTGAGTCAAGTCTTTCAGAGGGCAAGATTCATTGTCCAAGCTAGAGGCAAAATGAAGCACCTTATCCAGGGACCAGGTGATGGGTCTCGGTGGAGGTGCTGGACGGAGTCTAGCATATGCCTTCGGGAATTTATTGAAGATTTCGCTGGATAAATCTATTTGGAAGGCGTACAGAAGTGGTCTAGTCAAGGCCGATTTGCAGGTGGAAATCGTATTGGCTGCTAAGCCTTGTCCATGAAGGTGAATAAAGAAGGACATGCAAAAATCTATGGAAATTTCCGTAGGGTTTTTTGCCTTGACAAAGGATACCCACTTCTTCCAGAATGATTCATATTGCCTTCTGGTAGACTTTGTTTTGTATTCCTCTAGGAAGTCTAAACTTTTCTTCGAGATCCCAAACCTTTTCTTCACGGCTAGGGAGAGAAAATCATGAGATGAAGGTCCTTGACTTTCTTTGATGAAGCGAAGACAGTCGACTTCTGCACCTGTTGGGAGAAAACTGGGCCCGGCAGGGGGATCAGCTTGGGCTGTAGCTCCAGGACTAGGGGAAACCAGTTGCTCCGGGGCCACTTGGGAGCCACTAGGGCTGCTGTGCCTTTGAAGGTTCTCAGTTTGGAGAGGACTTTCAGCAGAAGGTTGGATGGAGGGAACAGGTAAATCTTGGACCATCTTTTCCAGTCCAGGGACATGGCGTCCACTGCTTCCGCTTTGGGGTCCTCGTAAGGGGCCACATATCGAGGAAGTTGCTTGTTGTCGCTCGTCGCGAAGAGGTCGATCTGTAGTTCCGGGACTTGACGAGAGATGAAGGAGAATGATCTTGCGTCTAGGGACCATTCTGACTCTATGGGGCTTGTCCTTGATAGAGCGTCCGCCGTCACGTTGCGGAATCCTTGTAGGTGAACTGCAGACAGGTGCCACTTCTTCCTGTCCGCCAGGCGGAAGATGGGTAATAGCACCTGATTTATGTGGGGCGTTCTCGAGCCCTAACGATTGAGACATCTGACTACTACCGAGCTGTCCAGAGTTAGACGGATGTGTATCGAGGGACGCGGGGATAATTTCTTCAGGGTGAGAAGAACCGCCATGGCCTCCAAGATGTTGATGTGAAACGTCTTGAATAGGGGAGACCATGTTCCTTGAACTTGCCGTTGATGGGAGTGACCCCCCAACCCTCCAGAGAAGCGTCCGTGTGGATGTTGAGCGATGGAGGCGGAGGTTGGAGAGGGATGGATCTTTTCAAGGTCCTTGCTTCTGACCACGGGCTTAGAAGGGAGCAAAGCTTGTTCAGTAGGGGTCTCTTGAGATCTCTTCGTGCGACGGATGCGTTTCGTCTCCAGACTCCTGAGGCACCCTTTAGCTGTGCTCGTAACACTGGGTTTGTCACTGAGGCGAACTGTAGGGAGCCAAGAACTTGCTCCTGCTGTCGTCTTGAGATCCGTTTGGATTTGAGAAGTCTTCAGACAGACCCTGCTATTTCTTTCCTTTTCTTCAGTGGGATGGAAAGGCAGTGTGACTGAAGATCCCAATGGATTCCTAACCATTGGAACTTCTGAGCTGGAGCAAGGCGAGACTTCTTTGTGTTTATTTTGAAACCCAGATGTTCCAGGAACTAGGTCACTTTGCTGCAAGCTCTCAAACATTCTTCTGGCGAAGTCGACCAGACCAGCCAGTCGTCGAGGTAGGCCATCACTTGGACGCCTTGAAGGCGTATCTGGTGGACGATTGTGTCTGCTAGCTTGGTGAAGATTCTCGGAGCCACGTTGAGCCCGAAGGGCATGCCTCTGAAGGCGTAGCTTCTTCGTTGGAGCCTGAATCCTAGGTAGGAGGAAGCGTGGTGGTTCATTGGGATGTGCCAGTAGGCATCCGCCAGGTCTATTGAGACCGTGTAGGCCTTGTGAGGTAGTAGGGCTCTTATTTGTTGAAGAGTCAGCATCTTGAATTTGTTGTTCGCAATGAACTTGTTGAGGGGGGACAAGTTGAGAATGACTCTGAGTTTGTCCGAGTCTTTCTTGGGAACACACAACAGTCTTCCCTGGAACCTGGTGGACTTTACCCTCTTGATCACCTTCTTGTTCAAGAGTTCTAGGACACATTCTTCCAAGAGGGGGGTTGATTGCTGGAAGAATCGGTGGAAGGTTGGAAGTGGTTGTGTCCAGCTCTAACCCAGTCCCTTCTTGATGATGCTGTGTGCCCAAGGATCGAAGGTCCAGCGATCCTGAAAGTGGCGGAGTCTTCCTCCCACCGGAAGCACTTCATTGCTTCTGGTTACCCGAGGGTTTGCCACCTCGGCCACTAGCTCCCCTTCCTCCTCTGCCCCTGGAGGGACGGCGAGAGGAGTCTCTGCCGGAGCCTCTACCTCTGGGATGAAAGGTAGAGGACTGTCGTTCGTAGGCAGGGGTGAAGACCGGTGATTGCGACACCACCAGTTGGGGGACCAACTGAAAAGTCTGATGCGGCTGTGCGACCACTTGGAGAGTAGCGGGAGCCGGAAACTGGCGTTTTTGTTGACGCTGCTGGGGTCTAGGTTTGGAGGATTTCCTCTTAGGCTGAGAGGATTTCCTCTTGCAGGACATGCCCCACTTATTGAGAAGGTTCCGGTTCTCAGAAGCAGCTTTGTCCATGATCTCTTTCACCAGAGCAGATGGGAAGAGATGCTTTCCCCAGATGTTGGAGGAGATTAGCTCCCGGGGTTCGTATTTTACTGCCGCGTTGGCAAACACTTATTCTCTGCAGGTTCTTCGGGCCCTGATGAAGCTGTACAAGTCCTTCATCACAGTCACTAGGTGGGTCTTCGCGAGAACCATATATAGATCTGGGACTCTAACGTCCCCGGCCATGACCTCGAGCTGAATTTGGTGAGACAGGGAGGCAGCTAGTCTCTCCCTGGTCTCCTGCTCCCGACGGAGAAGGTGGTCGTTCAGCTTCGGGAGGTCTTCGTTGAACTGACGTCCAGTCACGTCCGGGTCCAGTTTCCCGACCGTGAAAGTAAACTGGATGTTTTTCCAGAATCTATCGTCGGGGGGAAGGGCGAGGGAGAGAGGCCTACACTCCTCCAGGGTAGGGCAGGACTTTCCTTCCTCCACCGCCTTCATGACCGCATGGAAGGCCTTTTCTACGAAGGGAAAGGTCGCAGAAGAGGGAGCAAGAAAGGACGGGTGCTTCTTACTCAGTGCCGGCATTTTCGAGTTGGTGAAACCGCGACTCTTAAGGCGCTCTGCCAGCATGGCTTGGGCTTTTGAGTGATCAAACACGATCACCTCTTTGGGCTCAGTCTCCTCCTTGAAGGCCGGTTCGGACCTGAGTCGGACGTAACAGTCCGGGTAAGCCTCAAAGTTAAGGAAGAATTCCACTTCTTCCAAAAGGATGGACCCTAACTTTTCGTTGATGAAGATCTTTCCCGTCATAATGGGCATATGCTCGGCATACCTCCAGGGGTTAGACTCCGAGCAGGAGGGAAGGTCCTTAACCGAGATCTTCTTTGGTTGCTTCCATCCCATCAAACGACTTGTGAGCTCCACTGAATGCTTATTGAGCTTCTCGTCCATCAATGCCACCAATACCCGGATGGCATCTTCGGTGGCAGGTAGCAGGGGCTGCGAGGCGGCGGAGGTGGAGGGGACTGGCTCCTCGACCACTACAGGGGCTGCCGGAGGTGGTGGGGCGACCTCGCCCTCCGAATCAGGGTACTCCACCTGATCCTCTTCTTCCTCCAGATCCTCACCCATGAGGGTCCTCTCGGTGTTGTCGGACACGTCCGACATCTTCTCCACCTCGTCCAGACAACACTTGCTAAGCGTGGTCTCGATGTCGGGCTCAACAGTCAATTAAACCAAGGGGATCTGATCCTGGGGAACCACAGAATCTGCTGATGCTTCTGGGAAAAGCATGGCCCTCATCTTCTCAGTGGGGAGATACGGCGTTCTTCTGGAAACCACGCACCCACTTGCGCAGTTTCTCTCGAGCATTGTCCCTGGCCTCCGCGGACGGAGGGATGTCGAACGCCTCATCAAGGAGGCCTTTGCATATTGAGCAGGACTGTGGATCTCAATACTTCAGGTTGCCCTTTTTTGCTGTACAGGGGGCCTTATGTCCGTAAAAGTCCGGGCGGCGAACTCCACAGAAGGAGCTCTCGCACTTCAGGTTCTCCTCCTGTAAAAGAAAGAGAACATGAGTACATGGAAAACAGAGTTATGGCTTACATTACTCTTAAAATTAAGATTCACTAATCTGTAGCATTGTGTTTTATGTGAGCTCAGGATAGGTGAGCTAGAAGAGAAGTAGGAAGACACATACTTGTGAGTCCCGTCCTGCCAGTTACCGTGACCTTTTCTGCCGACAATTCCTTAGGACCTGAGGTTCTAGGGGAGGGAATGGTATCCCTATGGGGGAGCCAAACTTAGGCTTCCTTATAAAGGAATTGTCTACAGAGTGGAGAGGGTCTGAAATTGTTCAGAACCTAGAGAAAAGAGGGGGAAAATAGGGTTAACCCCCTTATATTTGGGTAGGTCCTGGCAAGAGACTGCACTGAGAAGCACAGAGTATGCTGGAAACATTGTACTGTACAACCGTACACCCCAGCGACTGTCTTCAAGGTATGAAATAGCAAAGAAGATCAGTCTGGCTATACGGCTGTATAGGTCGACTGCCGGCACGGGGCCGGCAACCGGTGGGGAAGGGGTGCTTGTCCATGGAAGCCGCAGGAGCGTCGCCGGCAAGCCAGAGGCCGGTCCGGCGGGGTGAATCCATCTAAGGCTAAACATTGAGCAGCAGAGAGGTAGGAGACACCTATAAGGGCGACCGCCGGCACGGCGACAGGTCGCCGGCAGGGCGGTGGCCTCCGGCAGCAGGCAGGCTGTCTGCGTTGGTGAACCTAGCTGGGTACTTAAGATGGAAGGTTGTCTGAGAAGTCGGTGGCAGCGGCAGCCGGCAGGTTGACGCCTTAGGTAATCCTCAGATAGGAACATCCTATGAAGTAGGGAAGTTACCTGGGATGCTGGCGGCTAGCGGCGGCAAGGGGCGGCGGCCCCCAGCAGCTGGCAGGTTGTCGCTTTAGGTAATCCTCAGATAGGAACATCCTATGAAGTAGGAAAGTAACCTGGGGTGCCGGCACTAGCCGGCTAGCGCCGGCAGGCGGAGGCAGCAGTGGACCGCCACCATGATAGAAGAGAGAAAGATAAGGAGGGAGTGGGGAAGGGTAATGTCCGATACCCGACCGGCTTCCCTCCGGAAGGAGTGCTCTCATGATAGGAGGGGATATGCCTATCACCCGGCGGCAGGGAGCTGGCAGACGGCTGGATGCCTATGGTAATCCAAGGGAGGATCAGAGGACACTCAAAATGGGGGGAGGGTGATCTTCCGCCGGCAGGCCGGCTACCAACACTACCCTATAGTTCGACTATGAGGGGGAAGTGTAGCAGAGCGGCCAGCCAAGCAGGAGAGCACAGCTTAACCTACAATTCTCCCACAAGGGGGGAATTGTAGGACAGCGGACAAAGGTGTGAAGGCAAGCCGACACAAGGGGATAGAGTGGGGGTAGGGGTCTGAGGGAGCAGAAGGGGGCGCGACCCTAAAGCTCCCAAGGGGTGGGGGAATCTGTTAGATGCTATACTACCCAGGCAGGAGAGAAGCGCTCTCCAACCCTAGGGTAGGTTAGCTCAGAGTAGGAACAGCACTGGTGTACTGTCCTAAACTATAATAAAACAGAATCCCCCAAAGCCTAACCTAAACCAGGAGAGCTTCTCCTAGATTAGGGAGGGCTGGGAAGACGTATCGCTAGGCTACAGGAGGAAGGGACGTGTCCCAACCAAGAGCAGTCTAGGGGGAAGGGCAGGGCCCCTCCACCTTCAGTCTCAGTCGATACCTAAAGGGAAAGGCGTTCCCTAAGGGTGGACTGGGATGAACGATAGGTACTCTGGGGTTCTGTCTGAGGTCCCCCATAAACTATGGTAGGGAAGAGGGAAGAACGATCTAGCCTAACCTACCCGAAAATATTTCCGGGTAAGGGGCTGAGATATAGCAAGGCTACCCAGAGGGAGGTTACCCGAAGGTAACAGGGGAGATAAGGAAGCATACAAGGGTTCCAACGTTGGGTTAGGGGATGTGACATGGATGGACCAGGCACGGTCCCTTGTATGGTCCCTAGAAGGCGAAAGATATGTGCAACACTGAGCCCTGTATATGTTTAAAAATGCCTATATCTTCATTAACATAAACACTAAGAACACTTATTATATCATGCAGAAGTAAACATGAACACTAGGCTGCGGCCTAGGCTAGGCTAAAAGTCTAGAATGGGGTCGGCTAACTAAGAGCGCCGATAATATAATTAATTCCTATTAATGAAGACTAAATAACTAATGATATTTTAATTAGTTATAAGGCCGGGAAGGCTGTCCTAGCTAACTAAATAAAACATGCGAGGCGAACAGCGGCGTCATAAAATGGCGCCTCCGGGCAAGGCACAGCTCCGCCACAAAACACAAGATTTTAGCGTAAAAAAATGTTACTTTACGGCCAGAGCTTATTTAAACAATACAAGAACCTGGTACTCAACTTTCCAGAAGAAGGCGAGGCAGAAGGTTGAGACATGGCGCAGGATGCACAAGATAAAAGATGATCACTGGGAACAAACAAACGGTGTTGGGAGCTACCAGAAGAGGAATGAGGACGGACGTGACATCACACAGTATGGCGGACGGTTTGTTTACGTTGCGAGTACCGTAACAGTAACGAAGGAAGGGTAACTTTGGAACGGCTCCTCAGTTACCTCGCCACCTTTCCCCCTCGATGCGTAAACACTAGGTGGGGTGCAGATAGCCATGTGGCGTGTTAATGCATGCGTCCCCTGTTGATATACGATATCATAGAGGGAAACCTTTAAAGTACTCGCGCCAGAAGTTAGAATTCTGTGAAACCTTTAGTTTAATTCTCTGGGAATATTTATGGTAGTCATATATGTCCAAAGGAAGCTACTGAAGGAACCTTCCATCAGGACGACATGGCTTGAGCCCAAAAATATATCGATAGTATACGTTAGTCTCTCGGTGATATAGCGTAGCCGAGATCTCGCCCCGCGCTAGGCTAACCTAGCCTACGCGCTTTAGTATACTTTCATACATTATCCCCGTTTACCCTCGCGTATCATTTTATCAATTCAACAGGAGATAGTATATCTCCTAGAATTAATTAAATAATTCGATATTCGTCTCCTTCGGAGATTTAAGGGTAAACCCTTCCTTCCCTCTGGGTGCCGCCATTAGGCGTCAACCCTATCTTGGTCTTGCCATAGAGTAGCATACTCTGGCTTGACTAGGCTACCGTTTTCTGTCTTCCCCCTTGCCGGCGAGTATCCAGGCTTGGTTTTACGACAGTACTGTAACTCAAAGTATTCAGTCTTTATGCAGACAACACAGCTGCCGGGGGAGTAGTCACGCCCCTGCCGGCTTACAGTTGCAAGCATAGGAAGCCTAGCTTCCCTAACCCGCATCCAAAGTGATAGTACGATGACGCCACCTTCTCCCTTGCGGTCTAGAAGACAAGCCTTGTTTCGGCAAGGTCCCGGGCTGAAGAATCGATATTCTTCTGCCGCCCAGGCTGGCGCCGATACTGAAACGATGTTTCTGATTGTGACTGGAAATGGCCGGCATTCCTGCCGCCTTCTCCCTACACAACACACAAGACCCTTTCCCTGCCCCTCTCTGTCCTTTAGCGATAGCCTAGCCATCGCATGTCTTTAGCCGGTGTCCTACAATCTCCCCGCTTGCCGGGTAGACTGTGGTGCCGGCCGGGCTCCTACATAGGCAGCTTGATAGCAACTCTGACCTTCTCCATACGGACAAAAGGCTCCGGAAAAGGTTGTGCCGGCCATGATGCCTGCTGGTGGGAGACCCTATGTCTTTGAGTGTTCTTCAGTCCTCCCTTGGACTGCCATCCACATTTCTAAAACCGGCAGTAGCCGGCAGCAGATCTTGTGGGTGGGTGGAAGCTAGAATGATTCATTCCCCCCTTCCATTTGAACCCTCATTCTGAAGGAAGGCAGTAGGGATTATAATACCTACATCTTTATTTATTGTACTAAACTATATCAATAAGGTAGCCCTTCTCTCCATGCTTTCTCTCTCTCCGTTGGCTAGTGCCGTCAGGTACTAACCTAGCCGGCATGTAGACCGGTGCCCGCCAGGTACTAGCCTAGCCGGCAACAGGCCGGCTGAACTACAGTATATGCTTATACAGTAGCCAGTATTTCTGCAGTATAGTACATGCTGCAGGCAGAAAACTATAGTATATATCATACAGTAGTTTAGATTACGCCGCGACCAGATGCTTACTGGCGACACAGACCTAGTAGCGCACACTCGCGCGCTGACCCCGGGTTGCCTCAGGGCACGTATCCATCCACCACGCAGCAGCCCGACAAGGGAAAACGAAGATAGGGGGAACTACGCAAAATTCTTGGTCGGTTAGGGAGGAGATCCCAGATACTCCTAAGAAAGTAGTTCGAGGTAAGTACTCCGTGTTGGAACAATCTAATATTAATATTGGGCAGGTCACAGCAATTGGGTGGACAGGAGGCACAAGTATGTGTCTTTCCTATTTCCTTTCTAGCTTACTATTGTAAGCTACAATGGTTAAGATACCAAAAAACTATTGCTTGACATTTTATGAATTTATCAAAAATGATAAATTACCGCATACTCATTTCAATTTCCTTTCTTTACAGGAGCAGCAGAAAGTGAAGTGTGAGGTGGTCTACTGTAACCACAAAAGTAGGAATGTTTGTGGTCACACTATGTGCAGGTCTCATGCCGTCTGTGTTGTAACTACCGAAACCTTGAGGTATTGGGACCCCAAGAACTGCAACGTCTGCTCGGCCTTGGTGACTGAAGGTTTCGGCGACCCCAAGTCAGTGGAGTCGGGGGAAGCAGCACGAGAGAAGCTTTGCAAATGGGTACGAGGGTTTCAAAAGAACTCTCCTGGACCGTACCTTCCCAACGATAGGATACGAAGCTTGCTGTTCCCCAAGGCAACAGCTGAGGCCGTCGTACCCCAGGCACGACCCAGGCCTCCCTGCGTCCAGATCGCAGTCAAGGCTGAAGTCAGCGAAACCATGCAAGGCATGGACATCCACCAGGAGGAAAGGATGTCTGAAGTGTCCACGGACAGAGAGGATAGTCTACTCAACCACCCGGAGGAGATGAAGAAGACGACTCGACAGAAGCGGAGGAGCCCCTTCCGCCTGTGCCGGCAGCAGAGCCGACACCGTCTACATCTTCGGCTCCTGCCACTCCATTGGATGCAATGGGTCAGGCAGTTTTGGCCCACATTACTGCCCTAATGGAGAATCTACATATGGAGAACGTAGAAAGGGAAGCAAAAAAGACGAGAGTGTTTCGCAAAGTGACTCGGACCGTCACCTCCCGAGGGTCTTTCAAGCAACCCAGAGTACAGGACCAATCCCTGGAGGTATGCGGAGTTTATGCCTATCACCAACGGCAAACTCCACATTTCGGAGAAGTTGGGAGCCGTCCACCTGGACGACATTAAGTTCTGGTCAAACTTCAACGCCTACCCGGAGTACTTCATCCGACTGAAGCATGAACCAGTGTCCAAAGAGGAGACGGAACCAAAGGAGGTCATGGTATTCGACCACGACAAGGCACAGGCTCTCTTGATGAGTAGCCTGAAGAAGGCAGGTTATACCAACTCGCGACTTTCTGCACTGAGCAAGAAATACCCTACCCTTCTTGCTCCTTCTTCGAGAGCCTTCCCCTTCTTGTCGAAGGCTTTTCAGACTGTTGCCAAGGCGGTTGAGGCAGGCAAGCCATGCCCTACACTAGAGGAGTGTAGGCCTCTGTTTCTGACCTTGCCCACGGATGAGAAGGAATGGAAGGAGGTCCACCTAACCTTTTTACAGTAGGAAAACTTGAAGCAGATATTGCGGGACATCAGTTCAGCGAGAACCTACCGAAGCTATCGGACTTTCTCTTGCGAAGGGAGCAAGAGACAAAAGAGAGGCTAGCTGCTTCTCTTTCCCTCCAGAACTGCATAGTGATGTGTGCAGGCCAAAACTGCACCCCACATATTCTCACGGTCCTGGCCAAGATGCACATGGCCACCCTCGTAAAGGACCTGTACACCTTCATGAAGGCCATGAGAGCCTGTAGGCAGTTCGTGTTTGCTGCTGCAACGGTGAAACACGAACCCAGGAAGCTGATTTCTTCCAGTATCTGGGGTAAGGACCTCTTCCCAAAAGAAGTGGTCCAAGAGGTAGTTGAAAAAGCCACCACGGAGAATAGGAACCTTCTCCAAAAGTGGGGCATCTCCTCAAAGAGGAAGTTTTCCCCAGATGCTGGTCCCCAACCCAAAAGGAAGACAAAGAAGCCAAGACTACCTTCTCGGCCAACTCAGCAACATCCCACGGTCACCATGGCCACGATGGCCCAAGTGGTCGCTACGCCACAGACCACCTTTCAAGTGGTGCCTCAACAGTTGGTTGCCCAGTCACCAGCTTTCAACCCAGGGTTTGAGAGGCAAACCACTACCTTTCGTCCGAAAGGAAAAGGATCTCGACGGGGCTCCTCAAGACACCCCTCATGAGGCAGGGGAGGATGCGGTCAGGGTGGCAAGCACTCCGGACCACCTAAACAATGAGATGCTACAGGTAGGAGGGAGACTCCAACACTTCCGGGATGGTTGGACCTTCGATCCCTGGGCCCACAGCCTAATCAAAAATGGATTAGGATGGAAATGGAACAGATCTCCACCTTCATTTCCTCAATTCTTCCAACACTCCACCACCCCCCTACTGGAAGAATATACAGACGCTCCCCAACTTACGAACGAGTTACGTTCCGAACGATCGTTCGTAAGTTCAAACTGTTCGTAAGTTGCTTCAGTGCCATATTTTGTATTATAATTTATGTTTAAGGCATATACAGTACTGTATAAGTATATTGAAGGTTTATATAAGTATGTTTAAGGCTTGTATAAGTAACCTGTATTGGTTTGTACTGAAAAAAACATTTAATAAAATGGAGAGAATACGTACAGTACTGTACTACGTATGTTAGAGAGAGAGAGAGAGAGAGAGAGAGAGAGAGAGAGAGAGAGAGAGAGAGAGAGAGAGAGAGAGAGAGAGAGGGGTTAGTTTACTGAATTGTTTTATTTCAATTTTGACCGACGGAATCATTCTTTGTAGAGTATACGTCACGTATCTTGTGACGTCATGTATTTGGCGGAAGAGCGCTGACAAACCGAATGATTTCCTTTCATTATGTTGCCGAGTAATCTTATTACAGAATTCTCATAATCGAAACACCGAGTAACGATATCAAGTGTTTTAGTGGTCTGTATCATTAGTTATGAGATTAGTAGCCTACAACTTACCGTAAAGTTAAGAAAAAAAAAAGTCTGATGTTATATTTCTTCTGGCGAGAGGCAAATCAAGTGATTTTCTTCCGATCCGTTACTATTCCCATAATCGAAACATCGAATAAGGATATAAAGAATTTTTTAATATTTTCAAAGAAATATGAAGACTTAACTGCATTAAAAATCAAAATACGGAGAGAGAGAGAGAGAGAGAGAGAGAGAGAGAGAGAGGTGGGGGGTTGCGTATTCCGTTTATAACTAATAATAAGGTCTATCAACGAACTGTATGGAAAATGTGATACCCTATAATATATTAGCGCTGTTGTAATATTCACTATGAAGAGATTTCGAATATCAAGAAAATTATATAAATCAGTGTTATTCGTACTATATGTGCGCATAATCGTAATACTGCAGCGTCACCTTGAGATCAGCTGATCTCCCAACCAAAAGTAAATCAAAAGTAATTGTTGATTATTGAAATGCTCAAGAAATTAAAAAAAAAAATATGAACGTGCTTCAATAAACCACAATTAAACACAATAATGTCTAATGAAATATGAAGGCTTAATATTGAACGAAAAATTGAATACTGTATGAAGCTTTAGAATTAACTACCCGTATGCGATTGACAGAGCGAGCACACACACACACACACAGAAAGAGCTACAATGATTTCGCATGATACCTAATAATAAGAACTGTAGGGAAACTGATTTTCTGTAACATATTGGCGCTGATGTAATATTCATCTTGAAGATATTTCTAATATGTTAAGAAATAAAAAAAAAAAAATGCCAAAAGTCTGATGACGTTATATTTCTTCTGACGGAAGGCGAGAGGCAAATCAAGTGGTTTTCTTCCGATCCGTTACTATTCCCTTAATTGAAACATCGAATAAGGATATAAAATTTTTTTTAATAATTTTCAAAGAAATGTGAAGATTTAACTGCATTAAAAATCAAAATACGAGAGAGAGAGAGAGAGAGAGAGAGAGAGAGAGAGAGAGAGAGAGAGAGAGAGAGAGAGAGAGAGAGAGAGAGAGAGAGAGAGAGAGAGAGAATTTAACTTGAAATGAAATCTACGGATGTTTACGAACATGTTTGGACTTCCTTCAATTTGTGTTCGTATGTACCGTTGTTCGTAACTCGAATGTTCGTAAGTAGGGGAGCATCTGTACCTTAGAACTCTTGAACAAGAAGGTTATAAGGAAAGCAAAGTCCATCAAATTCCAGGGAAGGCTGTTCTGTGTTCCCAAGAAGGACTCGGACAAACTCAGAGTCATTCTGAACTTGTCGCCACTCAACGAATTCATCAAGAACAACAAGTTCAGGATGTTAACCCTTCAACACATCAGGACCCTGTTACCAAAAGGGGCGTACACGATCAAAATAGACCTGGCAGATGCTTACTGGCACCTTCCAGTCAGTCGCCCCCTCTCATCCTACCTAGGATTCAAGCTACAGAACACAGAGTATGTCTTCAGAGCCATGCCCTTCGGACTAAACATAGCCCCAAGGATCTTCACGAAACTTGCAGATGCAGTCGTTCAACAACTACGCCTAGAAGGCGTTCAGGTAGCAGCGTACCTGGACGACTGGCTGGTGTGGGCAGCATCCAAGACTGCTTGTCTGCAAGCATCCAAGAAAGTGATCAAGTTCCTGAAACATCTGGGATTCAAGATCAACTTCAAGATGTCTTGCCTCTCTCCAGCTCAGGAGTTTCAATGGCTGGGAATCCATTGGAACTTGAAGTCACACCGCCTCTCCATTCCATCAAGGAAGAGGAGAGAGATCGTAGGTTCTGTCAAGAGACTACTGAAATCCGACAGGATCTCAAGACACCAACAGGAAAGAGTACTGGGCTCTCTCCAGTTTGCAGCAGTAACAGACCCAGTGCTAAGAGCACAGCTGAAAGATGCGTCAGGAGTCTGGAGAAGATACGCATCAAACACTCGAAGAGATCTACAGAGACCGGTACGGACCTTACTACGATCACTTCTCAAGCCGTGGTCGAAGGTCAAGAGCCTAACAAGGACCATTCCCTTATAACCACTTCCCCCATCGGTGACCATCCACACGTATGCCTCGACGGAAGGATGGGGAGGTCACTCCCATCAAAGGAAAGCCCAAGGGACCTGGTCATCCCTGTTCAAGACCTTTCACATCAATATTCTGGAGGCCATGGCAGTCCTCTTGACGCTGAAGAAACTATCCCCTCACAGATCAGCCCACATCAGGCTGGTCTTGGACAGCGAAGTGATAGTGAGATGTCTGAATCGTCAAGGCTCGAGATCGCCCCACATCAACCATGTGATGTTAGCCATCCTTCCTTTATCGAAAAAAAAAGAGATGTCACTTATCAGCAGTTCACCTACAAAGGTTCCACAATGTGACAGCGGACGCTCTATACAGGCTAAAGCCGATAGAGTCAGAATGGTCCCTAGATGCAGACTCATTCTCCTTCATCTTGGAAAAAGTCCCAGAACTGCAGATCGACCTCTTCGCGACGAACGACAACAAGAAACTACCTCGATATGTAGCCCCATATGAGGACCCTCTGGCAGAGGCGACAGACGCCATGTCCCTCGATTGGAACAGATGGACCCGGATCTACCCGTTTCCTTCGACTAATCTCCTAATGAAGGTCCTCACCAAGCTGAGATTCTTCAAGGGAACTGCAGCAGTAGTGGCCCCTAAGTGGCCAAAGAGCAACTGGTTCCCTCCAGTGATGGAACTGAAGCTGAGGCTGGTCCCTCTACCGAACCCACCTCTATCCCAACTGGTTCAAAAGTCGACTGTCTTCGCTTCATCCCAGAGAACCCAAAACCTTCATCTCATGATTTCCTCGTCTTGGCAGTCAAGAAAAGATTTGGGATCTCGAAAGGCAGAATAGACTTCCTAGAAGAATACAAGTCAAAGTCAACCAGAAGACAATACGAATCGTCTTGGAAAAAGTGGGTTGCTTTCGTTAAAGCAAAAAGGTCAAAAGAAATCTCAATAGACTTCTGCCTGTCCTTCTTCATACACCTTCACAAGCAAGGCTTGGCTGCCACCACGATAACTACATGTAAGTCAGCCTTGACTAAACCTCTTTTTTTGGGCTCAAGCCATGTCGCCCTGATGGAAGGTTCCTATTGGTAGCTTTCTAAAGGATATTTGGCTACAGTGATATTCCCAGAGAATTAACCTTTCGGTCTCCAGAATTCTAACTCCTGGCGCGAATATCCTTAAAATATCTCCTAAGGATATCGCATAATATCAGGGGACGTATATCTTGATACGACACATAGCAATCTCCACCCCGAATAGCTTTTACGCTATGAGGGGGAAAGTGGCAAAAATAGAAGGGGAGCCGTTATCAAAGTTACCCTTCCTCCTGTACTACTATTGAGTATCTAGATGGCGCTTATTCCTATTTTCGTAGCGGTTTCGCACAGTGGCTTTCCATGTTGCTCTAACGTTTGTGCTCGATATTCAGGATTTATCATGCAATCTCCAGCCTCTTCTGCTTCTGGAAAGTTGAGTATTCATTCTTTACAGTGTATAATTTTTAGCTCCTGCTTCACAGAGAAATTAGAATAATTTTAAGTGTTCGGAGCTTCGCCGATCACCGGAGGCGCCATGGGCGCTGTCGTACATAACGCATGTATCATTTAGTTAGCTGAAAGACACTCCCAGTTGTCATAGCATGAATATTTATGAAGCTATTCAGTTAAGATTTTCCTAGGAAGTTATATATCATGTCGATTGTATTCATTAAGAGTTTCAGCGATTTAGGTAACAGAACCTCACCCCGCACTAGGCTTCCTAGCCTACGCGCCTCAGTTTACTTTCATGCATGATATAAACGACGTTCCTAGTTGAAATAGCATTAACAAAATATGAAGCTACTTAGGCACAATTATACTTGTATAGATATACATGTTTTGCATATATTTCCTCTTCCTGATATCGATTGTATACGGAGTTTCGGCGATTTAGGTAACCGAAGTCTTACTTTGCGGTAGGCTAGCTAGCCTATGCGTTTTAGTATACTTTCATACATGTTCCCGATTTACCCTTGTGTATCATTTTATCAATTCAGAAGGAGATAGATATCTCCTAGAATTATTATATAACTCGATACTCGTCTCCTGTGGAGATTTAAGGGTGATCCCTCCTCCCTCTGAGTGCCGCCTTAGGCAACAACCCTATCTTGGTCCTGCCTTGACTAGACTAAGGTTTTCTGTCTCTTATCCTTGCTTGCGGGTAGCCGGCTTTGGTTTTTTCGACAGAACCTCAGAGTATTCAGTCTTTTTCCCGGCGGCAGAGCAGCAGGGTGAGTAGTCACTCCCCTGCCGGCTTTCAGCTGCCGGCATAGGAGGCTTTGCCTCCCTAGGCCGTACTTGAAGTGGTTGTATGATGCTGCCAACTTCTCCCTTGCGGTCTAGAAGACTAGTCCTGCGTTGGCAGACCCTAAGCTGAAGAATAGACATTCTTCTGCCGCCTAGAATGGCGCCGGTGTAATGGTCTGAACGATCCCACGGTCTCAGAATTCTCCTTGATAATCTGCGCATGCGCGAACATTACCGTTTGCCAGTGCATACAAGGTTGATGTTTTATTTTCCTGTAATGTTAGCGTGCGCAGCTCAACATTACCGCTTGCCAGTACATATGAGCTTGATGTTTTATTTTCATGCGAGCGAAGCGAGCTAATGGCGGAAAAGAACCATTATACAATGTCAAGGAGAATTCTGAGACCGGGGGATCGTTCAGACCGTCACACCGGCACTGAAACGATGTTTCTCTCCTGTTGGGAGGTGGCAGCAATCCTGCAACCTCCTCCTAACACTATTTCGGCAGACCCTAGGCTGAAGAATAGATATTCTTCTGCCGCCTAGGATAGCGCCGATACTGAAACAGTTTCTCCCTTGTGTGGTAGGGGTGGCAACCTTGCCGCCTTCTTCCACACTTTATACACGACCCTTTTCCCTGCCCCCCTCTGTCCTTTAGCGATGGCCTAGCCATCGTAACTCAGTGCCCATCGTCCTACAATCTCACTGCTTGCCGGGTAGGTTGTGGGGTCAGCCGGGCTCCTACATAAGCAACTGTTTAGTCACTCAGTCTTCCCTCATGGACGCAAGGCTCCGGGAAAGGTTGTGCCAGCTGTGACGGCTGCCAGTGGGAGACCCCTGTTCTGTCGAGTGTTCTTCAGTCCTCTCTTGGACTGCCATCCACATACCCGGAACCAGCAGTGACCGGCAACGGGTTTTGTGGTCGAATGGAAGCCTGAATGATACATTCCACATACCCGGAACCAGCAGTGACCGGCAACGGGTTTTGTGGTCGAATGGAAGCCTGAATGATACATTCTTCCCTTCCATTTGAACTCTCATTCTGGAGGAAGATAGTAAGATTATGTACTTACACCCTTAATACAGTAATTGTTAACAAACATTTAATAGGGTAGCCCTTCACTCCATGCTTTCTCTCTCTCTGTCAGCTAGTGCCGCCAGGTACTAACCCAGTCGGCGAAAGCCAGCTGGGCTGGTGCTGTCAGGTACTAACCCACCCGGCAACAGGCCGGCTAAACTACAGTATATGATTATACAGTAGCCAGTATATTTGCAGTATAGATCATACTGCAGACAGAAAACTATAGTATATATTATACAGTAATTATTTTCCAACATACCCTGTGTATCCTTGCACAGTCTATTGTTGAGACCAGTCATATATTGAAAGAAAAGATTTCTTTCAACACACTGATAGCTAGTCAGTTAAAAATTTACCCCACACTATTAAAACCTTGGGAAGGGTTAGTGTTAAGTTACACTTATCTACCCCTAGGGTTTAGTACCCTTCCCTTGGGTTTCCTGAATAGGAAGACTCTAGGCTTTAATTTTGGGGGAGGTCACAGCAATTGGCTGGACAGGAAACACAAGTATGTGTCTTTCCTAGTTCCTTTCTAGCTTGACTATCTAAGCTATAATAATTAAAATATTTATAGTAATATTTTACATAATTGTTTATCAGGTGAGATAAACTACCGCATACTCACTTAAATTTCCTCTCTTTACAGGAGGACCAAGTGAAGTGCAAAGTCATCTTCTGCAATGTCAGGAGTAAGGACTTCTGCGGCCATGTAGAGTGCAGAGCTCATGTCCCCTGCACCACTTCTAAGGAAGCTCTTCGGTACTGGGAGCCCCAGGATTGCAAAATATGCAAGGCCTTGATTACCAAAGCCTTTGATGACCCCAAGTCAGCGGAGTCAAGGGATGCAGCACGAGAGAAGCTGCGCAGATGGGTACCAAAGCCTTTGATGACCCCAAGTCAGCGGAGTCAAGGGATGCAGCACGAGAGAAGCTGCGCAGATGGGTACTGTACGTGGGTTAGAGAAAAACGCAATGGGACCGTACCTTCCTAACGAAAGGATGCACAACTTGCTGTTCCCTAAAACGGGTATGGAAGCTGTCATACCCCAGCCAAGACCTGATATTCCATGCGTCCAGATTGCCGTAGATACGGAAGTCACCAACGCATTACAAGGCATGGACATCCATCAAGAGGAGAGGATGTCTGAGGTGTCCTCAGACACAGAGAAGGATCTTCTGAGGCAAGGGGTCGAGGAGGAGTCTACACCGACTCCTGAAGAAGATGATGAACTCAAATCAGAGTCCTTTCCGTCGGTGCCGGCTCTGGAGCCGTTACCTTCAACAGATGACATGAGACAGGCACTGGCAAATCTTACGGTACTGATGGAGAGCATTCGCAAACAAGGCGAAGAAAGGGAGGCGAAACTGGAAAGGCAAATTGCTCGACTCTCCGCCTCCCGTGGGTCTCATAAGAGACTCAGAGTTCAAGACCTCCCAACCTGCTCTGAAACTAATCCTTGGAGGTATGCAGAGTACATGCCAATCACAAACGGCAAACTCTTTATCTCAGAGAAGTTGGGAGCCGTCCCTATCGAAGATGTTCAGTTCTGGCCAAGCTTTAATGCTTACCCAGACTGCTTCCTCCGTCTGAAGCTGGAACCAGCATTGAAGGAAGAGACAGAACCCAAGGAGGTCATAGTATTTGACCATGACAAGGCACAGGCTCTTTTGTCAAGCAGCCAGAAGCAGGTGGGCTACACTAATTCTAAAGTGTCAGCCCTCAGCAAGAAACATCCTACCTTTCTTGCTCCAGCTTCAATAGCCTTTCCATTTACATCAAAGGCTTTTAAAGCTGTGGTCAAGGCAATAGAGACAGGCAAGCCTTGTCCTACACTCGACGAGTGTAGACCTCTGTCGTTGGCCCTGCCCGTGGAGGATAAGGATTGGAAGGAAGTCCACCTTACCTTCTCAGTTGGGAAGTTGGAGGCAGATATCGCTGGACGTCAGTTCAACGAAAATCTCTCAAAGCTGTCTGACTTTCTCTTGCGTAGGGAGGAAGAAACGAAGGAAAGACTAGCGGCATCTCTATCCCTACAGAACTGTCTAAAGATGACTGCAGGCCTAAATAGCACCCCGGATATGAACATGGTCATGGCCAAGATGCACATGCCTACCTTGGTCAAGGACCTGTATGGCTTTATTAAAGCCAGAAGGGCATGTAGAGAGTGTGTGTTTGCTTCAGCAGTGGTAAAACACAATAGCTTCCTATATCTGGGGTAAGGACCTCTTCCCATGTGAAACGGTCAAGGAGGTAGTTGACAAGGCCGCCACGGAGAATAGAAACCTTCTCCAGAAGTGGGGCATGTCAGCTAAGAGGAAGTTTTCTCCAGATGAGGGTCCCCAGCCTAAGAAGAAGACTAAATGACCTAGATTACCCTCTCGGCCTGCCAAACAACAACAACATCCCACAGTCACTATGACCGGGGTGCCCCAAGTGGTTGCTCAACCTCCAACCACTTACCGGATGGTACCTCAGCAGCTGGTTGCGCAGTCACCAGCATTTAACCCTGCGTTTGAGAGGCAGACCACTACCTTTCGTCCCAAAGGTAGAGGCTCTAAACAGGGCTCCTCTAAATACCCCTCACAAGGTAAGGGTGGTAAGGGAGGACGCGGTCAGGGAGGTAAATCCTCCGGAAAACAGAAGCAATGAGATGCTTCAGGTAGGAGGGAGGCTCCAACAATTTCAGGATCGTTGGACCTTCGATCCTTGGGCCCACAGCCTAATCAAAAACGGACTTGGATGGAGCTGGAGCGAGGCTCCACCATCATTTCCTCAATTCTTCCAACACTCGACCCCCTTACTAGAAGAATATACCCGAGAACTATTGAGCAAGCGGGTAATAAGGAGGGCAAAGTCCATCAAATTCCAGGAAAGGCTGTTTTGTGTTCCCAAGAAGGACTCAGACAAACTCAGAGTCATTCTAGACTTGTCGCCACTCAACAAGTTCAGGATGTTAACCCTTAAACACATAAGGACCCCGTTACCAAAAGGGGCGTACACGGTCAAAATAGACCTGGCAGATGCTTACTGGCATATTCCAGTCAACCGCCCTCTCTACTCCTACCTAGGATTCAGGCTACAGAAGAAAAAGTATGTCTTCAGAGCCATGCCCTTCGGACTAAACATAACCCCAAGGATCTTCACGAGACTTGCAGACGCAGTCGTTCAACAACTACGCCTAGAAGGCGTTCAGGTAGTAGCATACCTGGACGACTGGCTGGTGTGGGCAGCATCCAGGACGGCTTGTATGCAAGCATCCAAGAAAGTGATCAAGTTCCTGAAACATCTGGGATTCAAGATCAACATCAAGAAGTCTCAACTCTCTCCAGCTCAGGAGTTTCAATGGCTGGGAATCCATTGGAACTTGAAGTCACACCGTCTCTCCATTCCCCCAGGGAAGAGGAGAGAGATTACAGGATCTGTCAAGAGACTACTGAAATCCGACAGGATCTCAAGACGCCAACAGGAAAGAGTACTGGGCTCTCTCCAGTTTGCATCAGTGACAGACCCAGTGCTAAAAGCACAACTAAAAGATGCATCAGGAGTCTGGAGAAGGTATGCATCAAACACTCGAAGAGATCAAAGAAGACCGATACCGACCTTACTACGATCACTTCTCTCAAGCCATGGTCGAAGGCCAAGAACATAAAGAGGACCGTGCCCTTGCAACCACCTCCACCTTCAGTCACCATCCACACGGATGCCTCGACGGAAGGACGGGGAGGTCACTCCCATCAACGGAAAGTCCAAGGAACCTGGTCTTCTTTATTCAAGACCTTCCACATCAACATTTGAAGGCCATAGCAGTCCTTTTGACGTTGAAGAAACTCTCCCCTCGCAGATCAGCCCACATCAGGCTGATCCTGGACAGCGAAGTGATAATGAGATGTCTGAATCATCAAGGCTCGAGATCGCCCCAAAAAACCAAGTGATATTGGCCATCTTCCACCTGGCGGAAAAGAAGAGATGGCATTTGTCAGCAGTTCATCTTCAAGGGTTCCACAATGTGACGACGGACGCTCTATCCAGGTTCACTCCGATAGAGTCAGAATGGTCCCTAGACGCAGACTCATTCTCCTCCATCTTGCATCAAGTCCCGGAACTGCAGATCGACCTCTTCGTGAGGAGCAACAACAAGAAACTACCTCGTTATGTAGCCCCATACGAGGACCCTCTAGCGGAGGCAACGGACGCCATGTCCCTCGACTGGAACAGATGGAACCGGATTTACCTGTTCCCTCTGACCAATCTCCTAATGAAGGTCCTCAACAAGTTGAGATCCTTTCGGGGAACAGCAGCTCTTGTGGCTCCCAAGTGGCCAAAGAGCAACTGGTTCCCTCTGGCATTGGAACTGAAGCTGAGGCTGGTCCCTCTTCCGGACCCAGCCCTGTCTCAACAGGTCCAGAAGTCGACTGTCTTCGCTTCATCACAGAGAACCCAAAACCTTCATCTCATGATTTTCTTTCCTTAGCGGTAAAGAAAAGATTTGGGATCTCAAAAGGAAGTATAGACTTCTTAGAAGAATACAAGTCTAAGTCAACTAGAAGACAATATGAATCGTCTTGGAAAAAGTGGGTTGCTTTCGTCAAAACAAAAGGACCAAAAGAAATCTCAATGGATTTCTGTCTGTCCTTCTTTATCCACCTTCATAGACAAGGTCTGGCAGCCAACACAATAACTACGTGTAAGTCGGCTCTGACTACACCTCTACTATACGCCTTCCAAGTAGACCTGTTGAATGAAATCTTTAACAAGATCCCTAAGGCATGTGCAGCCCCTCCAAAACCCATTCATGGTCCTTGGACAAGGTCCTACACTATGCTTCAACAGTGAACAATGAAGATTGCCCTCTGAAAGACTTGACTCAAAAAGTTATTTTCCTATTCGCTATAGCCTCGGGGGCTAGATTTAGTGAAATAGTGGCCCTATCCAGAGATGAGGGCCATATTCAGTTCACAGAAGCGGGAGAACTAAATCTTTTTCCTGATCCAACCTTTCTCGCTAAGAACGAGCTACCCACTAAGAGATGGGGTCCCTGGAGAATCTGCCCTCTGAAGGAAGATGTCTCGCTGTGTCCAGTGGAATGTCTAAAGGTCTATCTTTGAAGAACTTCAGACTTAAGGGGAGGACAGCTCTTTAAAGGAGAAACTTAAGGATCAAACTTATCCCTAAAACAACTGAGAGCGAAGCTCACCTACTTTATTCGCAGAGCGGATCCTGACATTACACCCGCAGGTATGATCCAAGGAAAATTGCTTCATCACAGAACTTTTTTCAGTGTATGGACTTTGAGCATCTTCGCTCATACACTGGATGGAAGTCATCCAGAGTGTTCTACAGTCATTATGCGAAGCAAGTGCATGAACTGAAGCATTATGTGGTGGTGGCAGGTAGTGTATTAAAACCAGTTGTCTAGTGCTGCGATGAACAGTGAATTGATAGGGACTCTCAATTTTTCGGGTGAAGGTGTTGACACCTCCCAGTGCAATACTGGTGAAGTGAGTGTCACCATGGTGACACTAAGGACTGTTCAAATTATTTCAGGTGGAGAAATATACAGATAACACTCGTGCCGTGTATACTTTACACAGTGTTGATAATATTCAACATTACAGAAATCTATATTGGAAAATTTATTAAATTTTCAAATTCATGTGTAGCACTAGTAAATATTTTTCCCTTTCAGGTGGAAACAAAAAAATTTTCTGTATTATGTTGACTAGTATGTTTCTCATTACATATATTAACATATATATTACACATGTTACTTTATGTTGTTCATTTATTGTCAATAAATGAATTTCAATGTGTATTTACATCTTATTTCGCCCCACAATTGATTAAAATAAAAGTATAAGCCAGAATTTTTCTATCCCAATTAAAACTGCATATATTATGTCTGGACATTAAATATAGCTGATACTTTTGCTCCTACACAAGATACAAACAATATCTAGTGATGCTATGTTCCAATACATTATACGAACAGTGAGACTCTTGTATAACTATCTGATGTTATATTCCAACACAATATACAAGTCGTAAGACTCTTGTATATATAGTTGACGCTATGTTCGTTCATACTTTACAGTATTGTTAATTTATTCTCATCATTTATTTATTTACTTATTTCCTCTCCTTATTGAGCCATATTTCCCTATTGGAGCCCTTAGGCTTATAGCATCTTGCTTTTTCAACTAGGGTTGTAGCTTGGCTAGCAATAATAATATAATGATAAACAGAGACTCCTTTGCCGTCTTCCTTAGCGAAAAACTCTGAAGGCGGAACGAGGAGCAGAAGGTACAAAATAAAATGGAAACTTCAGAAAACTCTCATGAGTTTCTGAAAGTCACTCCCTTCCTCCTACTAGTCTCTAACCTAGGTAGAAATGTCTTGTTTCCTAGGAGTCCACTTCTTAAGATTCTGAATTCTGACCTCAATGCTTTAGAGGTTTAATTCTAGCTCTCCCAACCAAGAATTAGTTCAAGCAGGCCCTGGTCTGAGAACATAATATCTTTCTAGTTAATATTTATTTCTTAATATGGCGCCTGGCGTAACAAAGTTTCAACGCCAGACGCTCATGGTCATGTAGACATCAAGTTTTACTTGATGTCATGCAAGCTCTTGACGCTCAGCGCCACGTGACTTTCAGAACAATAATTTATTTCCTCTCCTCACTTGCAATTAAACAACTCTCGCGATCCAGACGCTCGGAGCTATGCCGATCGCGTCTATTGAAAGCTAGATGACCAACACTCTGTTGTTGTCACGCTCAGCTTGGCGCGAGGCGTCACACTTAGCTTGGCGCGAGGCGTCACGCTCAGCTTGGCGCGAGGCGTCACGCTCAGCTTGGCGCGAGGCATCACGCTCAGCTTGGCGCGAGGCGTCGCGCTCAGCTTGGCGCGAGGCGTCACGTTAAGCTTGGTGCGAGGCGACATGCTCAGCTTGGTGAGAGGCGCCATGCTCAGCTTGGTGAGAGGCGCCATGCTCAGCCAACTGGCGAGCGCCATCATGCTCAGCTGCTTGGCACGCGCCATCAAGTTCAGCTCTTTTAAAGAGGTAAGAACATTGAATGCTCATTACCTGTCAAGAAATATTTTAATTTAGTTTTCAGCTTCGCGCCTGATGCGCGCAATCGTTTAAATTTAGAAAAAACACTTTTACCTCGCCTTACCTACGGCGAGGGTGAGCGTTCTGGGGATCGTCAACAGAAAAACGCTCGAGGGGACTTCTGCTCGGGTCTTACAAGACAATAAGCTCCCGGCTACACCTCTCGCTTCCCTTCGCCGCTCGACTTAACTTCTCCCATGGGTCCGGGAGCTTGAAAGAGGTCTAAGGCTAGGATAACGACAGGTCCGAACAGAAGCACCCTCCACTGTATTGAATAAAATTCACTGCACTAATTTAGCACTAAAAATTTGAATTTTTGACTCTTTGGTATAAAACCAAAAGTATACACGCCCGTAGAGGGAGAACTTACTATTCTGTCAAGGGCTTGAATGGGAATGCAATAGTCACTGAATCCCATATCAAATGTAACAAAATATCTAATATAAAATATTAACACATTACATGAATAGATATAGGAATAAAGAATATATATCTATATATTCAAACCAACCCTTAATATTAAGGGGATCCAATATAAGATGAAAAGTCACATTTAACAATTGGAACATTAATAAATATACGAAAAAATTTAGTATTCCAAAAACGAACAAGTGAACAACGATACAAAGAATCGTGTGACTATATCGATTGTCATGAATACTACGTCATATAAAAATTAACCGAACGCTAATTCTCTTTAATCTTTGTAAACAGATTAGCTAAAGAAAAAATACTAAAAGGACCAATATACTGTAATTGGAAAATGACATATTCCTTTTATCTAATATAATTTAAAAACTTAGTTTTTAAAGAAAAATGTACTTTTCATAAATATCGATACAAAGAGTATTACTGTAACGATAGATTGAGGACTGCGTAGCATAAATAATCGATACAAAGAGTATTACTGTAACGATAGATTGAGGACTGCGTAGCATAAATAAAAATGAACGCTAGATAATCTTTAAAACAGATCGAAGATTATCCAAAGAAAGCATACCAAAAGGACAAAAATTTTCTCAAAATAATATAATCCTTTCATTTTATATAACTAAATACTTTATAAGATAGTATTAACTTATCATTCTTTGTAGAAAAAGAAAGAAAATGCAAGTCATACTCAAGCTTACGTCAAATGACTGTGACGTCATCGATGAGGTGAGATGTTTACCTATCTCCCTATGCTTTCGTCAGTCAAATATAGGTTGAAAAATTTTTAATCTTACCTTTTAAGCTATAACATAGCGATAACATATTAAACAAAAGCCTTATAAGCGATTGTTCAAAACCTTAACAAGAGTACATCACCAAGGTACTACTAAAATCCAGGTTAAACACGAGTAATTCCATTTCTATGTAGCCAATATGGCGACAGAAAAAAATCTGATACTAGGAGGGATGGTTTGACCTAACTCCGTGGTGGCGCTAGTGTATACCTGGCATATCTGTGCGATTGTGGCGAGTTTTGAATTTCTGCCGACAGAAGAATAAAAGCTATTATATATAACCGGCGGGTAAGTTTAAATGTTCAAAAATTAATTATTTAACAAATTCCCTAAGAGGAAGTCCGAAGAGGGCAAGCATAAAATTAAGTATTGCGCCCTTCCTTCCCCAGTCGACATCCACGGGAGAAGGGGGGAACGCAGTAACTGTAATAAAAACAGAATTACAATTATTTAAATCAGCTAAGAATATTCACTAATAGTGAGAACCACTGACCCTCCGAAGGGAAATGTTCCCCACGGAGAAAGCTGAAAAGTTAAAATATGATTATATTTTCACTAAAAATAATTGAGACAAACAATCGGAAGAGCAACTTAACCAGCGCATGGGAAAGGAGCTTCCCCAATAATACGCTGTTGTTGTAAAGGTGAACGACCTCGAGAAGAGAGAGACCGTAGTCAATCTTTGAAAGGCCACATTCCCTTCGCTCAGAATCCATGTTTCCCGTAGGAAAACGGGAAAAGGCGAAGACAATAGTTGAATGAAGAGGGTCCAGGCGATGACGATTCCCCTGCGGTGGCCGAGTTAACGGTTATATGCCGACGGGAAGACCGATGGACCAGAGAGGGAGAGGTCGTTCCCCACGAAGTGGAACTGTGCTGGCCTTGCTACTACGCAAGTGTCGTTGTCGTATATGTATCACACACAGCACAAACACTGAAAAGGAAACTTACCACATTTCTATACACATATATATACATAAACATTAAGAACGTTTTCATATATATACAAGTATAAGAAAAAGTAAGTTAAAAGACAAAAATTAAAGGCAGTCCAGAATAGGCGAGGAGGGAGAGAGGAAACAACCGCTCTCGATCCGAGCCAAAAGTAAAGTGACTAAATCACAGGTGTGTGAACGGGAGTGGTAGCAAGCTACCCCCCCCCCCCTGCCCCTGCTAACTAGCGGTGTGGGTAGTTAACCCTCGCTAAATTTTAATGGCTCGTCATTTCAGCTCCGCCGAAAGTATAACCCCTAATAAATAGCGTGGTTTGTATTCCAGTTACGGAACAATTACATATTTGCAAGTCATACTACGTAGTTTACGTCACATGATTTGTGACATCATAGCGATGGCGAACTGAATTCCTTCACGGCATTCAGATCTCGCCCTGCTAAGAGTTTACGTCACATGATTGTGACGTCATAGTTTTTCCTTCCACCATTACATCTTTAAGAGTTGTTCGTTAGTTTATTAAAGTAGGGGGAAAAATTCATTGATCCTATCCATTTCAAGCTTATGAACATAGCGATCATATTTCAAAAGAAAAAATACACACATGCCTTCTGCATTTATACATACTGAGTGGGGATCAAAAGCAGCTTTAGGAAGTCGGTCTAGCCCTACACACAAAATCTAACAACAGAGGAGCCATCTTGAAAATCAAGTTAAATTAAACTGTCCAAGTTGGACCAACAAAAAACTATCTTATTCGTATGAAAAAGAAAGGAAAATCCAATATCAGCGAAAGCCATAAACATTAAATCAAACAATAGGTACTTCACCAAATTTGTAGACAAAGCAAACCCACAACGAAGCGAATTTCCGACATGTTATCTCGAACAACGGCAGGGAATTTCTGAAGATTTATGGGAATGGTTCCAGTTGCCTACTTAGAGGGCGCTCAGGTATGACCACTGGCCACCTAGTCGGTGATTGCCGCGAAATTTGAATGTCTGTCGTGCGCGCGACAAATCGGCGGGATTAAGCTATATATATAAACTACCAGGGAAGTTACATATTTAAAAATGTTCATTCAATACCTGTATTCAAAATGTTTTGAATCATGAACAATGTGTTTAATTATATACAAATGATACAGGTCTATGACATGGTAACTTTATTGGACAGTGTACATTATAGCAGTTTTTTTTTCATAAATTGCTTGACTAAGTGGATTATATATACATGCACGCCTGTTTATTTAACAAATATTTCTCTGAAGCCCAAACTGAGTAGACTCTCTTCGCTCGCCAATCACAATACTCCAGGGCCGATTTTCAGTCCCAGTCGCCCTTACATATGTTGATTGGCAAATATTCTACTATACATATAACCAATTTGGTTATAGTCATTGTTTAATGGTGCCCATATTTATTACAAACAATGTATGGCTGTCTACATTCCAGGTGTATTTCAATTTATTGTAACTGTTGACATGTAACCATGAGATTGTTTTCAATATTGTTATTACATTTTTTGTCCATAACTTACATAAGGATTATAGGAATTACGAGTTTTTATTAACTTTACAAAATAAATATATCTTTTTAATTTGCTTGTCTTATCCTTGCATAAACTCAGCATTATCATTATCACAGGTTTCGAATTGTAATGCACTAAAGCAAAAATTCACCTAAGGTTCATTTGTTCGATGGGTCCCCTTGCCCAAGACCAAAACAAGGGGTGGTAACCAGTACATCATAGAACTCTAAAGGGGCCATTTATTTAGCTGTGGGTTAAACAGGATCAAGGTTGTTAACCTGATAGTACGTCTGCATGCTATACCCAGTCAAAGACCACTAACCTCAACAGCGCGATCTGAAATACAGTGCTCACGAGTATGAGCATAAGCATTAATATTTGTAAGCACACTCATCATACATAAAAGAATTATGGTACAGGGTATCTACTGGGAAGGAGAGCTTGTTCCTCCAGATACTATTTCCTTCGTCAAACTCCTTAGGAAGTCTGACCTAAGGGTGGAATATAGGCTGATAGCCTGAGTAACTCAGTCTCAAAGTCAATGTCATAAGATGTATAAGTTTTATTCCCCTTTGATGGATTAAGCACTAAGGCTAGTTTCTCTCGGAAGCGAGTACCCTGTAACCCAAGGAAATTCCAAAGGCATAGCACAGCATTGTCAACTGGAATCATGAAAAAAACTTCAAGAGAATCCTCTCAAGGGAGAGGCTCACCTGTTTCACTAGGGGAAACAGGAAATTCTCAAGGCCTCAAAACTTGTGTAAGAGTTGATTTGCCACCCTTCTTCCCCATCTTGTCTCCCGAAGAGACCGGCAAGAAGGGTCAGAGGGTTAAGTACTGGAGGTTGAAGGATGAGGCCTAGGCAATTTCTTCAACCTTGAGGATGAGGAAGAAGAATTGTGCTTAGCCTTCTTCCGTCTCCAGCCATACACCTGTCACTGGGAGGGTTACCACTCTCTATATTCCTCACAGACGGAATCAGAGTGGCACACATCCCCACTGTATGAAGGGCACAAAGTATGAGGATCCGCCTCCCTGCCACTCATAAAAGTGCCGCATTTTTCCAACACTTCCAGGCAGATCTGCCTTCAGCATTGGTAAGCATATACACACTGAAAAAAGATAGAAAAATTTAAAACGACAAGTTTGAAGAGACATTTATAGATCATCTGTGTTATTCGGCATCTGGAATAACGTGACTGTTCAGTGTACAGTACCAGCAAGGGGGAAAGGGTCTCCCCACCACCGACCGGTAATCACCGACTACTGCCAACACATTGTTATAAATTTTACCTGAAGTTCCAGCTCTACTTGAATCAATATACTATTAAAGAACATAGGTTTGCAATAATGTATGAACAAATAAGTATTCAATGCACACCCAATAACATATGGTATTATGTCCTACAATATTATTATCTGGCTATATACAGGTTACCAATAATTAATAAATTCAATTAACTAAAATTAAATCTAGGCAAGATATGACTTACCACCATTTCCTTCAATTTTCATGGACCGCTTACGACGTAAGGACATCTTCCTTGAAGGAGTACGATAGGAGCCACTGGCAATTTCCATCTCTTCAAAAAAGAAAAAAAAGGTATTGCAGTAATCACAAAATACTTTTTAAATTGTTCAGCCTGAATTGAAAAAGAAAATTCAATGTCTACCATGACTCAAAGAATTATGGCTGCCTTGTCCAATTAACAAAAGACCTGATATTCGAATATTGTACCCATGTTGTGGTGGCATAACTTTTAACATTTAGCCAGGCTATTTTAACATGATAAATTCGGAGATAATATGTTATTTTCCTAAGTAAAATAAATTTTTGAATATACTTATCCGGTGATCATGTAGCTGCAACTCTGTTGCCCGACAGAAAAAACCTACGGTCGGGATACGCCAGCGATCGCTATACAGGTGGGGGTGTACAACAACAGCGCCATCTGTCGAGTAGGTACTCAGGTACTTCTTGTCAACAAGAACCAATTTTCTCCTCGGTCCACTGGGTCTCTATGGGGAGGAAGGGAGGGTCCTTAAATTCATGATCACCGGGTAAGTATATTCAAAAATTTATTTTACTAATGAAAATAACATTTTTCAATATTAATCTTACCCGGTGATCATGTAGCTGATTCACACCCAGGGGGGTGGGTGGAGACCAGCATACATGTTAACATTAGAAGCTAAGTATCCCGTATTTCATTTTAGCAGTTATTCAAAATAACAAACATAAAATAAATAAGTACCTGGTAAGGAAGTCGACTTGAACCATTACTCTGCCTTTTTAAGTACGTCTTCCTTACTGAGCCTCGCGATCCTCTTAGGATGCTGAACGACTCCTAGGTGCTGAAGTATGAAGGGCTGCAACCCATACTAAAGGACCTCATCACAACCTCTAATCTAGGAGCTTCTCAAGAAAGAATTTGACCACCCGCCAAATCAACCAGGATGCGAAAGGCTTCTTAGCCTTCCGTACAACCCAAAAATAACAATAAAAAGCATTTCAAGAGAAAGATTAAAAAAAGGTTATAGGATTATGGGAATGTAGTGGTTGAGCCCTCACCTACTACTGCACTCGCTGCTACGAATGGTCCCAGGGTGTAGCAGTTCTCGTAAAGAGACTGGACATCTTTAAGGTAAAATGATGCGAACACTGACTTGCTTCTCCAATAGGTTGCATCCATTACACTCTGCAGAGAACGGTTCTGTTTGAAGGCCACTGAAGTAGCGACAGCTCTAACTTCATGTGTCCTTACCTTCAGCAAAGCATGGTCTTCCTCATTCAGATGAGAATGGGCTTCTCTAATCAAAAGTCTGATGTAATAAGAAACTGCGTTCTTCGACATCGGTAAAGAAGGTTTCTTAATAGAACACCATAAAGCTTCTGATTGTCCTCGTAATGGCTTTGTACGTCTGAAATAGTACTTAAGAGCTCTTACTGGGCATAGTACTCTCTCTTGTTCGTTTCCAACCAAACTGGACAGGCTTGGAATCTCGAACGATTTGGGCCAAGGACGAGAAGGGAGCTCGTTTTTAGCTAAAAAACCAAGCTGTAAGGAACATGTAGCCGTTTCAGATGTAAAATGTTATTTTCATTAGTAAAATAAATTTTTGAATATACTTACCCGATGATCATGTAGCTGTCAACTCCGTTGCCCGACAGAAATCTAAGGTCGGGATACGCCAGCGATCGCTATACAGGTGGGGGTGTACACAACAGCGCCATCTGTGAGCAGGTACTCAAGTACTTCTTGTCAACAAGAACTCAATTTTCTCCTCGGTCCACTGGTTCTCTATGGGGAGGAAGGGAGGGTCCTTAAATTCATGATCATCGGGTAAGTATATTCAAAAATTTATTTTACTAATGAAAATAACATTTTTCAATATTAATCTTACCCGATGATCATGTAGCTGATTCACACCCAGGGTGGTGGGTGGAGACCAGTATACATGTTAACATTAGAAGCTAAGTATCCCGTATTTCATTTAAGCAGTTATTCAAAATAACAAACATAAAATAAATAAGTACCTGGTAAGGAAGTCGACTTGAACTATTACTCTGCCTTTTTTAAGTACGTCTTCCTTACTGAGCCTAGCGGTCCTCTTAGGATGCTGAACGACTCCTAGGTGCTGAAGTATGAAGGGCTGCAACCCTTACTAAAGGACCTCATCACAACCTCTAATCTAGGCGCTTCTCAAGAAAGAATTTGACCACCCGCCAAATCAACAAGGATGCGGAAGGCTTCTTAGCCTTCCGTACAACCCAAAAAACAACAATAAAAAGTATTTCAAGAGAAAGATTAAAAAAGGTTATGGGATTAAGGGAATGTAGTGGCTGAGCCCTCACCTACTACTGCACTCGCTGCTACGAATGGTCCCAGGGTGTAGCAGTTCTCGTAAAGAGACTGGACATCTTTGAGATAGAATGATGCGAACACTGACTTGCTTCTCCAATAGGTTGCATCCATAACACTGCAGAGAACGGTTCTGTTTGAAGGCCACTGAAGTAGCGACAGCCCTAACTTCATGTGTCCTTACCTTCAGCAAAGCAAGGTCTTCTTCCTTCAGATGAGAATGTGCCTCTCTAATCAGAAGCCTGATGTAGTAAGAAACTGCGTTCTTAGACATCGGTAAAGCAGGCTTCTTGATAGAACACCATAAAGCTTCTGATCGTCCTCGTAATGGCTTTGTCCGTCTTAAATAGTACTTAAGAGCTCTTACTGGGCAAAGTACTCTCTCTAGTTCGTTCCCCACCAAGTTGGACAGGCTTGGGATCTCGAACGACTTGGGCCAAGGACGCGAAGGAAGCTCGTTTTTAGCCAAGAAACCGAGCTGCAAGGAACATGTAGCCGTTTCAGATGTAAAACCTACGTTCCTGCTGAAGGCGTGGATCTCACTGACTCTTTTAGCTGTTGCTAAGCAAACGAGGAAAAGAGTCTTTAATGTGAGATCCTTAAAAGAGGCTGATTGAAGCGGTTCGAATCTTGATGACATCAGGAACCTTAAAACCACGTCTAGGTTCCAGCCTGGTGTGGACAACCGACATTCCTTTGAGGTCTCAAAAGACCTAAGGAGGTCCTGTAGATCTTTGTTGGAGGAAAGATCCAAGCCTCTGTGGCGGAAGACCGCTGCCAACATACTTCTGTAGCCCTTGATCGTAGGAGCTGAAAGGGATCTTACATTCCTTAGATGTAACAGAAAGTCAGCTATCTGTGTTACAGAGGTACTGGTTGAGGAAACTGCATTCGCCTTGCACCAGCTTCGGAAGACTTCCCATTTTGACTGATAGACTCTGAGAGTGGATGTCCTCCTTGCTCTGGCAATCGCTCTGGCTGCCTCCTTCGAAAAGCCTCTAGCTCTTGAGAGTCTTTCGATAGTCTGAAGGCAGTCAGACGAAGAGCGGGGAGGCTTGGGTGTACCTTCTTTACGTGAGGCTGACGCAGAAGGTCCACTCTTAGAGGAAGAGTCCTGGGAACGTCCACTAGCCATTGCAGTACCTCGGTGAACCACTCTCTCGCAGGCCAGAGGGGAGCAACCAACGTCAACCGTGTCCCTTCGTGAGAGGCGAACTTCTGAAGTACCCTGTTGACAATCTTGAACGGAGGGAACGCATACAGGTCTAGATGGGACCAATCCAGCAGAAAGGCATCCACGTGAACTGCTGCTGGGTCTGGAATCGGAGAACAATACATCGGGAGCCTCTTGGTCATCGAGGTAGCGAATAGATCTATGGTGGGCTGACCCCACAGGGCCCATAGTCTGTTGCAAACATTCTTGTGAAGGGTCCACTCTGTGGGGATGACCTGACCCTTCCGGCTGAGGCGATCTGCCATGACATTCATGTCGCCTTGAATGAACCTCGTTACCAGCGAAAGCTTTCGATCTTTTGACCAAATAAGGAGGTCCCTTGCGATCTCGAACAACTTCCTCGAATGAGTCCCTCCTTGCTTGGAGATGTAAGCCAAGGCTGTGGTGTTGTCGGAGTTCACCTCCACCACCTTGCTTAGCTGGAGGGACTTGAAGGTTATCAAGGCCAGATGAACTGCCAAAAGCTCCTTGCAGTTGATGTGAAGTGTCCTCTGCTCCTGATTCCACGTGCCCGAGCATTCCTGTCCGTCCAGTGTCGCACCCCAGCCCGTGTCCGATGCGTCCGAGAAGAGACGGTGGTCGGGAGTCTGAACAGCCAATGGTACACCTTCCTTGAGAAGAATGCTGTTCTTCCACCACGTCAGTGTAGACCTCATCTCTTCGGAAACAGGCACTGAGACCGCCTCTAGCGTCATGTCCTTTCTCCAGTGAGCAGCTAGATGAAACTGAAGGGGGCGGAGGTGGAGTCTCCCTAACTCGATGAACTGGGCCAGCGATGAAAGTGTCCCTGTTAGACTCATCCACTGCCTGACAGAACATCGATTCCTTCTCAGCATGCTCTGGATGCATTCTAGGGCTTGATTGATCCTTGGGGCCGACGGAAAAGCCCGAAAAGCTCGACTCTGAATCTCCATACCTAGATAGACAATGGTCTGGGATGGGACGAGTTGGGACTTCTCTATATTGACCAGGAGGCCCAATTCCTTGGTCAGATCCATAGTCCATCTGAGATTCTCCAGACAGCGACGACTTGACGGAGCTCTTAAAAGCCAGTCGTCCAAATAGAGGGAGGCTCTGATGTCTGCCAAGTGAAGGAATTTGGCAATATTCCTCATCAGTTTGGTAAACACAAGAGGTGCCGTGCTTAGGCCAAAGCACAGGGCTTGGAACTGGTACACAACCTTTCCAAAGACGAACCTTAGGAAAGGTTGGGAGTCTGGATGGATGGGGACGTGAAAGTACGCGTCTTTCAGGTCTAACGAGACCATCCAGTCCTCCTTCCTGACCGCTGCTAGGACCGACTTCGTCGTCTCCATCGTGAACGTCTGCTTGGTGACAAAAGCATTGAGAGCACTGACGTCCAGCACCGGTCTCCAACCTCCTGTCTTCTTCGCTACCAGGAAGAGACGGTTGTAGAAGCCCGGGGATTGATGGTCCCGGACTATGACTACCGCTCCCTTTTGTAGCAAGAGCGACACCTCTTGTTGCAATGCTAGCCTCTTGTCCTTCTCCTTGTAGTTGGGAGAGAGGTTGATGGGAGATGTTGCTAGAGGGGGACTGCGGCAGAACGGAATTCTGTACCCCTCCCTTAGCCACTTCACAGACTGAGCGTCTGCACCTCTGCTCTCCCAAGCTTGCCAGAAGAACTTGAGCCTGGCTCCCACTGCTGTCTGGAGAGGAAGGCAGTCAGATCCTGCCTTTTGCGGACTTGGAACCCTTCTTGGATTTGCCACGGTGACTGTCGGCACGGGTACCTCCTCTGCTGGAGGTTCTGCCACGAAAGGGCGGGATGAACCTAGTTGCTGGTGTGTCCACTGCTGCAGGACGGAAAGGTCTAGGCACGGAAGGAGAAGCTTTAGCCTTACGTGCGGAAGATGCCATCAGATCATGGGTATCCTTCTGGATCAGCGAGGCAGCCATCCCCTTGATCAGCTCCTCCGGAAACAGACACTTGGAGAGAGGAGCAAACAACAACTCCGACTTCTGGCAAGGAGTGATCCCAGACGACAAGAAGGAGCAAAGATGTTCTCTCTTCTTAAGCACTCCCGACGTGTACGAAGCCGCAAGTTCACCAGACCCATCCCGAATGGCTTTGTCCATGCAAGACATGATCAGCATGGCAGAGTCCTTATCCGAAGGGGAAGTCTTTCTGCTTAACGCTCCCAAACACCAATCGAGGAAGTTGAAGATCTCAAAAGCACGAAAGACTCCCTTCAACAGATGATCCATGTCAGAAAAGGACCAGCAAATCTTCGATCGTCTCATAGCCAGCCTGCGGGGAGAGTCAACCAGACTTGAAAAGTCGCCCTGGGCAGAGGCAGGAACCCCCAAGCCGGGTTGCTCTCCCGTGGCATACCAGACGCTAGATTTGGAAGCAAGCTTGGTAGGCGGAAAGATGAAAGCAGTCTTTCCCAGTTGCTTCTTGGACTGCAACCACTCTCCCATAACCCTCAAAGCTCTCTTGGATAAGCGTGCGAGGACAAGCTTGGTGAAGGCAGGAGCAGCAGACTGCATGCCCAGAGCAAACTCGGAGGGAGGAGAGCGAGGGGTTGCAGACACAAACTGTTCTGGATACAAGTCCCTGAACAAGGCAAGGACTTTACGAAAGTCTAAGGAGGGAGGCGTAGACTTGGGCCCTTCTAAGTCGGAGTGCGGTTCATCCAAATGTGCATCTTCGTCATCCGATACTCCATCATCCGAAAGCTGAGTAGGAAGTGGCAAAGGCGGAGCAGAAAGCTGAACGGCTGAATCCGGCAGCACGGGTGCATGCGTAGCTGCTGCGGATTCAACATCATGCCGCTGCTGGTCAGTCTGAGAGCTGGCAACAACAAAAGCAGAGTGCTGGTGCGTGGGAGGGACTGCCGTGGGTTGCGGAGCATGCCGTATGGGATGCGGAGCATGCCGCATGGGTTGCGGAGCATGCCGCATAGTGTCAGAACACGGCAGCTCTACAGCACCTTCCCACTGCTGATGCGGTAGCTCACGCATGTCAACGGATGGTGCAGCAAGAACATGCGTCTGGCAGGGTGGACTGCGCATCGGTGGTGGAGCTCTCACAGCCGGAGTGTGGGAGCAGGCAGCCGCAGTATCTGCTGAGCGCACAACCGCGGCAGGTTGTAGGCTAACAGGAGAAGTGTCAACCTTCTCAGCATGATACTCTTGCATGAACGCAGCAAGCTGAGACTGCATAGTCTGCAGCATGGACCACTTAGGGTCTACCGTGGTTGGAGCAGCAACAGACGGAGCAGTAGCCTGTTGTGGAACCACTCTACCTCTCTTGGGAGGTGTGCAGTCTTCGGAAGACTGCGGCGAGTCCGAACTGACCCAGTGGCTACACCTGGGCCGTTGGACTCGCTCGGAAGGGACCTTACGCTTGAGAGGTCGTGAGACCTTGGTCCATCGTTTCCTCCTTAAAACTTCTTCCACAGACGAGGGATGATAGGGCTCATTCGTCTGTATGTGGATGGGACGATCTCTGAGAGAAACGTCCGCAACCACTGAGGGTACATCCGCACGCTGATCAAGGCCTGCCGAACCCTTTGGTCCTTCGACATTGCTTCTCCCCTGGGCTTGGGAGCTTGCAAGAGGTCCCGGACTGGGAGGACGACTGGCACGAACAGATGTACCCTCATGCGCAACACTGACACTGACACTTTTCACCTCACTTGCACTAACACTTCCCACTGCACTTTTCGCTTTCAGCTCTTTGACATCTGCCAAAAGCTGATTACGGTCATTAGCCAATGACTCCACTCTGTCACCAAGAGCCTGAATGGCACGCATCATATCCGCCATGGATGGCTGAGCACTAGTAGCAGGGTCGGGAGTCACCACTACAGGGGAAGGAAAAGGTTGAGGGGCATGGGGAGAGGAAAAATCAACAGAGCGAGAAGAACTCCTCCTGATCCTATCCTTCTCTAGCCTACGTGCATTTTTAAGGAATTCGTTAAAATCGAATTCCGAAAGCCCAGCGCATTCCTCACACCGATCTTCCAATTGACAGGATTTACCCCTACAATTGGAACAAACGGTGTGAGGATCAATGGAGGCCTTCGGAAGACGCCTAGTACAAGCCCTAACACTACACTGCCTGTACTTAGGGACTGGTCAGACATCTTGAATTGTAGAAATAGTCAAGGGGGGATTCCAAAAACTAGCAAAGTTCGTTAACAATTAATCCAAATTAATTCCAAAAGCTTGCTAAGCTAATGATAAAGCTTCCTGAATAGCGAAGGCTAAAATCTAGAGCGAATACATCACCAAAATCGTGAGAAACAACTCCAGAATCAACAGCGTATCCAAGTAGGTCTTGCCGGTGGCACGACAGAGGAAAAATTGAGTTCTTGTTGACAAGAAATACTTGAGTACCTGCTCACAGATGGCGCTGTTGTGTACACCCCCACCTGTATAGCGATCGCTGGCGTATCCCGACCTTAGATTTCTGTCGGGCAACGGAGTTGACAGCTACATGATCATCGGGTAAGATTAATATTGAAAAACCTATGTTCCTGCTGAAGGCGTGTATCTCACTGACTCTTTTAGCTGTTGCTAAGCAAACGAGGAAAAGAGTCTTCAAAGTGAGATCTTTAAAAGAGGCTGATTGAAGCGGTTCGAACCTTGCTGACATCAGGAACCTTAAAACCACGTCTAAGTTCCAACCTGGTGTGGCTAACCGACGCTCCTTTGAGGTCTCAAAAGACTTAAGGAGGTCCTGTAGATCTTTGTTGGTGGAAAGATCTAAGCCTCTGTGGCGGAAGAATGCTGCCAACATGCTTCTGTAACCTTTGATCGTAGGAGCTGATAGGGATCTTACATTCCTTAGGTGCAAAAGGAAGTCAGCTATCTGCGTTACAGAGGTACTGGTTGAGGAAACTGAATTCGCCTTGCACCAGCTTCGGAAGACTTCCCATTTTGACTGGTAGACCTTGAGAGTGGATGTCCTCCTTGCTCTGGCAATCGCTCTGGCTGCCTCCTTCGAAAAGCCTCTAGCTCTTGAGAGTCTTTCGATAGTCTGAAGGCAGTCAGACGAAGAGCGTGGAGGCTTGGGTGTACCTTCTTTACGTGTGGCTGACGCAGAAGGTCCACTCTTAGAGGAAGAGTCCTGGGAACGTCTACTAGCCATTGCAGTACCTCGGTGAACCATTCTCTCGCGGGCCAGAGGGGAGCAACCAACGTCAACCGTGTCCCTTCGTGAGAGGCGAACTTCTGCAGTACCTTGTTGACAATCTTGAACGGGGGGAACGCATACAGGTCTAGATGGGACCAATCCAGAAGAAAGGCATCTACGTGAACTGCTGCTGGGTCCGGAATCGGTGAGCAATAATTTGGGAGCCTCTTGGTCATCGAGGTAGCGAACAGATCTATGGTGGGCTGACCCCACAGGGCCCATAGTCTGCTGCAAACATTCTTGTGAAGGGTCCACTCTGTAGGGATGACCTGACCCTTCCGGCTGAGGCGGTCTGCCATGACATTCATGTCGCCTTGAATGAACCTCGTTACAAGCGATATCTTTCGATCTCTTGACCAGGTGAGGAGGTCCCTTGCGATCTCGAACAACTTCCTCGAATGAGTCCCTCCTTGCTTGGAGATGTACGCCAAGGCTGTAGTGTTGTCGGAGTTCACCTCCACCACCTTGCCTAGAAGGAGGGACTTGAAGCTTCTCAAGGCCAGATGAACTGCCAGTAGCTCCTTGCAGTTGATGTGAAGTGCTCTTTGATCCGGATTCCACGTGCCCGAGCATTCCCGACCGTCCAGTGTCGCACCCCAGCCCGTGTCTGATGCGTCCGAGAAGAGAAGGTGGTCGGGGGTCTGAACAGCCAGTGGTAGACCTTCCTTGAGAAGAATGCTGTTCTTCCACCAAGTCAGTGCAGACTTCATCTCTTCGGATATAGGAACTGAGACCGCTTCTAGCGTCATGTCCTTTCTCCAGTGAGCAGCTAGATGATACTGAAGGGGTCGGAGGTGGAGTCTCCCTAACGCGATGAACTGGTCCAGCGATGAAAGCGTCCCTATTAGACTCATCCACTGTCTGACTGAACATCGGTTCCTTTTCAGCATGCTCTGGATGCATTCTTGGGCTTGACTGATTCTGGGGGCCGACGGAAAAGCCCGAAAAGCTCGACTCTGAATCTCCATACCTAGATAGACTATAGTTTGGGATGGGACGAGTTGGGACTTTTCTATATTGACCAGGAGACCCAATTCCTTGGTCAGATCCATAGTCCATTTGAGATTCTCCAGACAGCGACGACTTGACGGAGCTCTTAAAAGCCAGTCGTCCAAATAGAGGGAGGCTCTGATGTCTGCCAAATGCAGGAATTTGGCAATATTCCTCATCAGTTTGGTAAACACTAGAGGTGCCGTGCTTAGGCCAAAGCACAGGGCTTGGAACTGGTAAACGACCTTTCCAAAGACGAACCTTAGGAAAGGTTGGGAGTCTGGATGGACGGGGACGTGAAAGTACGCGTCCTTTAGGTCCAACGAGACCATCCAGTCTTCCTTCCTGACCGATGCTAGCACCGACTTCGTCGTCTCCATGGTGAACGTCTGCTTGGTGACAAAAGCATTTAGAGCACTGACGTCCAGCACCGGTCTCCACCCTCC